>NC_072392.2:23940000-24243030 GCF_028885625.2 Pongo pygmaeus | reverse complement strand
GGGCGAATCCGAGGTGGAGACCATGTGACCACGCGTGGCACTGGCGTATCCCACAGCAGATGGTGTGAACGTGTGTCACCGGAGGCATACCGGGAGACGGCGAAACAAACGGTGGTGTCCAGGCATGTGCCAGTGGAAGGGGGGAACAAGTGACCTTTCGGTCAATGCCAAGGGAAATCAAAGGACACCTGGGACTCGGTGGGTGGGGGGCCTGTGCCTGACCCAAGCCAGGTTTTCCAATGCCTATCAGAGGAGCAAAGAATCTTCTGCAGAATTCGCCCCGCCCCCAACCCTCCTCCTCCCTGGTAGCCCTGACGCAACTTCCCCTGCACCCAGCCCCAGCCCCAGCCCCAGCCCCAGCCCCAGACACAGACCCAGCCCCAGCCCCAGCCCCAGCCCAGTCCCTCTGGTTCCCTGACATTCGTTTGGGCCACAAGATCAAGGGAGTCAGTCCACCCAGGAGCAGAGGAGAGGATGTCCCTCCAGAATGAGACAGGAAGTGCAGAGGAAATGCGACACCACCTGTCCTAGAAGACAAGGCCAGTCACGGTCGCCTAGCGCTCATTCTAGGCAGTCCACCCACCCATGAGGGGAAACATGGAGAACAAGGAAGCTTCCCTGTCTGAGACACGTATGGAAGCCAAGAAATCCAGGGTCATGAGACCTGCCCAATGAAGCAGAAAGACGTTTGGAGAGAGATACCATCATGACACGGATCTGCAGGAAGTGTGTCCCTGACGGACTGGGAAGTCATCTTTGTTGAAGACATTGGGCCAGAGCGAGAGGCATCCAGGCCCCTGAGAAACAGGTGAGGCAGAGCAAGAGGGAGGATAGAGCAGAGGCCAGAGCCCCGGCAGGATACAGCGCCGTGCCACCACCACGGGCATAAGGGGAGGGCTTCCAAAAGGGTGGCTTGTCCAGAGAGGCCAGCATTCCAGTGACAGTGACAGGGATGGTTGCCATCTCCCATTCCCGGCTGCTTCTTCTACACGGTATGGTGGTGTGGCTTCATTTCTCAGAGAAGAGCCGTGAAAAGGTACAACCATCTTCTCTGATGTGGTCCTGCTTCCCTACTGCGGGACAAAGAGCTCCTGTGGGGCTCTTTTCCTTGGTTGCTGTGTGGTCATGTTGATCTTAGAAAAGAGGCAGCTCATGATGGGGATGAGATTTCAATTGCTCCGGGACCGATGCATCTCCTCACGTGGGCCAGGCCTTCACACACCCAAAGCGGATCCGCGGCGGCGAAAACGATTGACAGCCGGCCTCATGACCCAGGCAGAGACGCAGAAAGAGGCTCAGCAAAGACAGGCCGACATGCCAGAAATCGCCTTGTGCTGCACAGGGCACATTCAGCCAAAGACACACACGCAGAGGGGCACGCACACACTAACCGACAGAGAGAGGGAAAGAAAGACACAGAGACTGAGAGACAGAGAGAGAAGAGAGGATGGGAGACACGCACACACGCGCGCACACATACACGCACACACACACAGAAACAGAGTCATACAGCAGAGGCATGGAAACACACCCCCCCCAGGCAACCCCTGAGGCTGCGGGGTTCTGCTCTCGACGAGAACGACCCTGGGGTGAGAGAAGAGCCCAGGGGCACGCAGGCCGACCTGTCCTCGAGATGACGGCGGCACGACTTTTGGGGAGACTCACCCCAACAGCGTCCGGGCAGGCCTGAGGCTGGGATGCCGTGCTGCTTCCCCCGGACTCCGCCTGGGGTTTCCTCATCCTGGTCGGCCCTTTGCGACTCCTGGCATCCGGAGACGTTCCCGTCGACCCCGTGGAGAGGTCAGACCGGAGCCTCAGAGCCCCGCCACCCAAGCACTGCCACAGAGGACTCCTGCTCTGCCAAGCCTCAGGGACGGGTTTCTAAGACAACCGTGGGAAGCACTGTGACGGCAGAAGCCGCTCGCGCCTCGCGCATGCGCATTGGCTGGACCGACTCGCGCTCCGCTCCTGGCAGTCAGGCTGCGTCCCCTTTAAATAATGCCCCCGCTGCGCGGCTGCAGCGAGGCTCCTGCTGCAGCCACAGCGGCGTGTGGATACGGGGTCCAGCTTGGGACGCCGTGGGAGATGGGGCCGCTGGTGCCCTGTCTCAGGGCCAAACCCCCAGGAGTCCCGCCCTCAGGATCTCCTTGAGCCGACTTCCACGGAGGGAAGGGGAGCTTCAGGACGCCTGCTGTGTTCTGGGGACTCCCGTTCAGATCCGATTTTGGCCCCCTCCCAGTGAGATAGGATGGGCTCACCACATCTGGTGAGGCAGGCAGGGCCTCGCTGCAGCGCAGAATGATCCCATAGGTCTCAAGGCGTAGCGTCAGCTGAAACTTCACTGATCCATCAGCCCTCTGCCTCCCTCCTCCTTCGAAAGAGCAGTGGCCTGCTCCGCTTCTAAAAGCCCTGGGGCTCCGGAAAGCCGACCGCGCTTTACAGGACACGTGCAGGCAGGAACAGGGGCGAATCCGAGGTGGAGACCATGTGACCACGCGTGGCACTGGCGTATCCCACAGCAGATGGTGTGAACGTGTGTCACCGGAGGCATACCAGGAGACGGCGAAACAAACGGTGGTGTCCAGGCATGTGCCAGTGGAAGGGGGAAACAAGTGACCTTTCGGTCAATGCCAAGGGAAATCAAAGGACACCTGGGACTCGGTGGGTGGGGGGCCTGTGCCTGACCCAAGCCAGGTTTTCCAATGCCTATCAGAGGAGCAAAGAATCTTCTGCAGAATTCGCCCCGCCCCCAACCCTCCTCCTCCCTGGTAGCCCTGACGCAACTTCCCCTGCACCCAGCCCCAGCCCCAGCCCCAGCCCCAGCCCCAGACACAGACCCAGCCCCAGCCCCAGCCCCAGCCCAGTCCCTCTGGTTCCCTGACATTCGTTTGGGCCACAAGATCAAGGGAGTCAGTCCACCCAGGAGCAGAGGAGAGGATGTCCCTCCAGAATGAGACAGGAAGTGCAGAGGAAATGCGACACCACCTGTCCTAGAAGACAAGGCCAGTCACGGTCGCCTAGCGCTCATTCTAGGCAGTCCACCCACCCATGAGGGGAAACATGGAGAACAAGGAAGCTTCCCTGTCTGAGACACGTATGGAAGCCAAGAAATCCAGGGTCATGAGACCTGCCCAATGAAGCAGAAAGACGTTTGGAGAGAGATACCATCATGACACGGATCTGCAGAAAGTGTGTCCCTGACGGACTGGGAAGTCATCTTTGTTGAAGACATTGGGCCAGAGCGAGAGGCATCCAGGCCCCTGAGAAACAGGTGAGGCAGAGCAAGAGGGAGGATAGAGCAGAGGCCAGAGCCCCGGCAGGATACAGCGCCGTGCCACCACCACGGGCATAAGGGGAGGGCTTCCAAAAGGGTGGCTTGTCCAGAGAGGCCAGCGTTCCAGTGACAGTGACAGGGATGGTTGCCATCTCCCATTCCCGGCTGCTTCTTCTACACGGTATGGTGGTGTGGCTTCATTTCTCAGAGAAGAGCCGTGAAAAGGTACAACCATCTTCTCTGATGTGGTCCTGCTTCCCTACTGCGGGACAAAGAGCTCCTGTGGGGCTCTTTTCCTTGGTTGCTCTGTGGTCATGTTGATCTTAGAAAAGAGGCAGCTCATGATGGGGATGAGATTTCAATTGCTCCGGGACCGATGCATCTCCTCACGTGGGCCAGGCCTTCACACACCCAAAGCGGATCCGCGGCGGCGAAAACGATTGACAGCCGGCCTCATGACCCAGGCAGAGACGCAGAAAGAGGCTCAGCAAAGACAGGCCGACATGCCAGAAATCGCCTTGTGCTGCACAGGGCACATTCAGCCAAAGACACACACGCAGAGGGGCACGCACACACTAACCGACAGAGAGAAGGAAAGAAAGACACAGAGACTGAGAGACAGAGAGAGAAGAGAGGATGGGAGACACACACACACGCGCGCACACATACACGCACACACACACACACAGAAACAGAGTCATACAGCAGAGGCATGGAAACACACCCCCCCAGGCAACCCCTGAGGCTGCGGGGTTCTGCTCTCGACGAGAACGACCCTGGGGTGAGAGAAGAGCCCAGGGGCACGCAGGCCGACCTGTCCTCGAGATGACGGCGGCACGACTTTTGGGGAGACTCACCCCAACAGCGTCCGGGCAGGCCTGAGGCTGGGATGCCGTGCTGCTTCCCCCGGACTCCGCCTGGGGTTTCCTCATCCTGGTCGGCCCTTTGCGACTCCTGGCATCCGGAGACGTTCCCGTCGACCCCGTGGAGAGGTCAGACCGGAGCCTCAGAGCCCCGCCACCCAAGCACTGCCACGGAGGGCTCCTGCTCTGCCAAGCCTCAGGGACGGGTTTCTAAGACAACCGTGGGAAGCACTGTGACGGCAGAAGCCGCTCGCGCCTCGCGCATGCGCATTGGCTGGACCGACTCGCGCTCCGCTCCTGGCAGTCAGGCTGCGTCCCCTTTAAATAATGTCCCCGCTGCGCGGCTGCAGCGAGGCTCCTGCTGCAGCCGCGGCGGCGTGTGGATACGGGGTCCAGCTTGGGACGCCGTGGGAGATGGGGCCGCCGGTGCCCTGTCTCAGGGCCAAACCCCCAGGAGTCCCGCCCTCAGGATCTCCTTGAGCCGACTTCCACGGAGGGAAGGGGAGCTTCAGGACGCCTGCTGTGTTCTGGGGACTCCCGTTCAGATCCGATTTTGGCCCCCTCCCAGTGAGATAGGATGGGCTCACCACATCTGGTGAGGCAGGCAGGGCCTCGCTGCAGCGCAGAATGATCCCATAGGTCTCAAGGCGTAGCGTCAGCTGAAACTTCACTGATCCATCAGCCCTCTGCCTCCCTCCTCCTTCGAAAGAGCAGTGGCCTGCTCCGCTTCTAAAAGCCCTGGGGCTCCGGAAAGCCGACCGCGCTTTACAGGACACGTGCAGGCAGGAACAGGGGCGAATCCGAGGTGGAGACCATGTGACCACGCGTGGCACTGGCGTATCCCACAGCAGATGGTGTGAACGTGTGTCACCGGAGGCATACCGGGAGACGGCGAAACAAACGGTGGTGTCCAGGCATGTGCCAGTGGAAGGGGGGAACAAGTGACCTTTCGGTCAATGCCAAGGGAAATCAAAGGACACCTGGGACTCAGTGGGTGGGGGGCCTGTGCCTGACCCAAGCCAGGTTTTCCAATGCCTATCAGAGGAGGAAAGAATCTTCTGCAGAATTCGCCCCGCCCCCAACCCTCCTCCTCCCTGGTAGCCCTGACGCAACTTCCCCTGCACCCAGCCCCAGCCCCAGCCCCAGACACAGACCCAGACACAGACCCAGCCCCAGCCCCAGCCCCAGCCCAGTCCCTCTGGTTCCCTGACATTCGTTTGGGCCACAAGATCAAGGGAGTCAGTCCACCCAGGAGCAGAGGAGAGGATGTCCCTCCAGAATGAGACAGGAAGTGCAGAGGAAATGCGACACCACCTGTCCTAGAAGACAAGGCCAGTCACGGTCGCCTAGCGCTCATTCTAGGCAGTCCACCCACCCATGAGGGGAAACATGGAGAACAAGGAAGCTTCCCTGTCTGAGACACGTATGGAAGCCAAGAAATCCAGGGTCATGAGACCTGCCCAATGAAGCAGAAAGACGTTTGGAGAGAGATACCATCATGACACGGATCTGCAGAAAGTGTGTCCCTGACGGACTGGGAAGTCATCTTTGTTGAAGACATTGGGCCAGAGCGAGAGGCATCCAGGCCCCTGAGAAACAGGTGAGGCAGAGCAAGAGGGAGGATAGAGCAGAGGCCAGAGCCCCGGCAGGATACAGCGCCGTGCCACCACCACGGGCATAAGGGGAGGGCTTCCAAAAGGGTGGCTTGTCCAGAGAGGCCAGCGTTCCAGTGACAGTGACAGGGATGGTTGCCATCTCCCATTCCCGGCTGCTTCTTCTACACGGTATGGTGGTGTGGCTTCATTTCTCAGAGAAGAGCCGTGAAAAGGTACAACCATCTTCTCTGATGTGGTCCTGCTTCCCTACTGCGGGACAAAGAGCTCCTGTGGGGCTCTTTTCCTTGGTTGCTCTGTGGTCATGTTGATCTTAGAAAAGAGGCAGCTCATGATGGGGATGAGATTTCAATTGCTCCGGGACCGATGCATCTCCTCACGTGGGCCAGGCCTTCACACACCCAAAGCGGATCCGCGGCGGCGAAAACGATTGACAGCCGGCCTCATGACCCAGGCAGAGACGCAGAAAGAGGCTCAGCAAAGACAGGCCGACATGCCAGAAATCGCCTTGTGCTGCACAGGGCACATTCAGCCAAAGACACACACGCAGAGGGGCACGCACACACTAACCGACAGAGAGAGGGAAAGAAAGACACAGAGACTGAGAGACAGAGAGAGAAGAGAGGATGGGAGACACGCACACACGCGCGCACACATACACGCACACACACACAGAAACAGAGTCATACAGCAGAGGCATGGAAACACACCCCCCCCAGGCAACCCCTGAGGCTGCGGGGTTCTGCTCTCGACGAGAACGACCCTGGGGTGAGAGAAGAGCCCAGGGGCACGCAGGCCGACCTGTCCTCGAGATGACGGCGGCACGACTTTTGGGGAGACTCACCCCAACAGCGTCCGGGCAGGCCTGAGGCTGGGATGCCGTGCTGCTTCCCCCGGACTCCGCCTGGGGTTTCCTCATCCTGGTCGGCCCTTTGCGACTCCTGGCATCCGGAGACGTTCCCGTCGACCCCGTGGAGAGGTCAGACCGGAGCCTCAGAGCCCCGCCACCCAAGCACTGCCACAGAGGACTCCTGCTCTGCCAAGCCTCAGGGACGGGTTTCTAAGACAACCGTGGGAAGCACTGTGACGGCAGAAGCCGCTCGCGCCTCGCGCATGCGCATTGGCTGGACCGACTCGCGCTCCGCTCCTGGCAGTCAGGCTGCGTCCCCTTTAAATAATGCCCCCGCTGCGCGGCTGCAGCGAGGCTCCTGCTGCAGCCACAGCGGCGTGTGGATACGGGGTCCAGCTTGGGACGCCGTGGGAGATGGGGCCGCCGGTGCCCTGTCTCAGGGCCAAACCCCCAGGAGTCCCGCCCTCAGGATCTCCTTGAGCCGACTTCCACGGAGGGAAGGGGAGCTTCAGGACGCCTGCTGTGTTCTGGGGACTCCCGTTCAGATCCGATTTTGGCCCCCTCCCAGTGAGATAGGATGGGCTCACCACATCTGGTGAGGCAGGCAGGGCCTCGCTGCAGCGCAGAATGATCCCATAGGTCTCAAGGCGTAGCGTCAGCTGAAACTTCACTGATCCATCAGCCCTCTGCCTCCCTCCTCCTTCGAAAGAGCAGTGGCCTGCTCCGCTTCTAAAAGCCCTGGGGCTCCGGAAAGCCGACCGCGCTTTACAGGACACGTGCAGGCAGGAACAGGGGCGAATCCGAGGTGGAGACCATGTGACCACGCGTGGCACTGGCGTATCCCACAGCAGATGGTGTGAACGTGTGTCACCGGAGGCATACCAGGAGACGGCGAAACAAACGGTGGTGTCCAGGCATGTGCCAGTGGAAGGGGGAAACAAGTGACCTTTCGGTCAATGCCAAGGGAAATCAAAGGACACCTGGGACTCGGTGGGTGGGGGGCCTGTGCCTGACCCAAGCCAGGTTTTCCAATGCCTATCAGAGGAGCAAAGAATCTTCTGCAGAATTCGCCCCGCCCCCAACCCTCCTCCTCCCTGGTAGCCCTGACGCAACTTCCCCTGCACCCAGCCCCAGCCCCAGCCCCAGCCCCAGCCCCAGACACAGACCCAGCCCCAGCCCCAGCCCCAGCCCAGTCCCTCTGGTTCCCTGACATTCGTTTGGGCCACAAGATCAAGGGAGTCAGTCCACCCAGGAGCAGAGGAGAGGATGTCCCTCCAGAATGAGACAGGAAGTGCAGAGGAAATGCGACACCACCTGTCCTAGAAGACAAGGCCAGTCACGGTCGCCTAGCGCTCATTCTAGGCAGTCCACCCACCCATGAGGGGAAACATGGAGAACAAGGAAGCTTCCCTGTCTGAGACACGTATGGAAGCCAAGAAATCCAGGGTCATGAGACCTGCCCAATGAAGCAGAAAGACGTTTGGAGAGAGATACCATCATGACACGGATCTGCAGAAAGTGTGTCCCTGACGGACTGGGAAGTCATCTTTGTTGAAGACATTGGGCCAGAGCGAGAGGCATCCAGGCCCCTGAGAAACAGGTGAGGCAGAGCAAGAGGGAGGATAGAGCAGAGGCCAGAGCCCCGGCAGGATACAGCGCCGTGCCACCACCACGGGCATAAGGGGAGGGCTTCCAAAAGGGTGGCTTGTCCAGAGAGGCCAGCGTTCCAGTGACAGTGACAGGGATGGTTGCCATCTCCCATTCCCGGCTGCTTCTTCTACACGGTATGGTGGTGTGGCTTCATTTCTCAGAGAAGAGCCGTGAAAAGGTACAACCATCTTCTCTGATGTGGTCCTGCTTCCCTACTGCGGGACAAAGAGCTCCTGTGGGGCTCTTTTCCTTGGTTGCTGTGTGGTCATGTTGATCTTAGAAAAGAGGCAGCTCATGATGGGGATGAGATTTCAATTGCTCCGGGACCGATGCATCTCCTCACGTGGGCCAGGCCTTCACACACCCAAAGCGGATCCGCGGCGGCGAAAACGATTGACAGCCGGCCTCATGACCCAGGCAGAGACGCAGAAAGAGGCTCAGCAAAGACAGGCCGACATGCCAGAAATCGCCTTGTGCTGCACAGGGCACATTCAGCCAAAGACACACACGCAGAGGGGCACGCACACACTAACCGACAGAGAGAAGGAAAGAAAGACACAGAGACTGAGAGACAGAGAGAGAAGAGAGGATGGGAGACACACACACACGCGCGCACACATACACGCACACACACACACACAGAAACAGAGTCATACAGCAGAGGCATGGAAACACACCCCCCCAGGCAACCCCTGAGGCTGCGGGGTTCTGCTCTCGACGAGAACGACCCTGGGGTGAGAGAAGAGCCCAGGGGCACGCAGGCCGACCTGTCCTCGAGATGACGGCGGCACGACTTTTGGGGAGACTCACCCCAACAGCGTCCGGGCAGGCCTGAGGCTGGGATGCCGTGCTGCTTCCCCCGGACTCCGCCTGGGGTTTCCTCATCCTGGTCGGCCCTTTGCGACTCCTGGCATCCGGAGACGTTCCCGTCGACCCCGTGGAGAGGTCAGACCGGAGCCTCAGAGCCCCGCCACCCAAGCACTGCCACGGAGGGCTCCTGCTCTGCCAAGCCTCAGGGACGGGTTTCTAAGACAACCGTGGGAAGCACTGTGACGGCAGAAGCCGCTCGCGCCTCGCGCATGCGCATTGGCTGGACCGACTCGCGCTCCGCTCCTGGCAGTCAGGCTGCGTCCCCTTTAAATAATGTCCCCGCTGCGCGGCTGCAGCGAGGCTCCTGCTGCAGCCGCGGCGGCGTGTGGATACGGGGTCCAGCTTGGGACGCCGTGGGAGATGGGGCCGCCGGTGCCCTGTCTCAGGGCCAAACCCCCAGGAGTCCCGCCCTCAGGATCTCCTTGAGCCGACTTCCACGGAGGGAAGGGGAGCTTCAGGACGCCTGCTGTGTTCTGGGGACTCCCGTTCAGATCCGATTTTGGCCCCCTCCCAGTGAGATAGGATGGGCTCACCACATCTGGTGAGGCAGGCAGGGCCTCGCTGCAGCGCAGAATGATCCCATAGGTCTCAAGGCGTAGCGTCAGCTGAAACTTCACTGATCCATCAGCCCTCTGCCTCCCTCCTCCTTCGAAAGAGCAGTGGCCTGCTCCGCTTCTAAAAGCCCTGGGGCTCCGGAAAGCCGACCGCGCTTTACAGGACACGTGCAGGCAGGAACAGGGGCGAATCCGAGGTGGAGACCATGTGACCACGCGTGGCACTGGCGTATCCCACAGCAGATGGTGTGAACGTGTGTCACCGGAGGCATACCGGGAGACGGCGAAACAAACGGTGGTGTCCAGGCATGTGCCAGTGGAAGGGGGGAACAAGTGACCTTTCGGTCAATGCCAAGGGAAATCAAAGGACACCTGGGACTCAGTGGGTGGGGGGCCTGTGCCTGACCCAAGCCAGGTTTTCCAATGCCTATCAGAGGAGGAAAGAATCTTCTGCAGAATTCGCCCCGCCCCCAACCCTCCTCCTCCCTGGTAGCCCTGACGCAACTTCCCCTGCACCCAGCCCCAGCCCCAGCCCCAGACACAGACCC
This sequence comes from Pongo pygmaeus, assembly GCF_028885625.2. NCBI lineage: Eukaryota > Metazoa > Chordata > Mammalia > Primates > Hominidae > Pongo > Pongo pygmaeus. The sequence goes on along the minus strand of NC_072392.2, from coordinate 24,232,808 downwards.
AGACACAGACACAGACCCAGCCCCAGCCCCAGCCCCAGCCCAGTCCCTCTGGTTCCCTGACATTCGTTTGGGCCACAAGATCAAGGGAGTCAGTCCACCCAGGAGCAGAGGAGAGGATGTCCCTCCAGAATGAGACAGGAAGTGCAGAGGAAATGCGACACCACCTGTCCTAGAAGACAAGGCCAGTCACGGTCGCCTAGCGCTCATTCTAGGCAGTCCACCCACCCATGAGGGGAAACATGGAGAACAAGGAAGCTTCCCTGTCTGAGACACGTATGGAAGCCAAGAAATCCAGGGTCATGAGACCTGCCCAATGAAGCAGAAAGACGTTTGGAGAGAGATACCATCATGACACGGATCTGCAGGAAGTGTGTCCCTGACGGACTGGGAAGTCATCTTTGTTGAAGACATTGGGCCAGAGCGAGAGGCATCCAGGCCCCTGAGAAACAGGTGAGGCAGAGCAAGAGGGAGGATAGAGCAGAGGCCAGAGCCCCGGCAGGATACAGCGCCGTGCCACCACCACGGGCATAAGGGGAGGGCTTCCAAAAGGGTGGCTTGTCCAGAGAGGCCAGCATTCCAGTGACAGTGACAGGGATGGTTGCCATCTCCCATTCCCGGCTGCTTCTTCTACACGGTATGGTGGTGTGGCTTCATTTCTCAGAGAAGAGCCGTGAAAAGGTACAACCATCTTCTCTGATGTGGTCCTGCTTCCCTACTGCGGGACAAAGAGCTCCTGTGGGGCTCTTTTCCTTGGTTGCTGTGTGGTCATGTTGATCTTAGAAAAGAGGCAGCTCATGATGGGGATGAGATTTCAATTGCTCCGGGACCGATGCATCTCCTCACGTGGGCCAGGCCTTCACACACCCAAAGCGGATCCGCGGCGGCGAAAACGATTGACAGCCGGCCTCATGACCCAGGCAGAGACGCAGAAAGAGGCTCAGCAAAGACAGGCCGACATGCCAGAAATCGCCTTGTGCTGCACAGGGCACATTCAGCCAAAGACACACACGCAGAGGGGCACGCACACACTAACCGACAGAGAGAGGGAAAGAAAGACACAGAGACTGAGAGACAGAGAGAGAAGAGAGGATGGGAGACACGCACACACGCGCGCACACATACACGCACACACACACAGAAACAGAGTCATACAGCAGAGGCATGGAAACACACCCCCCCCAGGCAACCCCTGAGGCTGCGGGGTTCTGCTCTCGACGAGAACGACCCTGGGGTGAGAGAAGAGCCCAGGGGCACGCAGGCCGACCTGTCCTCGAGATGACGGCGGCACGACTTTTGGGGAGACTCACCCCAACAGCGTCCGGGCAGGCCTGAGGCTGGGATGCCGTGCTGCTTCCCCCGGACTCCGCCTGGGGTTTCCTCATCCTGGTCGGCCCTTTGCGACTCCTGGCATCCGGAGACGTTCCCGTCGACCCCGTGGAGAGGTCAGACCGGAGCCTCAGAGCCCCGCCACCCAAGCACTGCCACAGAGGACTCCTGCTCTGCCAAGCCTCAGGGACGGGTTTCTAAGACAACCGTGGGAAGCACTGTGACGGCAGAAGCCGCTCGCGCCTCGCGCATGCGCATTGGCTGGACCGACTCGCGCTCCGCTCCTGGCAGTCAGGCTGCGTCCCCTTTAAATAATGCCCCCGCTGCGCGGCTGCAGCGAGGCTCCTGCTGCAGCCACAGCGGCGTGTGGATACGGGGTCCAGCTTGGGACGCCGTGGGAGATGGGGCCGCCGGTGCCCTGTCTCAGGGCCAAACCCCCAGGAGTCCCGCCCTCAGGATCTCCTTGAGCCGACTTCCACGGAGGGAAGGGGAGCTTCAGGACGCCTGCTGTGTTCTGGGGACTCCCGTTCAGATCCGATTTTGGCCCCCTCCCAGTGAGATAGGATGGGCTCACCACATCTGGTGAGGCAGGCAGGGCCTCGCTGCAGCGCAGAATGATCCCATAGGTCTCAAGGCGTAGCGTCAGCTGAAACTTCACTGATCCATCAGCCCTCTGCCTCCCTCCTCCTTCGAAAGAGCAGTGGCCTGCTCCGCTTCTAAAAGCCCTGGGGCTCCGGAAAGCCGACCGCGCTTTACAGGACACGTGCAGGCAGGAACAGGGGCGAATCCGAGGTGGAGACCATGTGACCACGCGTGGCACTGGCGTATCCCACAGCAGATGGTGTGAACGTGTGTCACCGGAGGCATACCAGGAGACGGCGAAACAAACGGTGGTGTCCAGGCATGTGCCAGTGGAAGGGGGAAACAAGTGACCTTTCGGTCAATGCCAAGGGAAATCAAAGGACACCTGGGACTCGGTGGGTGGGGGGCCTGTGCCTGACCCAAGCCAGGTTTTCCAATGCCTATCAGAGGAGCAAAGAATCTTCTGCAGAATTCGCCCCGCCCCCAACCCTCCTCCTCCCTGGTAGCCCTGACGCAACTTCCCCTGCACCCAGCCCCAGCCCCAGCCCCAGCCCCAGCCCCAGACACAGACCCAGCCCCAGCCCCAGCCCCAGCCCAGTCCCTCTGGTTCCCTGACATTCGTTTGGGCCACAAGATCAAGGGAGTCAGTCCACCCAGGAGCAGAGGAGAGGATGTCCCTCCAGAATGAGACAGGAAGTGCAGAGGAAATGCGACACCACCTGTCCTAGAAGACAAGGCCAGTCACGGTCGCCTAGCGCTCATTCTAGGCAGTCCACCCACCCATGAGGGGAAACATGGAGAACAAGGAAGCTTCCCTGTCTGAGACACGTATGGAAGCCAAGAAATCCAGGGTCATGAGACCTGCCCAATGAAGCAGAAAGACGTTTGGAGAGAGATACCATCATGACACGGATCTGCAGAAAGTGTGTCCCTGACGGACTGGGAAGTCATCTTTGTTGAAGACATTGGGCCAGAGCGAGAGGCATCCAGGCCCCTGAGAAACAGGTGAGGCAGAGCAAGAGGGAGGATAGAGCAGAGGCCAGAGCCCCGGCAGGATACAGCGCCGTGCCACCACCACGGGCATAAGGGGAGGGCTTCCAAAAGGGTGGCTTGTCCAGAGAGGCCAGCGTTCCAGTGACAGTGACAGGGATGGTTGCCATCTCCCATTCCCGGCTGCTTCTTCTACACGGTATGGTGGTGTGGCTTCATTTCTCAGAGAAGAGCCGTGAAAAGGTACAACCATCTTCTCTGATGTGGTCCTGCTTCCCTACTGCGGGACAAAGAGCTCCTGTGGGGCTCTTTTCCTTGGTTGCTGTGTGGTCATGTTGATCTTAGAAAAGAGGCAGCTCATGATGGGGATGAGATTTCAATTGCTCCGGGACCGATGCATCTCCTCACGTGGGCCAGGCCTTCACACACCCAAAGCGGATCCGCGGCGGCGAAAACGATTGACAGCCGGCCTCATGACCCAGGCAGAGACGCAGAAAGAGGCTCAGCAAAGACAGGCCGACATGCCAGAAATCGCCTTGTGCTGCACAGGGCACATTCAGCCAAAGACACACACGCAGAGGGGCACGCACACACTAACCGACAGAGAGAAGGAAAGAAAGACACAGAGACTGAGAGACAGAGAGAGAAGAGAGGATGGGAGACACACACACACGCGCGCACACATACACGCACACACACACACACAGAAACAGAGTCATACAGCAGAGGCATGGAAACACACACCCCCAGGCAACCCCTGAGGCTGCGGGGTTCTGCTCTCGACGAGAACGACCCTGGGGTGAGAGAAGAGCCCAGGGGCACGCAGGCCGACCTGTCCTCGAGATGACGGCGGCACGACTTTTGGGGAGACTCACCCCAACAGCGTCCGGGCAGGCCTGAGGCTGGGATGCCGTGCTGCTTCCCCCGGACTCCGCCTGGGGTTTCCTCATCCTGGTCGGCCCTTTGCGACTCCTGGCATCCGGAGACGTTCCCGTCGACCCCGTGGAGAGGTCAGACCGGAGCCTCAGAGCCCCGCCACCCAAGCACTGCCACGGAGGGCTCCTGCTCTGCCAAGCCTCAGGGACGGGTTTCTAAGACAACCGTGGGAAGCACTGTGACGGCAGAAGCCGCTCGCGCCTCGCGCATGCGCATTGGCTGGACCGACTCGCGCTCCGCTCCTGGCAGTCAGGCTGCGTCCCCTTTAAATAATGTCCCCGCTGCGCGGCTGCAGCGAGGCTCCTGCTGCAGCCGCGGCGGCGTGTGGATACGGGGTCCAGCTTGGGACGCCGTGGGAGATGGGGCCGCCGGTGCCCTGTCTCAGGGCCAAACCCCCAGGAGTCCCGCCCTCAGGATCTCCTTGAGCCGACTTCCACGGAGGGAAGGGGAGCTTCAGGACGCCTGCTGTGTTCTGGGGACTCCCGTTCAGATCCGATTTTGGCCCCCTCCCAGTGAGATAGGATGGGCTCACCACATCTGGTGAGGCAGGCAGGGCCTCGCTGCAGCGCAGAATGATCCCATAGGTCTCAAGGCGTAGCGTCAGCTGAAACTTCACTGATCCATCAGCCCTCTGCCTCCCTCCTCCTTCGAAAGAGCAGTGGCCTGCTCCGCTTCTAAAAGCCCTGGGGCTCCGGAAAGCCGACCGCGCTTTACAGGACACGTGCAGGCAGGAACAGGGGCGAATCCGAGGTGGAGACCATGTGACCACGCGTGGCACTGGCGTATCCCACAGCAGATGGTGTGAACGTGTGTCACCGGAGGCATACCGGGAGACGGCGAAACAAACGGTGGTGTCCAGGCATGTGCCAGTGGAAGGGGGGAACAAGTGACCTTTCGGTCAATGCCAAGGGAAATCAAAGGACACCTGGGACTCGGTGGGTGGGGGGCCTGTGCCTGACCCAAGCCAGGTTTTCCAATGCCTATCAGAGGAGCAAAGAATCTTCTGCAGAATTCGCCCCGCCCCCAACCCTCCTCCTCCCTGGTAGCCCTGACGCAACTTCCCCTGCACCCAGCCCCAGCCCCAGCCCCAGCCCCAGCCCCAGACACAGACCCAGCCCCAGCCCCAGCCCCAGCCCAGTCCCTCTGGTTCCCTGACATTCGTTTGGGCCACAAGATCAAGGGAGTCAGTCCACCCAGGAGCAGAGGAGAGGATGTCCCTCCAGAATGAGACAGGAAGTGCAGAGGAAATGCGACACCACCTGTCCTAGAAGACAAGGCCAGTCACGGTCGCCTAGCGCTCATTCTAGGCAGTCCACCCACCCATGAGGGGAAACATGGAGAACAAGGAAGCTTCCCTGTCTGAGACACGTATGGAAGCCAAGAAATCCAGGGTCATGAGACCTGCCCAATGAAGCAGAAAGACGTTTGGAGAGAGATACCATCATGACACGGATCTGCAGGAAGTGTGTCCCTGACGGACTGGGAAGTCATCTTTGTTGAAGACATTGGGCCAGAGCGAGAGGCATCCAGGCCCCTGAGAAACAGGTGAGGCAGAGCAAGAGGGAGGATAGAGCAGAGGCCAGAGCCCCGGCAGGATACAGCGCCGTGCCACCACCACGGGCATAAGGGGAGGGCTTCCAAAAGGGTGGCTTGTCCAGAGAGGCCAGCATTCCAGTGACAGTGACAGGGATGGTTGCCATCTCCCATTCCCGGCTGCTTCTTCTACACGGTATGGTGGTGTGGCTTCATTTCTCAGAGAAGAGCCGTGAAAAGGTACAACCATCTTCTCTGATGTGGTCCTGCTTCCCTACTGCGGGACAAAGAGCTCCTGTGGGGCTCTTTTCCTTGGTTGCTGTGTGGTCATGTTGATCTTAGAAAAGAGGCAGCTCATGATGGGGATGAGATTTCAATTGCTCCGGGACCGATGCATCTCCTCACGTGGGCCAGGCCTTCACACACCCAAAGCGGATCCGCGGCGGCGAAAACGATTGACAGCCGGCCTCATGACCCAGGCAGAGACGCAGAAAGAGGCTCAGCAAAGACAGGCCGACATGCCAGAAATCGCCTTGTGCTGCACAGGGCACATTCAGCCAAAGACACACACGCAGAGGGGCACGCACACACTAACCGACAGAGAGAGGGAAAGAAAGACACAGAGACTGAGAGACAGAGAGAGAAGAGAGGATGGGAGACACGCACACACGCGCGCACACATACACGCACACACACACAGAAACAGAGTCATACAGCAGAGGCATGGAAACACACCCCCCCCAGGCAACCCCTGAGGCTGCGGGGTTCTGCTCTCGACGAGAACGACCCTGGGGTGAGAGAAGAGCCCAGGGGCACGCAGGCCGACCTGTCCTCGAGATGACGGCGGCACGACTTTTGGGGAGACTCACCCCAACAGCGTCCGGGCAGGCCTGAGGCTGGGATGCCGTGCTGCTTCCCCCGGACTCCGCCTGGGGTTTCCTCATCCTGGTCGGCCCTTTGCGACTCCTGGCATCCGGAGACGTTCCCGTCGACCCCGTGGAGAGGTCAGACCGGAGCCTCAGAGCCCCGCCACCCAAGCACTGCCACAGAGGACTCCTGCTCTGCCAAGCCTCAGGGACGGGTTTCTAAGACAACCGTGGGAAGCACTGTGACGGCAGAAGCCGCTCGCGCCTCGCGCATGCGCATTGGCTGGACCGACTCGCGCTCCGCTCCTGGCAGTCAGGCTGCGTCCCCTTTAAATAATGCCCCCGCTGCGCGGCTGCAGCGAGGCTCCTGCTGCAGCCACAGCGGCGTGTGGATACGGGGTCCAGCTTGGGACGCCGTGGGAGATGGGGCCGCCGGTGCCCTGTCTCAGGGCCAAACCCCCAGGAGTCCCGCCCTCAGGATCTCCTTGAGCCGACTTCCACGGAGGGAAGGGGAGCTTCAGGACGCCTGCTGTGTTCTGGGGACTCCCGTTCAGATCCGATTTTGGCCCCCTCCCAGTGAGATAGGATGGGCTCACCACATCTGGTGAGGCAGGCAGGGCCTCGCTGCAGCGCAGAATGATCCCATAGGTCTCAAGGCGTAGCGTCAGCTGAAACTTCACTGATCCATCAGCCCTCTGCCTCCCTCCTCCTTCGAAAGAGCAGTGGCCTGCTCCGCTTCTAAAAGCCCTGGGGCTCCGGAAAGCCGACCGCGCTTTACAGGACACGTGCAGGCAGGAACAGGGGCGAATCCGAGGTGGAGACCATGTGACCACGCGTGGCACTGGCGTATCCCACAGCAGATGGTGTGAACGTGTGTCACCGGAGGCATACCAGGAGACGGCGAAACAAACGGTGGTGTCCAGGCATGTGCCAGTGGAAGGGGGAAACAAGTGACCTTTCGGTCAATGCCAAGGGAAATCAAAGGACACCTGGGACTCGGTGGGTGGGGGGCCTGTGCCTGACCCAAGCCAGGTTTTCCAATGCCTATCAGAGGAGCAAAGAATCTTCTGCAGAATTCGCCCCGCCCCCAACCCTCCTCCTCCCTGGTAGCCCTGACGCAACTTCCCCTGCACCCAGCCCCAGCCCCAGCCCCAGCCCCAGCCCCAGACACAGACCCAGCCCCAGCCCCAGCCCCAGCCCAGTCCCTCTGGTTCCCTGACATTCGTTTGGGCCACAAGATCAAGGGAGTCAGTCCACCCAGGAGCAGAGGAGAGGATGTCCCTCCAGAATGAGACAGGAAGTGCAGAGGAAATGCGACACCACCTGTCCTAGAAGACAAGGCCAGTCACGGTCGCCTAGCGCTCATTCTAGGCAGTCCACCCACCCATGAGGGGAAACATGGAGAACAAGGAAGCTTCCCTGTCTGAGACACGTATGGAAGCCAAGAAATCCAGGGTCATGAGACCTGCCCAATGAAGCAGAAAGACGTTTGGAGAGAGATACCATCATGACACGGATCTGCAGGAAGTGTGTCCCTGACGGACTGGGAAGTCATCTTTGTTGAAGACATTGGGCCAGAGCGAGAGGCATCCAGGCCCCTGAGAAACAGGTGAGGCAGAGCAAGAGGGAGGATAGAGCAGAGGCCAGAGCCCCGGCAGGATACAGCGCCGTGCCACCACCACGGGCATAAGGGGAGGGCTTCCAAAAGGGTGGCTTGTCCAGAGAGGCCAGCGTTCCAGTGACAGTGACAGGGATGGTTGCCATCTCCCATTCCCGGCTGCTTCTTCTACACGGTATGGTGGTGTGGCTTCATTTCTCAGAGAAGAGCCGTGAAAAGGTACAACCATCTTCTCTGATGTGGTCCTGCTTCCCTACTGCGGGACAAAGAGCTCCTGTGGGGCTCTTTTCCTTGGTTGCTGTGTGGTCATGTTGATCTTAGAAAAGAGGCAGCTCATGATGGGGATGAGATTTCAATTGCTCCGGGACCGATGCATCTCCTCACGTGGGCCAGGCCTTCACACACCCAAAGCGGATCCGCGGCGGCGAAAACGATTGACAGCCGGCCTCATGACCCAGGCAGAGACGCAGAAAGAGGCTCAGCAAAGACAGGCCGACATGCCAGAAATCGCCTTGTGCTGCACAGGGCACATTCAGCCAAAGACACACACGCAGAGGGGCACGCACACACTAACCGACAGAGAGAAGGAAAGAAAGACACAGAGACTGAGAGACAGAGAGAGAAGAGAGGATGGGAGACACACACACACGCGCGCACACATACACGCACACACACACACACAGAAACAGAGTCATACAGCAGAGGCATGGAAACACACCCCCCCAGGCAACCCCTGAGGCTGCGGGGTTCTGCTCTCGACGAGAACGACCCTGGGGTGAGAGAAGAGCCCAGGGGCACGCAGGCCGACCTGTCCTCGAGATGACGGCGGCACGACTTTTGGGGAGACTCACCCCAACAGCGTCCGGGCAGGCCTGAGGCTGGGATGCCGTGCTGCTTCCCCCGGACTCCGCCTGGGGTTTCCTCATCCTGGTCGGCCCTTTGCGACTCCTGGCATCCGGAGACGTTCCCGTCGACCCCGTGGAGAGGTCAGACCGGAGCCTCAGAGCCCCGCCACCCAAGCACTGCCACGGAGGGCTCCTGCTCTGCCAAGCCTCAGGGACGGGTTTCTAAGACAACCGTGGGAAGCACTGTGACGGCAGAAGCCGCTCGCGCCTCGCGCATGCGCATTGGCTGGACCGACTCGCGCTCCGCTCCTGGCAGTCAGGCTGCGTCCCCTTTAAATAATGCCCCCGCTGCGCGGCTGCAGCGAGGCTCCTGCTGCAGCCGCGGCGGCGTGTGGATACGGGGTCCAGCTTGGGACGCCGTGGGAGATGGGGCCGCCGGTGCCCTGTCTCAGGGCCAAACCCCCAGGAGTCCCGCCCTCAGGATCTCCTTGAGCCGACTTCCACGGAGGGAAGGGGAGCTTCAGGACGCCTGCTGTGTTCTGGGGACTCCCGTTCAGATCCGATTTTGGCCCCCTCCCAGTGAGATAGGATGGGCTCACCACATCTGGTGAGGCAGGCAGGGCCTCGCTGCAGCGCAGAATGATCCCATAGGTCTCAAGGCGTAGCGTCAGCTGAAACTTCACTGATCCATCAGCCCTCTGCCTCCCTCCTCCTTCGAAAGAGCAGTGGCCTGCTCCGCTTCTAAAAGCCCTGGGGCTCCGGAAAGCCGACCGCGCTTTACAGGACACGTGCAGGCAGGAACAGGGGCGAATCCGAGGTGGAGACCATGTGACCACGCGTGGCACTGGCGTATCCCACAGCAGATGGTGTGAACGTGTGTCACCGGAGGCATACCGGGAGACGGCGAAACAAACGGTGGTGTCCAGGCATGTGCCAGTGGAAGGGGGGAACAAGTGACCTTTCGGTCAATGCCAAGGGAAATCAAAGGACACCTGGGACTCGGTGGGTGGGGGGCCTGTGCCTGACCCAAGCCAGGTTTTCCAATGCCTATCAGAGGAGCAAAGAATCTTCTGCAGAATTCGCCCCGCCCCCAACCCTCCTCCTCCCTGGTAGCCCTGACGCAACTTCCCCTGCACCCAGCCCCAGCCCCAGCCCCAGCCCCAGCCCCAGACACAGACCCAGCCCCAGCCCCAGCCCCAGCCCAGTCCCTCTGGTTCCCTGACATTCGTTTGGGCCACAAGATCAAGGGAGTCAGTCCACCCAGGAGCAGAGGAGAGGATGTCCCTCCAGAATGAGACAGGAAGTGCAGAGGAAATGCGACACCACCTGTCCTAGAAGACAAGGCCAGTCACGGTCGCCTAGCGCTCATTCTAGGCAGTCCACCCACCCATGAGGGGAAACATGGAGAACAAGGAAGCTTCCCTGTCTGAGACACGTATGGAAGCCAAGAAATCCAGGGTCATGAGACCTGCCCAATGAAGCAGAAAGACGTTTGGAGAGAGATACCATCATGACACGGATCTGCAGGAAGTGTGTCCCTGACGGACTGGGAAGTCATCTTTGTTGAAGACATTGGGCCAGAGCGAGAGGCATCCAGGCCCCTGAGAAACAGGTGAGGCAGAGCAAGAGGGAGGATAGAGCAGAGGCCAGAGCCCCGGCAGGATACAGCGCCGTGCCACCACCACGGGCATAAGGGGAGGGCTTCCAAAAGGGTGGCTTGTCCAGAGAGGCCAGCATTCCAGTGACAGTGACAGGGATGGTTGCCATCTCCCATTCCCGGCTGCTTCTTCTACACGGTATGGTGGTGTGGCTTCATTTCTCAGAGAAGAGCCGTGAAAAGGTACAACCATCTTCTCTGATGTGGTCCTGCTTCCCTACTGCGGGACAAAGAGCTCCTGTGGGGCTCTTTTCCTTGGTTGCTGTGTGGTCATGTTGATCTTAGAAAAGAGGCAGCTCATGATGGGGATGAGATTTCAATTGCTCCGGGACCGATGCATCTCCTCACGTGGGCCAGGCCTTCACACACCCAAAGCGGATCCGCGGCGGCGAAAACGATTGACAGCCGGCCTCATGACCCAGGCAGAGACGCAGAAAGAGGCTCAGCAAAGACAGGCCGACATGCCAGAAATCGCCTTGTGCTGCACAGGGCACATTCAGCCAAAGACACACACGCAGAGGGGCACGCACACACTAACCGACAGAGAGAGGGAAAGAAAGACACAGAGACTGAGAGACAGAGAGAGAAGAGAGGATGGGAGACACGCACACACGCGCGCACACATACACGCACACACACACAGAAACAGAGTCATACAGCAGAGGCATGGAAACACACCCCCCCCAGGCAACCCCTGAGGCTGCGGGGTTCTGCTCTCGACGAGAACGACCCTGGGGTGAGAGAAGAGCCCAGGGGCACGCAGGCCGACCTGTCCTCGAGATGACGGCGGCACGACTTTTGGGGAGACTCACCCCAACAGCGTCCGGGCAGGCCTGAGGCTGGGATGCCGTGCTGCTTCCCCCGGACTCCGCCTGGGGTTTCCTCATCCTGGTCGGCCCTTTGCGACTCCTGGCATCCGGAGACGTTCCCGTCGACCCCGTGGAGAGGTCAGACCGGAGCCTCAGAGCCCCGCCACCCAAGCACTGCCACAGAGGACTCCTGCTCTGCCAAGCCTCAGGGACGGGTTTCTAAGACAACCGTGGGAAGCACTGTGACGGCAGAAGCCGCTCGCGCCTCGCGCATGCGCATTGGCTGGACCGACTCGCGCTCCGCTCCTGGCAGTCAGGCTGCGTCCCCTTTAAATAATGCCCCCGCTGCGCGGCTGCAGCGAGGCTCCTGCTGCAGCCACAGCGGCGTGTGGATACGGGGTCCAGCTTGGGACGCCGTGGGAGATGGGGCCGCCGGTGCCCTGTCTCAGGGCCAAACCCCCAGGAGTCCCGCCCTCAGGATCTCCTTGAGCCGACTTCCACGGAGGGAAGGGGAGCTTCAGGACGCCTGCTGTGTTCTGGGGACTCCCGTTCAGATCCGATTTTGGCCCCCTCCCAGTGAGATAGGATGGGCTCACCACATCTGGTGAGGCAGGCAGGGCCTCGCTGCAGCGCAGAATGATCCCATAGGTCTCAAGGCGTAGCGTCAGCTGAAACTTCACTGATCCATCAGCCCTCTGCCTCCCTCCTCCTTCGAAAGAGCAGTGGCCTGCTCCGCTTCTAAAAGCCCTGGGGCTCCGGAAAGCCGACCGCGCTTTACAGGACACGTGCAGGCAGGAACAGGGGCGAATCCGAGGTGGAGACCATGTGACCACGCGTGGCACTGGCGTATCCCACAGCAGATGGTGTGAACGTGTGTCACCGGAGGCATACCAGGAGACGGCGAAACAAACGGTGGTGTCCAGGCATGTGCCAGTGGAAGGGGGAAACAAGTGACCTTTCGGTCAATGCCAAGGGAAATCAAAGGACACCTGGGACTCGGTGGGTGGGGGGCCTGTGCCTGACCCAAGCCAGGTTTTCCAATGCCTATCAGAGGAGCAAAGAATCTTCTGCAGAATTCGCCCCGCCCCCAACCCTCCTCCTCCCTGGTAGCCCTGACGCAACTTCCCCTGCACCCAGCCCCAGCCCCAGCCCCAGCCCCAGCCCCAGACACAGACCCAGCCCCAGCCCCAGCCCCAGCCCAGTCCCTCTGGTTCCCTGACATTCGTTTGGGCCACAAGATCAAGGGAGTCAGTCCACCCAGGAGCAGAGGAGAGGATGTCCCTCCAGAATGAGACAGGAAGTGCAGAGGAAATGCGACACCACCTGTCCTAGAAGACAAGGCCAGTCACGGTCGCCTAGCGCTCATTCTAGGCAGTCCACCCACCCATGAGGGGAAACATGGAGAACAAGGAAGCTTCCCTGTCTGAGACACGTATGGAAGCCAAGAAATCCAGGGTCATGAGACCTGCCCAATGAAGCAGAAAGACGTTTGGAGAGAGATACCATCATGACACGGATCTGCAGAAAGTGTGTCCCTGACGGACTGGGAAGTCATCTTTGTTGAAGACATTGGGCCAGAGCGAGAGGCATCCAGGCCCCTGAGAAACAGGTGAGGCAGAGCAAGAGGGAGGATAGAGCAGAGGCCAGAGCCCCGGCAGGATACAGCGCCGTGCCACCACCACGGGCATAAGGGGAGGGCTTCCAAAAGGGTGGCTTGTCCAGAGAGGCCAGCGTTCCAGTGACAGTGACAGGGATGGTTGCCATCTCCCATTCCCGGCTGCTTCTTCTACACGGTATGGTGGTGTGGCTTCATTTCTCAGAGAAGAGCCGTGAAAAGGTACAACCATCTTCTCTGATGTGGTCCTGCTTCCCTACTGCGGGACAAAGAGCTCCTGTGGGGCTCTTTTCCTTGGTTGCTGTGTGGTCATGTTGATCTTAGAAAAGAGGCAGCTCATGATGGGGATGAGATTTCAATTGCTCCGGGACCGATGCATCTCCTCACGTGGGCCAGGCCTTCACACACCCAAAGCGGATCCGCGGCGGCGAAAACGATTGACAGCCGGCCTCATGACCCAGGCAGAGACGCAGAAAGAGGCTCAGCAAAGACAGGCCGACATGCCAGAAATCGCCTTGTGCTGCACAGGGCACATTCAGCCAAAGACACACACGCAGAGGGGCACGCACACACTAACCGACAGAGAGAAGGAAAGAAAGACACAGAGACTGAGAGACAGAGAGAGAAGAGAGGATGGGAGACACACACACACGCGCGCACACATACACGCACACACACACACACAGAAACAGAGTCATACAGCAGAGGCATGGAAACACACCCCCCCAGGCAACCCCTGAGGCTGCGGGGTTCTGCTCTCGACGAGAACGACCCTGGGGTGAGAGAACAGCCCAGGGGCACGCAGGCCGACCTGTCCTCGAGATGACGGCGGCACGACTTTTGGGGAGACTCACCCCAACAGCGTCCGGGCAGGCCTGAGGCTGGGATGCCGTGCTGCTTCCCCCGGACTCCGCCTGGGGTTTCCTCATCCTGGTCGGCCCTTTGCGACTCCTGGCATCCGGAGACGTTCCCGTCGACCCCGTGGAGAGGTCAGACCGGAGCCTCAGAGCCCCGCCACCCAAGCACTGCCACGGAGGGCTCCTGCTCTGCCAAGCCTCAGGGACGGGTTTCTAAGACAACCGTGGGAAGCACTGTGACGGCAGAAGCCGCTCGCGCCTCGCGCATGCGCATTGGCTGGACCGACTCGCGCTCCGCTCCTGGCAGTCAGGCTGCGTCCCCTTTAAATAATGCCCCCGCTGCGCGGCTGCAGCGAGGCTCCTGCTGCAGCCGCGGCGGCGTGTGGATACGGGGTCCAGCTTGGGACGCCGTGGGAGATGGGGCCGCCGGTGCCCTGTCTCAGGGCCAAACCCCCAGGAGTCCCGCCCTCAGGATCTCCTTGAGCCGACTTCCACGGAGGGAAGGGGAGCTTCAGGACGCCTGCTGTGTTCTGGGGACTCCCGTTCAGATCCGATTTTGGCCCCCTCCCAGTGAGATAGGATGGGCTCACCACATCTGGTGAGGCAGGCAGGGCCTCGCTGCAGCGCAGAATGATCCCATAGGTCTCAAGGCGTAGCGTCAGCTGAAACTTCACTGATCCATCAGCCCTCTGCCTCCCTCCTCCTTCGAAAGAGCAGTGGCCTGCTCCGCTTCTAAAAGCCCTGGGGCTCCGGAAAGCCGACCGCGCTTTACAGGACACGTGCAGGCAGGAACAGGGGCGAATCCGAGGTGGAGACCATGTGACCACGCGTGGCACTGGCGTATCCCACAGCAGATGGTGTGAACGTGTGTCACCGGAGGCATACCGGGAGACGGCGAAACAAACGGTGGTGTCCAGGCATGTGCCAGTGGAAGGGGGGAACAAGTGACCTTTCGGTCAATGCCAAGGGAAATCAAAGGACACCTGGGACTCGGTGGGTGGGGGGCCTGTGCCTGACCCAAGCCAGGTTTTCCAATGCCTATCAGAGGAGCAAAGAATCTTCTGCAGAATTCGCCCCGCCCCCAACCCTCCTCCTCCCTGGTAGCCCTGACGCAACTTCCCCTGCACCCAGCCCCAGCCCCAGCCCCAGCCCCAGCCCCAGACACAGACCCAGCCCCAGCCCCAGCCCCAGCCCAGTCCCTCTGGTTCCCTGACATTCGTTTGGGCCACAAGATCAAGGGAGTCAGTCCACCCAGGAGCAGAGGAGAGGATGTCCCTCCAGAATGAGACAGGAAGTGCAGAGGAAATGCGACACCACCTGTCCTAGAAGACAAGGCCAGTCACGGTCGCCTAGCGCTCATTCTAGGCAGTCCACCCACCCATGAGGGGAAACATGGAGAACAAGGAAGCTTCCCTGTCTGAGACACGTATGGAAGCCAAGAAATCCAGGGTCATGAGACCTGCCCAATGAAGCAGAAAGACGTTTGGAGAGAGATACCGTCATGACACGGATCTGCAGGAAGTGTGTCCCTGACGGACTGGGAAGTCATCTTTGTTGAAGACATTGGGCCAGAGCGAGAGGCATCCAGGCCCCTGAGAAACAGGTGAGGCAGAGCAAGAGGGAGGATAGAGCAGAGGCCAGAGCCCCGGCAGGATACAGCGCCGTGCCACCACCACGGGCATAAGGGGAGGGCTTCCAAAAGGGTGGCTTGTCCAGAGAGGCCAGCGTTCCAGTGACAGTGACAGGGATGGTTGCCATCTCCCATTCCCGGCTGCTTCTTCTACACGGTATGGTGGTGTGGCTTCATTTCTCAGAGAAGAGCCGTGAAAAGGTACAACCATCTTCTCTGATGTGGTCCTGCTTCCCTACTGCGGGACAAAAAGCTCCTGTGGGGCTCTTTTCCTTGGTTGCTGTGTGGTCATGTTGATCTTAGAAAAGAGGCAGCTCATGATGGGGATGAGATTTCAATTGCTCCGGGACCGATGCATCTCCTCACGTGGGCCAGGCCTTCACACACCCAAAGCGGATCCGCGGCGGCGAAAACGATTGACAGCCGGCCTCATGACCCAGGCAGAGACGCAGAAAGAGGCTCAGCAAAGACAGGCCGACATGCCAGAAATCGCCTTGTGCTGCACAGGGCACATTCAGCCAAAGACACACACGCAGAGGGACACGCACACACTAACCGACAGAGAGAAGGAAAGAAAGACACAGAGACTGAGAGACAGAGAGAGAAGAGAGGATGGGAGACACACACACACGCGCGCACACATACACGCACACACACACACACAGAAACAGAGTCATACAGCAGAGGCATGGAAACACACCCCCCCAGGCAACCCCTGAGGCTGCGGGGTTCTGCTCTCGACGAGAACGACCCTGGGGTGAGAGAACAGCCCAGGGGCACGCAGGCCGACCTGTCCTCGAGATGACGGCGGCACGACTTTTGGGGAGACTCACCCCAACAGCGTCCGGGCAGGCCTGAGGCTGGGATGCCGTGCTGCTTCCCCCGGACTCCGCCTGGGGTTTCCTCATCCTGGTCGGCCCTTTGCGACTCCTGGCATCCGGAGACGTTCCCGTCGACCCCGTGGAGAGGTCAGACCGGAGCCTCAGAGCCCCGCCACCCAAGCACTGCCACGGAGGGCTCCTGCTCTGCCAAGCCTCAGGGACGGGTTTCTAAGACAACCGTGGGAAGCACTGTGACGGCAGAAGCCGCTCGCGCCTCGCGCATGCGCATTGGCTGGACCGACTCGCGCTCCGCTCCTGGCAGTCAGGCTGCGTCCCCTTTAAATAATGCCCCCGCTGCGCGGCTGCAGCGAGGCTCCTGCTGCAGCCGCGGCGGCGTGTGGATACGGGGTCCAGCTTGGGACGCCGTGGGAGATGGGGCCGCCGGTGCCCTGTCTCAGGGCCAAACCCCCAGGAGTCCCGCCCTCAGGATCTCCTTGAGCCGACTTCCACGGAGGGAAGGGGAGCTTCAGGACGCCTGCTGTGTTCTGGGGACTCCCGTTCAGATCCGATTTTGGCCCCCTCCCAGTGAGATAGGATGGGCTCACCACATCTGGTGAGGCAGGCAGGGCCTCGCTGCAGCGCAGAATGATCCCATAGGTCTCAAGGCGTAGCGTCAGCTGAAACTTCACTGATCCATCAGCCCTCTGCCTCCCTCCTCCTTCGAAAGAGCAGTGGCCTGCTCCGCTTCTAAAAGCCCTGGGGCTCCGGAAAGCCGACCGCGCTTTACAGGACACGTGCAGGCAGGAACAGGGGCGAATCCGAGGTGGAGACCATGTGACCACGCGTGGCACTGGCGTATCCCACAGCAGATGGTGTGAACGTGTGTCACCGGAGGCATACCGGGAGACGGCGAAACAAACGGTGGTGTCCAGGCATGTGCCAGTGGAAGGGGGGAACAAGTGACCTTTCGGTCAATGCCAAGGGAAATCAAAGGACACCTGGGACTCAGTGGGTGGGGGGCCTGTGCCTGACCCAAGCCAGGTTTTCCAATGCCTATCAGAGGAGGAAAGAATCTTCTGCAGAATTCGCCCCGCCCCCAACCCTCCTCCTCCCTGGTAGCCCTGACGCAACTTCCCCTGCACCCAGCCCCAGCCCCAGCCCCAGACACAGACCCAGACACAGACACAGACCCAGCCCCAGCCCCAGCCCCAGCCCAGTCCCTCTGGTTCCCTGACATTCGTTTGGGCCACAAGATCAAGGGAGTCAGTCCACCCAGGAGCAGAGGAGAGGATGTCCCTCAAGAATGAGACAGGAAGTGCAGAGGAAATGCGACACCACCTGTCCTAGAAGACAAGGCCAGTCACGGTCGCCTAGCGCTCATTCTAGGCAGTCCACCCACCCATGAGGGGAAACATGGAGAACAAGGAAGCTTCCCTGTCTGAGACACGTATGGAAGCCAAGAAATCCAGGGTCATGAGACCTGCCCAATGAAGCAGAAAGACGTTTGGAGAGAGATACCATCATGACACGGATCTGCAGGAAGTGTGTCCCTGACGGACTGGGAAGTCATCTTTGTTGAAGACATTGGGCCAGAGCGAGAGGCATCCAGGCCCCTGAGAAACAGGTGAGGCAGAGCAAGAGGGAGGATAGAGCAGAGGCCAGAGCCCCGGCAGGATACAGCGCCGTGCCACCACCACGGGCATAAGGGGAGGGCTTCCAAAAGGGTGGCTTGTCCAGAGAGGCCAGCATTCCAGTGACAGTGACAGGGATTGTTGCCATCTCCCATTCCCGGCTGCTTCTTCTACACGGTATGGTGGTGTGGCTTCATTTCTCAGAGAAGAGCCGTGAAAAGGTACAACCATCTTCTCTGATGTGGTCCTGCTTCCCTACTGCGGGACAAAGAGCTCCTGTGGGGCTCTTTTCCTTGGTTGCTGTGTGGTCATGTTGATCTTAGAAAAGAGGCAGCTCATGATGGGGATGAGATTTCAATTGCTCCGGGACCGATGCATCTCCTCACGTGGGCCAGGCCTTCACACACCCAAAGCGGATCCGCGGCGGCGAAAACGATTGACAGCCGGCCTCATGACCCAGGCAGAGACGCAGAAAGAGGCTCAGCAAAGACAGGCCGACATGCCAGAAATCGCCTTGTGCTGCACAGGGCACATTCAGCCAAAGACACACACGCAGAGGGGCACGCACACACTAACCGACAGAGAGAGGGAAAGAAAGACACAGAGACTGAGAGACAGAGAGAGAAGAGAGGATGGGAGACACGCACACACGCGCGCACACATACACGCACACACACACAGAAACAGAGTCATACAGCAGAGGCATGGAAACACACCCCCCCCAGGCAACCCCTGAGGCTGCGGGGTTCCGCTCTCGACGAGAACGACCCTGGGGTGAGAGAAGAGCCCAGGGGCACGCAGGCCGACCTGTCCTCGAGATGACGGCGGCACGACTTTTGGGGAGACTCACCCCAACAGCGTCCGGGCAGGCCTGAGGCTGGGATGCCGTGCTGCTTCCCCCGGACTCCGCCTGGGGTTTCCTCATCCTGGTCGGCCCTTTGCGACTCCTGGCATCCGGAGACGTTCCCGTCGACCCCGTGGAGAGGTCAGACCGGAGCCTCAGAGCCCCGCCACCCAAGCACTGCCACAGAGGACTCCTGCTCTGCCAAGCCTCAGGGACGGGTTTCTAAGACAACCGTGGGAAGCACTGTGACGGCAGAAGCCGCTCGCGCCTCGCGCATGCGCATTGGCTGGACCGACTCGCGCTCCGCTCCTGGCAGTCAGGCTGCGTCCCCTTTAAATAATGCCCCCGCTGCGCGGCTGCAGCGAGGCTCCTGCTGCAGCCACAGCCGCGTGTGGATACGGGGTCCAGCTTGGGACGCCGTGGGAGAGGGGGCCGCCGGTGCCCTGTCTCAGGGCCAAACCCCCAGGAGTCCCGCCCTCAGGATCTCCTTGAGCCGACTTCCACGGAGGGAAGGGGAGCTTCAGGACGCCTGCTGTGTTCTGGGGACTCCCGTTCAGATCCGATTTTGGCCCCCTCCCAGTGAGATAGGATGGGCTCACCACATCTGGTGAGGCAGGCAGGGCCTCGCTGCAGCGCAGAATGATCCCATAGGTCTCAAGGCGTAGCGTCAGCTGAAACTTCACTGATCCATCAGCCCTCTGCCTCCCTCCTCCTTCGAAAGAGCAGTGGCCTGCTCCGCTTCTAAAAGCCCTGGGGCTCCGGAAAGCCGACCGCGCTTTACAGGACACGTGCAGGCAGGAACAGGGGCGAATCCGAGGTGGAGACCATGTGACCACGCGTGGCACTGGCGTATCCCACAGCAGATGGTGTGAACGTGTGTCACCGGAGGCATACCAGGAGACGGCGAAACAAACGGTGGTGTCCAGGCATGTGCCAGTGGAAGGGGGAAACAAGTGACCTTTCGGTCAATGCCAAGGGAAATCAAAGGACACCTGGGACTCGGTGGGTGGGGGGCCTGTGCCTGACCCAAGCCAGGTTTTCCAATGCCTATCAGAGGAGCAAAGAATCTTCTGCAGAATTCGCCCCGCCCCCAACCCTCCTCCTCCCTGGTAGCCCTGACGCAACTTCCCCTGCACCCAGCCCCAGCCCCAGCCCCAGACACAGACCCAGACACAGACCCAGCCCCAGCCCCAGCCCCAGCCCAGTCCCTCTGGTTCCCTGACATTCGTTTGGGCCACAAGATCAAGGGAGTCAGTCCACCCAGGAGCAGAGGAGAGGATGTCCCTCCAGAATGAGACAGGAAGTGCAGAGGAAATGCGACACCACCTGTCCTAGAAGACAAGGCCAGTCACGGTCGCCTAGCGCTCATTCTAGGCAGTCCACCTACCCATGAGGGGAAACATGGAGAACAAGGAAGCTTCCCTGTCTGAGACACGTATGGAAGCCAAGAAATCCAGGGTCATGAGACCTGCCCAATGAAGCAGAAAGACGTTTGGAGAGAGATACCATCATGACACGGATCTGCAGAAAGTGTGTCCCTGACGGACTGGGAAGTCATCTTTGTTGAAGACATTGGGCCAGAGCGAGAGGCATCCAGGCCCCTGAGAAACAGGTGAGGCAGAGCAAGAGGGAGGATAGAGCAGAGGCCAGAGCCCCGGCAGGATACAGCGCCGTGCCACCACCACGGGCATAAGGGGAGGGCTTCCAAAAGGGTGGCTTGTCCAGAGAGGCCAGCGTTCCAGTGACAGTGACAGGGATGGTTGCCATCTCCCATTCCCGGCTGCTTCTTCTACACGGTATGGTGGTGTGGCTTCATTTCTCAGAGAAGAGCCGTGAAAAGGTACAACCATCTTCTCTGATGTGGTCCTGCTTCCCTACTGCGGGACAAAGAGCTCCTGTGGGGCTCTTTTCCTTGGTTGCTGTGTGGTCATGTTGATCTTAGAAAAGAGGCAGCTCATGATGGGGATGAGATTTCAATTGCTCCGGGACCGATGCATCTCCTCACGTGGGCCAGGCCTTCACACACCCAAAGCGGATCCGCGGCGGCGAAAACGATTGACAGCCGGCCTCATGACCCAGGCAGAGACGCAGAAAGAGGCTCAGCAAAGACAGGCCGACATGCCAGAAATCGCCTTGTGCTGCACAGGGCACATTCAGCCAAAGACACACACGCAGAGGGGCACGCACACACTAACCGACAGAGAGAAGGAAAGAAAGACACAGAGACTGAGAGACAGAGAGAGAAGAGAGGATGGGAGACACACACACACGCGCGCACACATACACGCACACACACACACACAGAAACAGAGTCATACAGCAGAGGCATGGAAACACACCCCCCCAGGCAACCCCTGAGGCTGCGGGGTTCTGCTCTCGACGAGAACGACCCTGGGGTGAGAGAACAGCCCAGGGGCACGCAGGCCGACCTGTCCTCGAGATGACGGCGGCACGACTTTTGGGGAGACTCACCCCAACAGCGTCCGGGCAGGCCTGAGGCTGGGATGCCGTGCTGCTTCCCCCGGACTCCGCCTGGGGTTTCCTCATCCTGGTCGGCCCTTTGCGACTCCTGGCATCCGGAGACGTTCCCGTCGACCCCGTGGAGAGGTCAGACCGGAGCCTCAGAGCCCCGCCACCCAAGCACTGCCACGGAGGGCTCCTGCTCTGCCAACCCTCAGGGACGGGTTTCTAAGACAACCGTGGGAAGCACTGTGACGGCAGAAGCCGCTCGCGCCTCGCGCATGCGCATTGGCTGGACCGACTCGCGCTCCGCTCCTGGCAGTCAGGCTGCGTCCCCTTTAAATAATGCCCCCGCTGCGCGGCTGCAGCGAGGCTCCTGCTGCAGCCGCGGCGGCGTGTGGATACGGGGTCCAGCTTGGGACGCCGTGGGAGATGGGGCCGCCGGTGCCCTGTCTCAGGGCCAAACCCCCAGGAGTCCCGCCCTCAGGATCTCCTTGAGCCGACTTCCACGGAGGGAAGGGGAGCTTCAGGACGCCTGCTGTGTTCTGGGGACTCCCGTTCAGATCCGATTTTGGCCCCCTCCCAGTGAGATAGGATGGGCTCACCACATCTGGTGAGGCAGGCAGGGCCTCGCTGCAGCGCAGAATGATCCCATAGGTCTCAAGGCGTAGCGTCAGCTGAAACTTCACTGATCCATCAGCCCTCTGCCTCCCTCCTCCTTCGAAAGAGCAGTGGCCTGCTCCGCTTCTAAAAGCCCTGGGGCTCCGGAAAGCCGACCGCGCTTTACAGGACACGTGCAGGCAGGAACAGGGGCGAATCCGAGGTGGAGACCATGTGACCACGCGTGGCACTGGCGTATCCCACAGCAGATGGTGTGAACGTGTGTCACCGGAGGCATACCGGGAGACGGCGAAACAAACGGTGGTGTCCAGGCATGTGCCAGTGGAAGGGGGGAACAAGTGACCTTTCGGTCAATGCCAAGGGAAATCAAAGGACACCTGGGACTCGGTGGGTGGGGGGCCTGTGCCTGACCCAAGCCAGGTTTTCCAATGCCTATCAGAGGAGCAAAGAATCTTCTGCAGAATTCGCCCCGCCCCCAACCCTCCTCCTCCCTGGTAGCCCTGACGCAACTTCCCCTGCACCCAGCCCCAGCCCCAGCCCCAGCCCCAGCCCCAGACACAGACCCAGCCCCAGCCCCAGCCCCAGCCCAGTCCCTCTGGTTCCCTGACATTCGTTTGGGCCACAAGATCAAGGGAGTCAGTCCACCCAGGAGCAGAGGAGAGGATGTCCCTCCAGAATGAGACAGGAAGTGCAGAGGAAATGCGACACCACCTGTCCTAGAAGACAAGGCCAGTCACGGTCGCCTAGCGCTCATTCTAGGCAGTCCACCCACCCATGAGGGGAAACATGGAGAACAAGGAAGCTTCCCTGTCTGAGACACGTATGGAAGCCAAGAAATCCAGGGTCATGAGACCTGCCCAATGAAGCAGAAAGACGTTTGGAGAGAGATACCATCATGACACGGATCTGCAGGAAGTGTGTCCCTGACGGACTGGGAAGTCATCTTTGTTGAAGACATTGGGCCAGAGCGAGAGGCATCCAGGCCCCTGAGAAACAGGTGAGGCAGAGCAAGAGGGAGGATAGAGCAGAGGCCAGAGCCCCGGCAGGATACAGCGCCGTGCCACCACCACGGGCATAAGGGGAGGGCTTCCAAAAGGGTGGCTTGTCCAGAGAGGCCAGCATTCCAGTGACAGTGACAGGGATGGTTGCCATCTCCCATTCCCGGCTGCTTCTTCTACACGGTATGGTGGTGTGGCTTCATTTCTCAGAGAAGAGCCGTGAAAAGGTACAACCATCTTCTCTGATGTGGTCCTGCTTCCCTACTGCGGGACAAAGAGCTCCTGTGGGGCTCTTTTCCTTGGTTGCTGTGTGGTCATGTTGATCTTAGAAAAGAGGCAGCTCATGATGGGGATGAGATTTCAATTGCTCCGGGACCGATGCATCTCCTCACGTGGGCCAGGCCTTCACACACCCAAAGCGGATCCGCGGCGGCGAAAACGATTGACAGCCGGCCTCATGACCCAGGCAGAGACGCAGAAAGAGGCTCAGCAAAGACAGGCCGACATGCCAGAAATCGCCTTGTGCTGCACAGGGCACATTCAGCCAAAGACACACACGCAGAGGGGCACGCACACACTAACCGACAGAGAGAGGGAAAGAAAGACACAGAGACTGAGAGACAGAGAGAGAAGAGAGGATGGGAGACACGCACACACGCGCGCACACATACACGCACACACACACAGAAACAGAGTCATACAGCAGAGGCATGGAAACACACCCCCCCCAGGCAACCCCTGAGGCTGCGGGGTTCTGCTCTCGACGAGAACGACCCTGGGGTGAGAGAAGAGCCCAGGGGCACGCAGGCCGACCTGTCCTCGAGATGACGGCGGCACGACTTTTGGGGAGACTCACCCCAACAGCGTCCGGGCAGGCCTGAGGCTGGGATGCCGTGCTGCTTCCCCCGGACTCCGCCTGGGGTTTCCTCATCCTGGTCGGCCCTTTGCGACTCCTGGCATCCGGAGACGTTCCCGTCGACCCCGTGGAGAGGTCAGACCGGAGCCTCAGAGCCCCGCCACCCAAGCACTGCCACAGAGGACTCCTGCTCTGCCAAGCCTCAGGGACGGGTTTCTAAGACAACCGTGGGAAGCACTGTGACGGCAGAAGCCGCTCGCGCCTCGCGCATGCGCATTGGCTGGACCGACTCGCGCTCCGCTCCTGGCAGTCAGGCTGCGTCCCCTTTAAATAATGCCCCCGCTGCGCGGCTGCAGCGAGGCTCCTGCTGCAGCCACAGCGGCGTGTGGATACGGGGTCCAGCTTGGGACGCCGTGGGAGATGGGGCCGCCGGTGCCCTGTCTCAGGGCCAAACCCCCAGGAGTCCCGCCCTCAGGATCTCCTTGAGCCGACTTCCACGGAGGGAAGGGGAGCTTCAGGACGCCTGCTGTGTTCTGGGGACTCCCGTTCAGATCCGATTTTGGCCCCCTCCCAGTGAGATAGGATGGGCTCACCACATCTGGTGAGGCAGGCAGGGCCTCGCTGCAGCGCAGAATGATCCCATAGGTCTCAAGGCGTAGCGTCAGCTGAAACTTCACTGATCCATCAGCCCTCTGCCTCCCTCCTCCTTCGAAAGAGCAGTGGCCTGCTCCGCTTCTAAAAGCCCTGGGGCTCCGGAAAGCCGACCGCGCTTTACAGGACACGTGCAGGCAGGAACAGGGGCGAATCCGAGGTGGAGACCATGTGACCACGCGTGGCACTGGCGTATCCCACAGCAGATGGTGTGAACGTGTGTCACCGGAGGCATACCAGGAGACGGCGAAACAAACGGTGGTGTCCAGGCATGTGCCAGTGGAAGGGGGGAACAAGTGACCTTTCGGTCAATGCCAAGGGAAATCAAAGGACACCTGGGACTCGGTGGGTGGGGGGCCTGTGCCTGACCCAAGCCAGGTTTTCCAATGCCTATCAGAGGAGCAAAGAATCTTCTGCAGAATTCGCCCCGCCCCCAACCCTCCTCCTCCCTGGTAGCCCTGACGCAACTTCCCCTGCACCCAGCCCCAGCCCCAGCCCCAGCCCCAGCCCCAGACACAGACCCAGCCCCAGCCCCAGCCCCAGCCCAGTCCCTCTGGTTCCCTAACATTCGTTTGGGCCACAAGATCAAGGGAGTCAGTCCACCCAGGAGCAGAGGAGAGGATGTCCCTCCAGAATGAGACAGGAAGTGCAGAGGAAATGCGACACCACCTGTCCTAGAAGACAAGGCCAGTCACGGTCGCCTAGCGCTCATTCTAGGCAGTCCACCCACCCATGAGGGGAAACATGGAGAACAAGGAAGCTTCCCTGTCTGAGACACGTATGGAAGCCAAGAAATCCAGGGTCATGAGACCTGCCCAATGAAGCAGAAAGACGTTTGGAGAGAGATACCATCATGACACGGATCTGCATAAAGTGTGTCCCTGACGGACTGGGAAGTCATCTTTGTTGAAGACATTGGGCCAGAGCGAGAGGCATCCAGGCCCCTGAGAAACAGGTGAGGCAGAGCAAGAGGGAGGATAGAGCAGAGGCCAGAGCCCCGGCAGGATACAGCGCCGTGCCACCACCACGGGCATAAGGGGAGGGCTTCCAAAAGGGTGGCTTGTCCAGAGAGGCCAGCGTTCCAGTGACAGTGACAGGGATGGTTGCCATCTCCCATTCCCGGCTGCTTCTTCTACACGGTATGGTGGTGTGGCTTCATTTCTCAGAGAAGAGCCGTGAAAAGGTACAACCATCTTCTCTGATGTGGTCCTGCTTCCCTACTGCGGGACAAAGAGCTCCTGTGGGGCTCTTTTCCTTGGTTGCTGTGTGGTCATGTTGATCTTAGAAAAGAGGCAGCTCATGATGGGGATGAGATTTCAATTGCTCCGGGACCGATGCATCTCCTCACGTGGGCCAGGCCTTCACACACCCAAAGCGGATCCGCGGCGGCGAAAACGATTGACAGCCGGCCTCATGACCCAGGCAGAGACGCAGAAAGAGGCTCAGCAAAGACAGGCCGACATGCCAGAAATCGCCTTGTGCTGCACAGGGCACATTCAGCCAAAGACACACACGCAGAGGGGCACGCACACACTAACCGACAGAGAGAAGGAAAGAAAGACACAGAGACTGAGAGACAGAGAGAGAAGAGAGGATGGGAGACACACACACACGCGCGCACACATACACGCACACACACACACACAGAAACAGAGTCATACAGCAGAGGCATGGAAACACACCCCCCCAGGCAACCCCTGAGGCTGTGGGGTTCTGCTCTCGACGAGAACGACCCTGGGGTGAGAGAACAGCCCAGGGGCACGCAGGCCGACCTGTCCTCGAGATGACGGCGGCACGACTTTTGGGGAGACTCACCCCAACAGCGTCCGGGCAGGCCTGAGGCTGGGATGCCGTGCTGCTTCCCCCGGACTCCGCCTGGGGTTTCCTCATCCTGGTCGGCCCTTTGCGACTCCTGGCATCCGGAGACGTTCCCGTCGACCCCGTGGAGAGGTCAGACCGGAGCCTCAGAGCCCCGCCACCCAAGCACTGCCACGGAGGGCTCCTGCTCTGCCAAGCCTCAGGGACGGGTTTCTAAGACAACCGTGGGAAGCACTGTGACGGCAGAAGCCGCTCGCGCCTCGCGCATGCGCATTGGCTGGACCGACTCGCGCTCCGCTCCTGGCAGTCAGGCTGCGTCCCCTTTAAATAATGCCCCCGCTGCGCGGCTGCAGCGAGGCTCCTGCTGCAGCCGCGGCGGCGTGTGGATACGGGGTCCAGCTTGGGACGCCGTGGGAGATGGGGCCGCCGGTGCCCTGTCTCAGGGCCAAACCCCCAGGAGTCCCGCCCTCAGGATCTCCTTGAGCCGACTTCCACGGAGGGAAGGGGAGCTTCAGGACGCCTGCTGTGTTCTGGGGACTCCCGTTCAGATCCGATTTTGGCCCCCTCCCAGTGAGATAGGATGGGCTCACCACATCTGGTGAGGCAGGCAGGGCCTCGCTGCAGCGCAGAATGATCCCATAGGTCTCAAGGCGTAGCGTCAGCTGAAACTTCACTGATCCATCAGCCCTCTGCCTCCCTCCTCCTTCGAAAGAGCAGTGGCCTGCTCCGCTTCTAAAAGCCCTGGGGCTCCGGAAAGCCGACCGCGCTTTACAGGACACGTGCAGGCAGGAACAGGGGCGAATCCGAGGTGGAGACCATGTGACCACGCGTGGCACTGGCGTATCCCACAGCAGATGGTGTGAACGTGTGTCACCGGAGGCATACCGGGAGACGGCGAAACAAACGGTGGTGTCCAGGCATGTGCCAGTGGAAGGGGGGAACAAGTGACCTTTCGGTCAATGCCAAGGGAAATCAAAGGACACCTGGGACTCGGTGGGTGGGGGGCCTGTGCCTGACCCAAGCCAGGTTTTCCAATGCCTATCAGAGGAGCAAAGAATCTTCTGCAGAATTCGCCCCGCCCCCAACCCTCCTCCTCCCTGGTAGCCCTGACGCAACTTCCCCTGCACCCAGCCCCAGCCCCAGCCCCAGCCCCAGCCCCAGCCCCAGACCCAGCCCCAGCCCCAGCCCCAGCCCAGTCCCTCTGGTTCCCTGACATTCGTTTGGGCCACAAGATCAAGGGAGTCAGTCCACCCAGGAGCAGAGGAGAGGATGTCCCTCCAGAATGAGACAGGAAGTGCAGAGGAAATGCGACACCACCTGTCCTAGAAGACAAGGCCAGTCACGGTCGCCTAGCGCTCATTCTAGGCAGTCCACCCACCCATGAGGGGAAACATGGAGAACAAGGAAGCTTCCCTGTCTGAGACACGTATGGAAGCCAAGAAATCCAGGGTCATGAGACCTGCCCAATGAAGCAGAAAGACGTTTGGAGAGAGATACCATCATGACACGGATCTGCAGGAAGTGTGTCCCTGACGGACTGGGAAGTCATCTTTGTTGAAGACATTGGGCCAGAGCGAGAGGCATCCAGGCCCCTGAGAAACAGGTGAGGCAGAGCAAGAGGGAGGATAGAGCAGAGGCCAGAGCCCCGGCAGGATACAGCGCCGTGCCACCACCACGGGCATAAGGGGAGGGCTTCCAAAAGGGTGGCTTGTCCAGAGAGGCCAGCGTTCCAGTGACAGTGACAGGGATGGTTGCCATCTCCCATTCCCGGCTGCTTCTTCTACACGGTATGGTGGTGTGGCTTCATTTCTCAGAGAAGAGCCGTGAAAAGGTACAACCATCTTCTCTGATGTGGTCCTGCTTCCCTACTGCGGGACAAAGAGCTCCTGTGGGGCTCTTTTCCTTGGTTGCTGTGTGGTCATGTTGATCTTAGAAAAGAGGCAGCTCATGATGGGGATGAGATTTCAATTGCTCCGGGACCGATGCATCTCCTCACGTGGGCCAGGCCTTCACACACCCAAAGCGGATCCGCGGCGGCGAAAACGATTGACAGCCGGCCTCATGACCCAGGCAGAGACGCAGAAAGAGGCTCAGCAAAGACAGGCCGACATGCCAGAAATCGCCTTGTGCTGCACAGGGCACATTCAGCCAAAGACACACACGCAGAGGGGCACGCACACACTAACCGACAGAGAGAAGGAAAGAAAGACACAGAGACTGAGAGACAGAGAGAGAAGAGAGGATGGGAGACACACACACACGCGCGCACACATACACGCACACACACACACACAGAAACAGAGTCATACAGCAGAGGCATGGAAACACACCCCCCCAGGCAACCCCTGAGGCTGCGGGGTTCTGCTCTCGACGAGAACGACCCTGGGGTGAGAGAACAGCCCAGGGGCACGCAGGCCGACCTGTCCTCGAGATGACGGCGGCACGACTTTTGGGGAGACTCACCCCAACAGCGTCCGGGCAGGCCTGAGGCTGGGATGCCGTGCTGCTTCCCCCGGACTCCGCCTGGGGTTTCCTCATCCTGGTCGGCCCTTTGCGACTCCTGGCATCCGGAGACGTTCCCGTCGACCCCGTGGAGAGGTCAGACCGGAGCCTCAGAGCCCCGCCACCCAAGCACTGCCACGGAGGGCTCCTGCTCTGCCAAGCCTCAGGGACGGGTTTCTAAGACAACCGTGGGAAGCACTGTGACGGCAGAAGCCGCTCGCGCCTCGCGCATGCGCATTGGCTGGACCGACTCGCGCTCCGCTCCTGGCAGTCAGGCTGCGTCCCCTTTAAATAATGCCCCCGCTGCGCGGCTGCAGCGAGGCTCCTGCTGCAGCCGCGGCGGCGTGTGGATACGGGGTCCAGCTTGGGACGCCGTGGGAGATGGGGCCGCCGGTGCCCTGTCTCAGGGCCAAACCCCCAGGAGTCCCGCCCTCAGGATCTCCTTGAGCCGACTTCCACGGAGGGAAGGGGAGCTTCAGGACGCCTGCTGTGTTCTGGGGACTCCCGTTCAGATCCGATTTTGGCCCCCTCCCAGTGAGATAGGATGGGCTCACCACATCTGGTGAGGCAGGCAGGGCCTCGCTGCAGCGCAGAATGATCCCATAGGTCTCAAGGCGTAGCGTCAGCTGAAACTTCACTGATCCATCAGCCCTCTGCCTCCCTCCTCCTTCGAAAGAGCAGTGGCCTGCTCCGCTTCTAAAAGCCCTGGGGCTCCGGAAAGCCGACCGCGCTTTACAGGACACGTGCAGGCAGGAACAGGGGCGAATCCGAGGTGGAGACCATGTGACCACGCGTGGCACTGGCGTATCCCACAGCAGATGGTGTGAACGTGTGTCACCGGAGGCATACCGGGAGACGGCGAAACAAACGGTGGTGTCCAGGCATGTGCCAGTGGAAGGGGGGAACAAGTGACCTTTCGGTCAATGCCAAGGGAAATCAAAGGACACCTGGGACTCGGTGGGTGGGGGGCCTGTGCCTGACCCAAGCCAGGTTTTCCAATGCCTATCAGAGGAGCAAAGAATCTTCTGCAGAATTCGCCCCGCCCCCAACCCTCCTCCTCCCTGGTAGCCCTGACGCAACTTCCCCTGCACCCAGCCCCAGCCCCAGCCCCAGCCCCAGCCCCAGCCCCAGACCCAGCCCCAGCCCCAGCCCCAGCCCAGTCCCTCTGGTTCCCTGACATTCGTTTGGGCCACAAGATCAAGGGAGTCAGTCCACCCAGGAGCAGAGGAGAGGATGTCCCTCCAGAATGAGACAGGAAGTGCAGAGGAAATGCGACACCACCTGTCCTAGAAGACAAGGCCAGTCACGGTCGCCTAGCGCTCATTCTAGGCAGTCCACCCACCCATGAGGGGAAACATGGAGAACAAGGAAGCTTCCCTGTCTGAGACACGTATGGAAGCCAAGAAATCCAGGGTCATGAGACCTGCCCAATGAAGCAGAAAGACGTTTGGAGAGAGATACCATCATGACACGGATCTGCAGGAAGTGTGTCCCTGACGGACTGGGAAGTCATCTTTGTTGAAGACATTGGGCCAGAGCGAGAGGCATCCAGGCCCCTGAGAAACAGGTGAGGCAGAGCAAGAGGGAGGATAGAGCAGAGGCCAGAGCCCCGGCAGGATACAGCGCCGTGCCACCACCACGGGCATAAGGGGAGGGCTTCCAAAAGGGTGGCTTGTCCAGAGAGGCCAGCGTTCCAGTGACAGTGACAGGGATGGTTGCCATCTCCCATTCCCGGCTGCTTCTTCTACACGGTATGGTGGTGTGGCTTCATTTCTCAGAGAAGAGCCGTGAAAAGGTACAACCATCTTCTCTGATGTGGTCCTGCTTCCCTACTGCGGGACAAAGAGCTCCTGTGGGGCTCTTTTCCTTGGTTGCTGTGTGGTCATGTTGATCTTAGAAAAGAGGCAGCTCATGATGGGGATGAGATTTCAATTGCTCCGGGACCGATGCATCTCCTCACGTGGGCCAGGCCTTCACACACCCAAAGCGGATCCGCGGCGGCGAAAACGATTGACAGCCGGCCTCATGACCCAGGCAGAGACGCAGAAAGAGGCTCAGCAAAGACAGGCCGACATGCCAGAAATCGCCTTGTGCTGCACAGGGCACATTCAGCCAAAGACACACACGCAGAGGGGCACGCACACACTAACCGACAGAGAGAAGGAAAGAAAGACACAGAGACTGAGAGACAGAGAGAGAAGAGAGGATGGGAGACACACACACACGCGCGCACACATACACGCACACACACACACACAGAAACAGAGTCATACAGCAGAGGCATGGAAACACACCCCCCCAGGCAACCCCTGAGGCTGCGGGGTTCTGCTCTCGACGAGAACGACCCTGGGGTGAGAGAACAGCCCAGGGGCACGCAGGCCGACCTGTCCTCGAGATGACGGCGGCACGACTTTTGGGGAGACTCACCCCAACAGCGTCCGGGCAGGCCTGAGGCTGGGATGCCGTGCTGCTTCCCCCGGACTCCGCCTGGGGTTTCCTCATCCTGGTCGGCCCTTTGCGACTCCTGGCATCCGGAGACGTTCCCGTCGACCCCGTGGAGAGGTCAGACCGGAGCCTCAGAGCCCCGCCACCCAAGCACTGCCACGGAGGGCTCCTGCTCTGCCAAGCCTCAGGGACGGGTTTCTAAGACAACCGTGGGAAGCACTGTGACGGCAGAAGCCGCTCGCGCCTCGCGCATGCGCATTGGCTGGACCGACTCGCGCTCCGCTCCTGGCAGTCAGGCTGCGTCCCCTTTAAATAATGCCCCCGCTGCGCGGCTGCAGCGAGGCTCCTGCTGCAGCCGCGGCGGCGTGTGGATACGGGGTCCAGCTTGGGACGCCGTGGGAGATGGGGCCGCCGGTGCCCTGTCTCAGGGCCAAACCCCCAGGAGTCCCGCCCTCAGGATCTCCTTGAGCCGACTTCCACGGAGGGAAGGGGAGCTTCAGGACGCCTGCTGTGTTCTGGGGACTCCCGTTCAGATCCGATTTTGGCCCCCTCCCAGTGAGATAGGATGGGCTCACCACATCTGGTGAGGCAGGCAGGGCCTCGCTGCAGCGCAGAATGATCCCATAGGTCTCAAGGCGTAGCGTCAGCTGAAACTTCACTGATCCATCAGCCCTCTGCCTCCCTCCTCCTTCGAAAGAGCAGTGGCCTGCTCCGCTTCTAAAAGCCCTGGGGCTCCGGAAAGCCGACCGCGCTTTACAGGACACGTGCAGGCAGGAACAGGGGCGAATCCGAGGTGGAGACCATGTGACCACGCGTGGCACTGGCGTATCCCACAGCAGATGGTGTGAACGTGTGTCACCGGAGGCATACCGGGAGACGGCGAAACAAACGGTGGTGTCCAGGCATGTGCCAGTGGAAGGGGGGAACAAGTGACCTTTCGGTCAATGCCAAGGGAAATCAAAGGACACCTGGGACTCGGTGGGTGGGGGGCCTGTGCCTGACCCAAGCCAGGTTTTCCAATGCCTATCAGAGGAGCAAAGAATCTTCTGCAGAATTCGCCCCGCCCCCAACCCTCCTCCTCCCTGGTAGCCCTGACGCAACTTCCCCTGCACCCAGCCCCAGCCCCAGCCCCAGCCCCAGCCCCAGACACAGACCCAGCCCCAGCCCCAGCCCCAGCCCAGTCCCTCTGGTTCCCTGACATTCGTTTGGGCCACAAGATCAAGGGAGTCAGTCCACCCAGGAGCAGAGGAGAGGATGTCCCTCCAGAATGAGACAGGAAGTGCAGAGGAAATGCGACACCACCTGTCCTAGAAGACAAGGCCAGTCACGGTCGCCTAGCGCTCATTCTAGGCAGTCCACCCACCCATGAGGGGAAACATGGAGAACAAGGAAGCTTCCCTGTCTGAGACACGTATGGAAGCCAAGAAATCCAGGGTCATGAGACCTGCCCAATGAAGCAGAAAGACGTTTGGAGAGAGATACCGTCATGACACGGATCTGCAGGAAGTGTGTCCCTGACGGACTGGGAAGTCATCTTTGTTGAAGACATTGGGCCAGAGCGAGAGGCATCCAGGCCCCTGAGAAACAGGTGAGGCAGAGCAAGAGGGAGGATAGAGCAGAGGCCAGAGCCCCGGCAGGATACAGCGCCGTGCCACCACCACGGGCATAAGGGGAGGGCTTCCAAAAGGGTGGCTTGTCCAGAGAGGCCAGCGTTCCAGTGACAGTGACAGGGATGGTTGCCATCTCCCATTCCCGGCTGCTTCTTCTACACGGTATGGTGGTGTGGCTTCATTTCTCAGAGAAGAGCCGTGAAAAGGTACAACCATCTTCTCTGATGTGGTCCTGCTTCCCTACTGCGGGACAAAGAGCTCCTGTGGGGCTCTTTTCCTTGGTTGCTGTGTGGTCATGTTGATCTTAGAAAAGAGGCAGCTCATGATGGGGATGAGATTTCAATTGCTCCGGGACCGATGCATCTCCTCACGTGGGCCAGGCCTTCACACACCCAAAGCGGATCCGCGGCGGCGAAAACGATTGACAGCCGGCCTCATGACCCAGGCAGAGACGCAGAAAGAGGCTCAGCAAAGACAGGCCGACATGCCAGAAATCGCCTTGTGCTGCACAGGGCACATTCAGCCAAAGACACACACGCAGAGGGGCACGCACAAACTAACCGACAGAGAGAGGGAAAGAAAGACACAGAGACTGAGAGACAGAGAGAGAAGAGAGGATGGGAGACACACACACACGCGCGCACACATACACGCACACACACACACACAGAAACAGAGTCATACAGCAGAGGCATGGAAACACACTCCCCCAGGCAACCCCTGAGGCTGCGGGGTTCTGCTCTCGACGAGAACGACCCTGGGGTGAGAGAACAGCCCAGGGGCACGCAGGCCGACCTGTCCTCGAGATGACGGCGGCACGACTTTTGGGGAGACTCACCCCAACAGCGTCCGGGCAGGCCTGAGGCTGGGATGCCGTGCTGCTTCCCCCGGACTCCGCCTGGGGTTTCCTCATCCTGGTCGGCCCTTTGCGACTCCTGGCATCCGGAGACGTTCCCGTCGACCCCGTGGAGAGGTCAGACCGGAGCCTCAGAGCCCCGCCACCCAAGCACTGCCACGGAGGGCTCCTGCTCTGCCAAGCCTCAGGGACGGGTTTCTAAGACAACCGTGGGAAGCACTGTGACGGCAGAAGCCGCTCGCGCCTCGCGCATGCGCATTGGCTGGACCGACTCGCGCTCCGCTCCTGGCAGTCAGGCTGCGTCCCCTTTAAATAATGCCCCCGCTGCGCGGCTGCAGCGAGGCTCCTGCTGCAGCCGCGGCGGCGTGTGGATACGGGGTCCAGCTTGGGACGCCGTGGGAGATGGGGCCGCCGGTGCCCTGTCTCAGGGCCAAACCCCCAGGAGTCCCGCCCTCAGGATCTCCTTGAGCCGACTTCCACGGAGGGAAGGGGAGCTTCAGGACGCCTGCTGTGTTCTGGGGACTCCCGTTCAGATCCGATTTTGGCCCCCTCCCAGTGAGATAGGATGGGCTCACCACATCTGGTGAGGCAGGCAGGGCCTCGCTGCAGCGCAGAATGATCCCATAGGTCTCAAGGCGTAGCGTCAGCTGAAACTTCACTGATCCATCAGCCCTCTGCCTCCCTCCTCCTTCGAAAGAGCAGTGGCCTGCTCCGCTTCTAAAAGCCCTGGGGCTCCGGAAAGCCGACCGCGCTTTACAGGACACGTGCAGGCAGGAACAGGGGCGAATCCGAGGTGGAGACCATGTGACCACGCGTGGCACTGGCGTATCCCACAGCAGATGGTGTGAACGTGTGTCACCGGAGGCATACCGGGAGACGGCGAAACAAACGGTGGTGTCCAGGCATGTGCCAGTGGAAGGGGGGAACAAGTGACCTTTCGGTCAATGCCAAGGGAAATCAAAGGACACCTGGGACTCGGTGGGTGGGGGGCCTGTGCCTGACCCAAGCCAGGTTTTCCAATGCCTATCAGAGGAGCAAAGAATCTTCTGCAGAATTCGCCCCGCCCCCAACCCTCCTCCTCCCTGGTAGCCCTGACGCAACTTCCCCTGCACCCAGCCCCAGCCCCAGCCCCAGCCCCAGCCCCAGACACAGACCCAGCCCCAGCCCCAGCCCCAGCCCAGTCCCTCTGGTTCCCTGACATTCGTTTGGGCCACAAGATCAAGGGAGTCAGTCCACCCAGGAGCAGAGGAGAGGATGTCCCTCCAGAATGAGACAGGAAGTGCAGAGGAAATGCGACACCACCTGTCCTAGAAGACAAGGCCAGTCACGGTCGCCTAGCGCTCATTCTAGGCAGTCCACCCACCCATGAGGGGAAACATGGAGAACAAGGAAGCTTCCCTGTCTGAGACACGTATGGAAGCCAAGAAATCCAGGGTCATGAGACCTGCCCAATGAAGCAGAAAGACGTTTGGAGAGAGATACCATCATGACACGGATCTGCAGGAAGTGTGTCCCTGACGGACTGGGAAGTCATCTTTGTTGAAGACATTGGGCCAGAGCGAGAGGCATCCAGGCCCCTGAGAAACAGGTGAGGCAGAGCAAGAGGGAGGATAGAGCAGAGGCCAGAGCCCCGGCAGGATACAGCGCCGTGCCACCACCACGGGCATAAGGGGAGGGCTTCCAAAAGGGTGGCTTGTCCAGAGAGGCCAGCGTTCCAGTGACAGTGACAGGGATTGTTGCCATCTCCCATTCCCGGCTGCTTCTTCTACACGGTATGGTGGTGTGGCTTCATTTCTCAGAGAAGAGCCGTGAAAAGGTAAAACCATCTTCTCTGATGTGGTCCTGCTTCCCTACTGCGGGACAAAGAGCTCCTGTGGGGCTCTTTTCCTTGGTTGCTGTGTGGTCATGTTGATCTTAGAAAAGAGGCAGCTCATGATGGGGATGAGATTTCAATTGCTCCGGGACCGATGCATCTCCTCACGTGGGCCAGGCCTTCACACACCCAAAGCGGATCCGCGGCGGCGAAAACGATTGACAGCCGGCCTCATGACCCAGGCAGAGACGCAGAAAGAGGCTCAGCAAAGACAGGCCGACATGCCAGAAATCGCCTTGTGCTGCACAGGGCACATTCAGCCAAAGACACACACGCAGAGGGGCACGCACACACTAACCGACAGAGAGAGGGAAAGAAAGACACAGAGACTGAGAGACAGAGAGAGAAGAGAGGATGGGAGACACGCACACACGCGCGCACACATACACGCACACACACACACACAGAAACAGAGTCATACAGCAGAGGCATGGAAACACACCCCCCCCAGGCAACCCCTGAGGCTGCGGGGTTCTGCTCTCGACGAGAACGACCCTGGGGTGAGAGAAGAGCCCAGGGGCACGCAGGCCGACCTGTCCTCGAGATGACGGCGGCACGACTTTTGGGGAGACTCACCCCAACAGCGTCCGGGCAGGCCTGAGGCTGGGATGCCGTGCTGCTTCCCCCGGACTCCGCCTGGGGTTTCCTCATCCTGGTCGGCCCTTTGCGACTCCTGGCATCCGGAGACGTTCCCGTCGACCCCGTGGAGAGGTCAGACCGGAGCCTCAGAGCCCCGCCACCCAAGCACTGCCACGGAGGGCTCCTGCTCTGCCAAGCCTCAGGGACGGGTTTCTAAGACAACCGTGGGA
Source organism: Pongo pygmaeus (assembly GCF_028885625.2). Taxonomy (NCBI): domain Eukaryota; kingdom Metazoa; phylum Chordata; class Mammalia; order Primates; family Hominidae; genus Pongo; species Pongo pygmaeus. Next base: position 24,196,749 of record NC_072392.2, on the reverse strand, counting down.
AGCACTGTGACGGCAGAAGCCGCTCGCGCCTCGCGCATGCGCATTGGCTGGACCGACTCGCGCTCCGCTCCTGGCAGTCAGGCTGCGTCCCCTTTAAATAATGCCCCCGCTGCGCGGCTGCAGCGAGGCTCCTGCTGCAGCCGCGGCGGCGTGTGGATACGGGGTCCAGCTTGGGACGCCGTGGGAGATGGGGCCGCCGGTGCCCTGTCTCAGGGCCAAACCCCCAGGAGTCCCGCCCTCAGGATCTCCTTGAGCCGACTTCCACGGAGGGAAGGGGAGCTTCAGGACGCCTGCTGTGTTCTGGGGACTCCCGTTCAGATCCGATTTTGGCCCCCTCCCAGTGAGATAGGATGGGCTCACCACATCTGGTGAGGCAGGCAGGGCCTCGCTGCAGCGCAGAATGATCCCATAGGTCTCAAGGCGTAGCGTCAGCTGAAACTTCACTGATCCATCAGCCCTCTGCCTCCCTCCTCCTTCGAAAGAGCAGTGGCCTGCTCCGCTTCTAAAAGCCCTGGGGCTCCGGAAAGCCGACCGCGCTTTACAGGACACGTGCAGGCAGGAACAGGGGCGAATCCGAGGTGGAGACCATGTGACCACGCGTGGCACTGGCGTATCCCACAGCAGATGGTGTGAACGTGTGTCACCGGAGGCATACCAGGAGACGGCGAAACAAACGGTGGTGTCCAGGCATGTGCCAGTGGAAGGGGGAAACAAGTGACCTTTCGGTCAATGCCAAGGGAAATCAAAGGACACCTGGGACTCGGTGGGTGGGGGGCCTGTGCCTGACCCAAGCCAGGTTTTCCAATGCCTATCAGAGGAGCAAAGAATCTTCTGCAGAATTCGCCCCGCCCCCAACCCTCCTCCTCCCTGGTAGCCCTGACGCAACTTCCCCTGCACCCAGCCCCAGCCCCAGCCCCAGCCCCAGCCCCAGCCCCAGACACAGACCCAGCCCCAGCCCCAGCCCCAGCCCAGTCCCTCTGGTTCCCTGACATTCGTTTGGGCCACAAGATCAAGGGAGTCAGTCCACCCAGGAGCAGAGGAGAGGATGTCCCTCCAGAATGAGACAGGAAGTGCAGAGGAAATGCGACACCACCTGTCCTAGAAGACAAGGCCAGTCACGGTCGCCTAGCGCTCATTCTAGGCAGTCCACCCACCCATGAGGGGAAACATGGAGAACAAGGAAGCTTCCCTGTCTGAGACACGTATGGAAGCCAAGAAATCCAGGGTCATGAGACCTGCCCAATGAAGCAGAAAGACGTTTGGAGAGAGATACCATCATGACACGGATCTGCAGAAAGTGTGTCCCTGACGGACTGGGAAGTCATCTTTGTTGAAGACATTGGGCCAGAGCGAGAGGCATCCAGGCCCCTGAGAAACAGGTGAGGCAGAGCAAGAGGGAGGATAGAGCAGAGGCCAGAGCCCCGGCAGGATACAGCGCCGTGCCACCACCACGGGCATAAGGGGAGGGCTTCCAAAAGGGTGGCTTGTCCAGAGAGGCCAGCGTTCCAGTGACAGTGACAGGGATGGTTGCCATCTCCCATTCCCGGCTGCTTCTTCTACACGGTATGGTGGTGTGGCTTCATTTCTCAGAGAAGAGCCGTGAAAAGGTACAACCATCTTCTCTGATGTGGTCCTGCTTCCCTACTGCGGGACAAAGAGCTCCTGTGGGGCTCTTTTCCTTGGTTGCTGTGTGGTCATGTTGATCTTAGAAAAGAGGCAGCTCATGATGGGGATGAGATTTCAATTGCTCCGGGACCGATGCATCTCCTCACGTGGGCCAGGCCTTCACACACCCAAAGCGGATCCGCGGCGGCGAAAACGATTGACAGCCGGCCTCATGACCCAGGCAGAGACGCAGAAAGAGGCTCAGCAAAGACAGGCCGACATGCCAGAAATCGCCTTGTGCTGCACAGGGCACATTCAGCCAAAGACACACACGCAGAGGGGCACGCACACACTAACCGACAGAGAGAAGGAAAGAAAGACACAGAGACTGAGAGACAGAGAGAGAAGAGAGGATGGGAGACACACACACACGCGCGCACACATACACGCACACACACACACACAGAAACAGAGTCATACAGCAGAGGCATGGAAACACACCCCCCCAGGCAACCCCTGAGGCTGCGGGGTTCTGCTCTCGACGAGAACGACCCTGGGGTGAGAGAAGAGCCCAGGGGCACGCAGGCCGACCTGTCCTCGAGATGACGGCGGCACGACTTTTGGGGAGACTCACCCCAACAGCGTCCGGGCAGGCCTGAGGCTGGGATGCCGTGCTGCTTCCCCCGGACTCCGCCTGGGGTTTCCTCATCCTGGTCGGCCCTTTGCGACTCCTGGCATCCGGAGACGTTCCCGTCGACCCCGTGGAGAGGTCAGACCGGAGCCTCAGAGCCCCGCCACCCAAGCACTGCCACGGAGGGCTCCTGCTCTGCCAAGCCTCAGGGACGGGTTTCTAAGACAACCGTGGGAAGCACTGTGACGGCAGAAGCCGCTCGCGCCTCGCGCATGCGCATTGGCTGGACCGACTCGCGCTCCGCTCCTGGCAGTCAGGCTGCGTCCCCTTTAAATAATGCCCCCGCTGCGCGGCTGCAGCGAGGCTCCTGCTGCAGCCGCGGCGGCGTGTGGATACGGGGTCCAGCTTGGGACGCCGTGGGAGATGGGGCCGCCGGTGCCCTGTCTCAGGGCCAAACCCCCAGGAGTCCCGCCCTCAGGATCTCCTTGAGCCGACTTCCACGGAGGGAAGGGGAGCTTCAGGACGCCTGCTGTGTTCTGGGGACTCCCGTTCAGATCCGATTTTGGCCCCCTCCCAGTGAGATAGGATGGGCTCACCACATCTGGTGAGGCAGGCAGGGCCTCGCTGCAGCGCAGAATGATCCCATAGGTCTCAAGGCGTAGCGTCAGCTGAAACTTCACTGATCCATCAGCCCTCTGCCTCCCTCCTCCTTCGAAAGAGCAGTGGCCTGCTCCGCTTCTAAAAGCCCTGGGGCTCCGGAAAGCCGACCTCGCTTTGCAGGACACGTGCAGGCAGGAACAGGGGCGAATCCGAGGTGGAGACCATGTGACCACGCGTGGCACTGGCGTATCCCACAGCAGATGGTGTGAACGTGTGTCACCAGAGGCATACCGGGAGACGGCGAAACAAACGGTGGTGTCCAGGCATGTGCCAGTGGAAGGGGGGAACAAGTGACCTTTCGGTCAATGCCAAGGGAAATCAAAGGACACCTGGGACTCGGTGGGTGGGGGGCCTGTGCCTGACCCAAGCCAGGTTTTCCAATGCCTATCAGAGGAGCAAAGAATCTTCTGCAGAATTCGCCCCGCCCCCAACCCTCCTCCTCCCTGGTAGCCCTGACGCAACTTCCCCTGCACCCAGCCCCAGCCCCAGCCCCAGCCCCAGCCCCAGACACAGACCCAGCCCCAGCCCCAGCCCCAGCCCAGTCCCTCTGGTTCCCTGACATTCGTTTGGGCCACAAGATCAAGGGAGTCAGTCCACCCAGGAGCAGAGGAGAGGATGTCCCTCCAGAATGAGACAGGAAGTGCAGAGGAAATGCGACACCACCTGTCCTAGAAGACAAGGCCAGTCACGGTCGCCTAGCGCTCATTCTAGGCAGTCCACCCACCCATGAGGGGAAACATGGAGAACAAGGAAGCTTCCCTGTCTGAGACACGTATGGAAGCCAAGAAATCCAGGGTCATGAGACCTGCCCAATGAAGCAGAAAGACGTTTGGAGAGAGATACCATCATGACACGGATCTGCAGGAAGTGTGTCCCTGACGGACTGGGAAGTCATCTTTGTTGAAGACATTGGGCCAGAGCGAGAGGCATCCAGGCCCCTGAGAAACAGGTGAGGCAGAGCAAGAGGGAGGATAGAGCAGAGGCCAGAGCCCCGGCAGGATACAGCGCCGTGCCACCACCACGGGCATAAGGGGAGGGCTTCCAAAAGGGTGGCTTGTCCAGAGAGGCCAGCGTTCCAGTGACAGTGACAGGGATGGTTGCCATCTCCCATTCCCGGCTGCTTCTTCTACACGGTATGGTGGTGTGGCTTCATTTCTCAGAGAAGAGCCGTGAAAAGGTACAACCATCTTCTCTGATGTGGTCCTGCTTCCCTACTGCGGGACAAAGAGCTCCTGTGGGGCTCTTTTCCTTGGTTGCTGTGTGGTCATGTTGATCTTAGAAAAGAGGCAGCTCATGATGGGGATGAGATTTCAATTGCTCCGGGACCGATGCATCTCCTCACGTGGGCCAGGCCTTCACACACCCAAAGCGGATCCGCGGCGGCGAAAACGATTGACAGCCGGCCTCATGACCCAGGCAGAGACGCAGAAAGAGGCTCAGCAAAGACAGGCCGACATGCCAGAAATCGCCTTGTGCTGCACAGGGCACATTCAGCCAAAGACACACACGCAGAGGGGCACGCACACACTAACCGACAGAGAGAGGGAAAGAAAGACACAGAGACTGAGAGACAGAGAGAGAAGAGAGGATGGGAGACACGCACACACGCGCGCACACATACACGCACACACACACACACAGAAACAGAGTCATACAGCAGAGGCATGGAAACACACCCCCCCCAGGCAACCCCTGAGGCTGCGGGGTTCTGCTCTCGACGAGAACGACCCTGGGGTGAGAGAAGAGCCCAGGGGCACGCAGGCCGACCTGTCCTCGAGATGACGGCGGCACGACTTTTGGGGAGACTCACCCCAACAGCGTCCGGGCAGGCCTGAGGCTGGGATGCCGTGCTGCTTCCCCCGGACTCCGCCTGGGGTTTCCTCATCCTGGTCGGCCCTTTGCGACTCCTGGCATCCGGAGACGTTCCCGTCGACCCCGTGGAGAGGTCAGACCGGAGCCTCAGAGCCCCGCCACCCAAGCACTGCCACGGAGGGCTCCTGCTCTGCCAAGCCTCAGGGACGGGTTTCTAAGACAACCGTGGGAAGCACTGTGACGGCAGAAGCCGCTCGCGCCTCGCGCATGCGCATTGGCTGGACCGACTCGCGCTCCGCTCCTGGCAGTCAGGCTGCGTCCCCTTTAAATAATGCCCCCGCTGCGCGGCTGCAGCGAGGCTCCTGCTGCAGCCGCGGCGGCGTGTGGATACGGGGTCCAGCTTGGGACGCCGTGGGAGATGGGGCCGCCGGTGCCCTGTCTCAGGGCCAAACCCCCAGGAGTCCCGCCCTCAGGATCTCCTTGAGCCGACTTCCACGGAGGGAAGGGGAGCTTCAGGACGCCTGCTGTGTTCTGGGGACTCCCGTTCAGATCCGATTTTGGCCCCCTCCCAGTGAGATAGGATGGGCTCACCACATCTGGTGAGGCAGGCAGGGCCTCGCTGCAGCGCAGAATGATCCCATAGGTCTCAAGGCGTAGCGTCAGCTGAAACTTCACTGATCCATCAGCCCTCTGCCTCCCTCCTCCTTCGAAAGAGCAGTGGCCTGCTCCGCTTCTAAAAGCCCTGGGGCTCCGGAAAGCCGACCTCGCTTTACAGGACACGTGCAGGCAGGAACAGGGGCGAATCCGAGGTGGAGACCATGTGACCACGCGTGGCACTGGCGTATCCCACAGCAGATGGTGTGAACGTGTGTCACCAGAGGCATACCGGGAGACGGCGAAACAAACGGTGGTGTCCAGGCATGTGCCAGTGGAAGGGGGGAACAAGTGACCTTTCGGTCAATGCCAAGGGAAATCAAAGGACACCTGGGACTCGGTGGGTGGGGGGCCTGTGCCTGACCCAAGCCAGGTTTTCCAATGCCTATCAGAGGAGCAAAGAATCTTCTGCAGAATTCGCCCCGCCCCCAACCCTCCTCCTCCCTGGTAGCCCTGACGCAACTTCCCCTGCACCCAGCCCCAGCCCCAGCCCCAGCCCCAGCCCCAGACACAGACCCAGCCCCAGCCCCAGCCCCAGCCCAGTCCCTCTGGTTCCCTGACATTCGTTTGGGCCACAAGATCAAGGGAGTCAGTCCACCCAGGAGCAGAGGAGAGGATGTCCCTCCAGAATGAGACAGGAAGTGCAGAGGAAATGCGACACCACCTGTCCTAGAAGACAAGGCCAGTCACGGTCGCCTAGCGCTCATTCTAGGCAGTCCACCCACCCATGAGGGGAAACATGGAGAACAAGGAAGCTTCCCTGTCTGAGACACGTATGGAAGCCAAGAAATCCAGGGTCATGAGACCTGCCCAATGAAGCAGAAAGACGTTTGGAGAGAGATACCATCATGACACGGATCTGCAGGAAGTGTGTCCCTGACGGACTGGGAAGTCATCTTTGTTGAAGACATTGGGCCAGAGCGAGAGGCATCCAGGCCCCTGAGAAACAGGTGAGGCAGAGCAAGAGGGAGGATAGAGCAGAGGCCAGAGCCCCGGCAGGATACAGCGCCGTGCCACCACCACGGGCATAAGGGGAGGGCTTCCAAAAGGGTGGCTTGTCCAGAGAGGCCAGCGTTCCAGTGACAGTGACAGGGATGGTTGCCATCTCCCATTCCCGGCTGCTTCTTCTACACGGTATGGTGGTGTGGCTTCATTTCTCAGAGAAGAGCCGTGAAAAGGTACAACCATCTTCTCTGATGTGGTCCTGCTTCCCTACTGCGGGACAAAGAGCTCCTGTGGGGCTCTTTTCCTTGGTTGCTGTGTGGTCATGTTGATCTTAGAAAAGAGGCAGCTCATGATGGGGATGAGATTTCAATTGCTCCGGGACCGATGCATCTCCTCACGTGGGCCAGGCCTTCACACACCCAAAGCGGATCCGCGGCGGCGAAAACGATTGACAGCCGGCCTCATGACCCAGGCAGAGACGCAGAAAGAGGCTCAGCAAAGACAGGCCGACATGCCAGAAATCGCCTTGTGCTGCACAGGGCACATTCAGCCAAAGACACACACGCAGAGGGGCACGCACACACTAACCGACAGAGAGAGGGAAAGAAAGACACAGAGACTGAGAGACAGAGAGAGAAGAGAGGATGGGAGACACGCACACACGCGCGCACACATACACGCACACACACACACACAGAAACAGAGTCATACAGCAGAGGCATGGAAACACACCCCCCCCAGGCAACCCCTGAGGCTGCGGGGTTCTGCTCTCGACGAGAACGACCCTGGGGTGAGAGAAGAGCCCAGGGGCACGCAGGCCGACCTGTCCTCGAGATGACGGCGGCACGACTTTTGGGGAGACTCACCCCAACAGCGTCCGGGCAGGCCTGAGGCTGGGATGCCGTGCTGCTTCCCCCGGACTCCGCCTGGGGTTTCCTCATCCTGGTCGGCCCTTTGCGACTCCTGGCATCCGGAGACGTTCCCGTCGACCCCGTGGAGAGGTCAGACCGGAGCCTCAGAGCCCCGCCACCCAAGCACTGCCACGGAGGGCTCCTGCTCTGCCAAGCCTCAGGGACGGGTTTCTAAGACAACCGTGGGAAGCACTGTGACGGCAGAAGCCGCTCGCGCCTCGCGCATGCGCATTGGCTGGACCGACTCGCGCTCCGCTCCTGGCAGTCAGGCTGCGTCCCCTTTAAATAATGCCCCCGCTGCGCGGCTGCAGCGAGGCTCCTGCTGCAGCCGCGGCGGCGTGTGGATACGGGGTCCAGCTTGGGACGCCGTGGGAGATGGGGCCGCCGGTGCCCTGTCTCAGGGCCAAACCCCCAGGAGTCCCGCCCTCAGGATCTCCTTGAGCCGACTTCCACGGAGGGAAGGGGAGCTTCAGGACGCCTGCTGTGTTCTGGGGACTCCCGTTCAGATCCGATTTTGGCCCCCTCCCAGTGAGATAGGATGGGCTCACCACATCTGGTGAGGCAGGCAGGGCCTCGCTGCAGCGCAGAATGATCCCATAGGTCTCAAGGCGTAGCGTCAGCTGAAACTTCACTGATCCATCAGCCCTCTGCCTCCCTCCTCCTTCGAAAGAGCAGTGGCCTGCTCCGCTTCTAAAAGCCCTGGGGCTCCGGAAAGCCGACCGCGCTTTACAGGACACGTGCAGGCAGGAACAGGGGCGAATCCGAGGTGGAGACCATGTGACCACGCGTGGCACTGGCGTATCCCACAGCAGATGGTGTGAACGTGTGTCACCGGAGGCATACCGGGAGACGGCGAAACAAACGGTGGTGTCCAGGCATGTGCCAGTGGAAGGGGGGAACAAGTGACCTTTCGGTCAATGCCAAGGGAAATCAAAGGACACCTGGGACTCGGTGGGTGGGGGGCCTGTGCCTGACCCAAGCCAGGTTTTCCAATGCCTATCAGAGGAGCAAAGAATCTTCTGCAGAATTCGCCCCGCCCCCAACCCTCCTCCTCCCTGGTAGCCCTGACGCAACTTCCCCTGCACCCAGCCCCAGCCCCAGCCCCAGCCCCAGCCCCAGACACAGACCCAGCCCCAGCCCCAGCCCCAGCCCAGTCCCTCTGGTTCCCTGACATTCGTTTGGGCCACAAGATCAAGGGAGTCAGTCCACCCAGGAGCAGAGGAGAGGATGTCCCTCCAGAATGAGACAGGAAGTGCAGAGGAAATGCGACACCACCTGTCCTAGAAGACAAGGCCAGTCACGGTCGCCTAGCGCTCATTCTAGGCAGTCCACCCACCCATGAGGGGAAACATGGAGAACAAGGAAGCTTCCCTGTCTGAGACACGTATGGAAGCCAAGAAATCCAGGGTCATGAGACCTGCCCAATGAAGCAGAAAGACGTTTGGAGAGAGATACCGTCATGACACGGATCTGCAGGAAGTGTGTCCCTGACGGACTGGGAAGTCATCTTTGTTGAAGACATTGGGCCAGAGCGAGAGGCATCCAGGCCCCTGAGAAACAGGTGAGGCAGAGCAAGAGGGAGGATAGAGCAGAGGCCAGAGCCCCGGCAGGATACAGCGCCGTGCCACCACCACGGGCATAAGGGGAGGGCTTCCAAAAGGGTGGCTTGTCCAGAGAGGCCAGCGTTCCAGTGACAGTGACAGGGATGGTTGCCATCTCCCATTCCCGGCTGCTTCTTCTACACGGTATGGTGGTGTGGCTTCATTTCTCAGAGAAGAGCCGTGAAAAGGTACAACCATCTTCTCTGATGTGGTCCTGCTTCCCTACTGCGGGACAAAGAGCTCCTGTGGGGCTCTTTTCCTTGGTTGCTGTGTGGTCATGTTGATCTTAGAAAAGAGGCAGCTCATGATGGGGATGAGATTTCAATTGCTCCGGGACCGATGCATCTCCTCACGTGGGCCAGGCCTTCACACACCCAAAGCGGATCCGCGGCGGCGAAAACGATTGACAGCCGGCCTCATGACCCAGGCAGAGACGCAGAAAGAGGCTCAGCAAAGACAGGCCGACATGCCAGAAATCGCCTTGTGCTGCACAGGGCACATTCAGCCAAAGACACACACGCAGAGGGGCACGCACACACTAACCGACAGAGAGAGGGAAAGAAAGACACAGAGACTGAGAGACAGAGAGAGAAGAGAGGATGGGAGACACGCACACACGCGCGCACACATACACGCACACACACACACACAGAAACAGAGTCATACAGCAGAGGCATGGAAACACACCCCCCCAGGCAACCCCTGAGGCTGCGGGGTTCTGCTCTCGACGAGAACGACCCTGGGGTGAGAGAAGAGCCCAGGGGCACGCAGGCCGACCTGTCCTCGAGATGACGGCGGCACGACTTTTGGGGAGACTCACCCCAACAGCGTCCGGGCAGGCCTGAGGCTGGGATGCCGTGCTGCTTCCCCCGGACTCCGCCTAGGGTTTCCTCATCCTGGTCGGCCCTTTGCGACTCCTGGCATCCGGAGACGTTCCCGTCCACCCCGTGGAGAGGTCAGACCGGAGCCTCAGAGCCCCGCCACCCAAGCACTGCCACGGAGGGCTCCTGCTCTGCCAAGCCTCAGGGACGGGTTTCTAAGACAACCGTGGGAAGCACTGTGACGGCAGAAGCCGCTCGCGCCTCGCGCATGCGCATTGGCTGGACCGACTCGCGCTCCGCTCCTGGCAGTCAGGCTGCGTCCCCTTTAAATAATGCCCCCGCTGCGCGGCTGCAGCGAGGCTCCTGCTGCAGCCGCGACGGCGTGTGGATACGGGGTCCAGCTTGGGACGCCGTGGGAGATGGGGCCGCCGGTGCCCTGTCTCAGGGCCAAACCCCCAGGAGTCCCGCCCTCAGGATCTCCTTGAGCCGACTTCCACGGAGGGAAGGGGAGCTTCAGGACGCCTGCTGTGTTCTGGGGACTCCCGTTCAGATCCGATTTTGGCCCCCTCCCAGTGAGATAGGATGGGCTCACCACATCTGGTGAGGCAGGCAGGGCCTCGCTGCAGCGCAGAATGATCCCATAGGTCTCAAGGCGTAGCGTCAGCTGAAACTTCACTGATCCATCAGCCCTCTGCCTCCCTCCTCCTTCGAAAGAGCAGTGGCCTGCTCCGCTTCTAAAAGCCCTGGGGCTCCGGAAAGCCGACCGCGCTTTACAGGACACGTGCAGGCAGGAACAGGGGCGAATCCGAGGTGGAGACCATGTGACCACGCGTGGCACTGGCGTATCCCACAGCAGATGGTGTGAACGTGTGTCACCGGAGGCATACCGGGAGACGGCGAAACAAACGGTGGTGTCCAGGCATGTGCCAGGGGAAGGGGGGAACAAGTGACCTTTCGGTCAATGCCAAGGGAAATCAAAGGACACCTGGGACTCGGTGGGTGGGGGGCCTGTGCCTGACCCAAGCCAGGTTTTCCAATGCCTATCAGAGGAGCAAAGAATCTTCTGCAGAATTCGCCCCGCCCCCAACCCTCCTCCTCCCTGGTAGCCCTGACGCAACTTCCCCTGCACCCAGCCCCAGCCCCAGCCCCAGCCCCAGCCCCAGACACAGACCCAGCCCCAGCCCCAGCCCCAGCCCAGTCCCTCTGGTTCCCTGACATTCGTTTGGGCCACAAGATCAAGGGAGTCAGTCCACCCAGGAGCAGAGGAGAGGATGTCCCTCCAGAATGAGACAGGAAGTGCAGAGGAAATGCGACACCACCTGTCCTAGAAGACAAGGCCAGTCACGGTCGCCTAGCGCTCATTCTAGGCAGTCCACCCACCCATGAGGGGAAACATGGAGAACAAGGAAGCTTCCCTGTCTGAGACACGTATGGAAGCCAAGAAATCCAGGGTCATGAGACCTGCCCAATGAAGCAGAAAGACGTTTGGAGAGAGATACCATCATGACACGGATCTGCAGGAAGTGTTTCCCTGACGGACTGGGAAGTCATCTTTGTTGAAGACATTGGGCCAGAGCGAGAGGCATCCAGGCCCCTGAGAAACAGGTGAGGCAGAGCAAGAGGGAGGATAGAGCAGAGGCCAGAGCCCCGGCAGGATACAGCGCCGTGCCACCACCACGGGCATAAGGGGAGGGCTTCCAAAAGGGTGGCTTGTCCAGAGAGGCCAGCGTTCCAGTGACAGTGACAGGGATGGTTGCCATCTCCCATTCCCGGCTGCTTCTTCTACACGGTATGGTGGTGTGGCTTCATTTCTCAGAGAAGAGCCGTGAAAAGGTACAACCATCTTCTCTGATGTGGTCCTGCTTCCCTACTGCGGGACAAAGAGCTCCTGTGGGGCTCTTTTCCTTGGTTGCTGTGTGGTCATGTTGATCTTAGAAAAGAGGCAGCTCATGATGGGGATGAGATTTCAATTGCTCCGGGACCGATGCATCTCCTCACGTGGGCCAGGCCTTCACACACCCAAAGCGGATCCGCGGCGGCGAAAACGATTGACAGCCGGCCTCATGACCCAGGCAGAGACGCAGAAAGAGGCTCAGCAAAGACAGGCCGACATGCCAGAAATCGCCTTGTGCTGCACAGGGCACATTCAGCCAAAGACACACACGCAGAGGGGCACGCACACACTAACCGACAGAGAGAGGGAAAGAAAGACACAGAGACTGAGAGACAGAGAGAGAAGAGAGGATGGGAGACACGCACACACGCGCGCACACATACACGCACACACACACACACAGAAACAGAGTCATACAGCAGAGGCATGGAAACACACCCCCCCCAGGCAACCCCTGAGGCTGCGGGGTTCTGCTCTCGACGAGAACGACCCTGGGGTGAGAGAAGAGCCCAGGGGCACGCAGGCCGACCTGTCCTCGAGATGACGGCGGCACGACTTTTGGGGAGACTCACCCCAACAGCGTCCGGGCAGGCCTGAGGCTGGGATGCCGTGCTGCTTCCCCCGGACTCCGCCTGGGGTTTCCTCATCCTGGTCGGCCCTTTGCGACTCCTGGCATCCGGAGACGTTCCCGTCGACCCCGTGGAGAGGTCAGACCGGAGCCTCAGAGCCCCGCCACCCAAGCACTGCCACGGAGGGCTCCTGCTCTGCCAAGCCTCAGGGACGGGTTTCTAAGACAACCGTGGGAAGCACTGTGACGGCAGAAGCCGCTCGCGCCTCGCGCATGCGCATTGGCTGGACCGACTCGCGCTCCGCTCCTGGCAGTCAGGCTGCGTCCCCTTTAAATAATGCCCCCGCTGCGCGGCTGCAGCGAGGCTCCTGCTGCAGCCGCGGCGGCGTGTGGATACGGGGTCCAGCTTGGGACGCCGTGGGAGATGGGGCCGCCGGTGCCCTGTCTCAGGGCCAAACCCCCAGGAGTCCCGCCCTCAGGATCTCCTTGAGCCGACTTCCACGGAGGGAAGGGGAGCTTCAGGACGCCTGCTGTGTTCTGGGGACTCCCGTTCAGATCCGATTTTGGCCCCCTCCCAGTGAGATAGGATGGGCTCACCACATCTGGTGAGGCAGGCAGGGCCTCGCTGCAGCGCAGAATGATCCCATAGGTCTCAAGGCGTAGCGTCAGCTGAAACTTCACTGATCCATCAGCCCTCTGCCTCCCTCCTCCTTCGAAAGAGCAGTGGCCTGCTCCGCTTCTAAAAGCCCTGGGGCTCCGGAAAGCCGACCGCGCTTTACAGGACACGTGCAGGCAGGAACAGGGGCGAATCCGAGGTGGAGACCATGTGACCACGCGTGGCACTGGCGTATCCCACAGCAGATGGTGTGAACGTGTGTCACCGGAGGCATACCGGGAGACGGCGAAACAAACGGTGGTGTCCAGGCATGTGCCAGTGGAAGGGGGGAACAAGTGACCTTTCGGTCAATGCCAAGGGAAATCAAAGGACACCTGGGACTCGGTGGGTGGGGGGCCTGTGCCTGACCCAAGCCAGGTTTTCCAATGCCTATCAGAGGAGCAAAGAATCTTCTGCAGAATTCGCCCCGCCCCCAACCCTCCTCCTCCCTGGTAGCCCTGACGCAACTTCCCCTGCACCCAGCCCCAGCCCCAGCCCCAGCCCCAGCCCCAGACACAGACCCAGCCCCAGCCCCAGCCCCAGCCCAGTCCCTCTGGTTCCCTGACATTCGTTTGGGCCACAAGATCAAGGGAGTCAGTCCACCCAGGAGCAGAGGAGAGGATGTCCCTCCAGAATGAGACAGGAAGTGCAGAGGAAATGCGACACCACCTGTCCTAGAAGACAAGGCCAGTCACGGTCGCCTAGCGCTCATTCTAGGCAGTCCACCCACCCATGAGGGGAAACATGGAGAACAAGGAAGCTTCCCTGTCTGAGACACGTATGGAAGCCAAGAAATCCAGGGTCATGAGACCTGCCCAATGAAGCAGAAAGACGTTTGGAGAGAGATACCGTCATGACACGGATCTGCAGGAAGTGTGTCCCTGACGGACTGGGAAGTCATCTTTGTTGAAGACATTGGGCCAGAGCGAGAGGCATCCAGGCCCCTGAGAAACAGGTGAGGCAGAGCAAGAGGGAGGATAGAGCAGAGGCCAGAGCCCCGGCAGGATACAGCGCCGTGCCACCACCACGGGCATAAGGGGAGGGCTTCCAAAAGGGTGGCTTGTCCAGAGAGGCCAGCGTTCCAGTGACAGTGACAGGGATGGTTGCCATCTCCCATTCCCGGCTGCTTCTTCTACACGGTATGGTGGTGTGGCTTCATTTCTCAGAGAAGAGCCGTGAAAAGGTACAACCATCTTCTCTGATGTGGTCCTGCTTCCCTACTGCGGGACAAAGAGCTCCTGTGGGGCTCTTTTCCTTGGTTGCTGTGTGGTCATGTTGATCTTAGAAAAGAGGCAGCTCATGATGGGGATGAGATTTCAATTGCTCCGGGACCGATGCATCTCCTCACGTGGGCCAGGCCTTCACACACCCAAAGCGGATCCGCGGCGGCGAAAACGATTGACAGCCGGCCTCATGACCCAGGCAGAGACGCAGAAAGAGGCTCAGCAAAGACAGGCCGACATGCCAGAAATCGCCTTGTGCTGCACAGGGCACATTCAGCCAAAGACACACACGCAGAGGGGCACGCACACACTAACCGACAGAGAGAGGGAAAGAAAGACACAGAGACTGAGAGACAGAGAGAGAAGAGAGGATGGGAGACACGCACACACGCGCGCACACATACACGCACACACACACACACAGAAACAGAGTCATACAGCAGAGGCATGGAAACACACCCCCCCAGGCAACCCCTGAGGCTGCGGGGTTCTGCTCTCGACGAGAACGACCCTGGGGTGAGAGAAGAGCCCAGGGGCACGCAGGCCGACCTGTCCTCGAGATGACGGCGGCACGACTTTTGGGGAGACTCACCCCAACAGCGTCCGGGCAGGCCTGAGGCTGGGATGCCGTGCTGCTTCCCCCGGACTCCGCCTGGGGTTTCCTCATCCTGGTCGGCCCTTTGCGACTCCTGGCATCCGGAGACGGTCCCGTCGACCCCGTGGAGAGGTCAGACCGGAGCCTCAGAGCCCCGCCACCCAAGCACTGCCACGGAGGGCTCCTGCTCTGCCAAGCCTCAGGGACGGGTTTCTAAGACAACCGTGGGAAGCACTGTGACGGCAGAAGCCGCTCGCGCCTCGCGCATGCGCATTGGCTGGACCGACTCGCGCTCCGCTCCTGGCAGTCAGGCTGCGTCCCCTTTAAATAATGCCCCCGCTGCGCGGCTGCAGCGAGGCTCCTGCTGCAGCCACGGCGGCGTGTGGATACGGGGTCCAGCTTGGGACGCCGTGGGAGATGGGGTCGCCGGTTCCCTGTCTCAGGGCCAAACCCCCAGGAGTCCCGCCCTCAGGATCTCCTTGAGCCGACTTCCACGGAGGGAAGGGGAGCTTCAGGACGCCTGCTGTGTTCTGGGGACTCCCGTTCAGATCCGATTTTGGCCCCCTCCCAGTGAGATAGGATGGGCTCACCACATCTGGTGAGGCAGGCAGGGCCTCGCTGCAGCGCAGAATGATCCCATAGGTCTCAAGGCGTAGCGTCAGCTGAAACTTCACTGATCCATCAGCCCTCTGCCTCCCTCCTCCTTCGAAAGAGCAGTGGCCTGCTCCGCTTCTAAAAGCCCTGGGGCTCCGGAAAGCCGACCGCGCTTTACAGGACACGTGCAGGCAGGAACAGGGGCGAATCCGAGGTGGAGACCATGTGACCACGCGTGGCACTGGCGTATCCCACAGCAGATGGTGTGAACGTGTGTCACCGGAGGCATACCGGGAGACGGCGAAACAAACGGTGGTGTCCAGGCATGTGTCAGTGGAAGGGGGGAACAAGTGACCTTTCGGTCAATGCCAAGGGAAATCAAAGAACACCTGGGTCTCGGTGGGTGGGGGGCCTGTGCCTGACCCAAGCCAGGTTTTCCAATGCCTATCAGAGGAGCAAAGAATCTTCTGCAGAATTCGCCCCGCCCCCAACCCTCCTCCTCCCTGGTAGCCCTGACGCAACTTCCCCTGCACCCAGCCCCAGCCCCAGCCCCAGCCCCAGCCCCAGACACAGACCCAGCCCCAGCCCCAGCCCCAGCCCAGTCCCTCTGGTTCCCTGACATTCGTTTGGGCCACAAGATCAAGGGAGTCAGTCCACCCAGGAGCAGAGGAGAGGATGTCCCTCAAGAATGAGACAGGAAGTGCAGAGGAAATGCGACACCACCTGTCCTAGAAGACAAGGCCAGTCACGGTCGCCTAGCGCTCATTCTAGGCAATCCACCCACCCATGAGGGGAAACATGGAGAACAAGGAAGCTTCCCTGTCTGAGACACGTATGGAAGCCAAGAAATCCAGGGTCATGAGACCTGCCCAATGAAGCAGAAAGACGTTTGGAGAGAGATACCATCATGACACGGATCTGCAGGAAGTGTGTCCCTGACGGACTGGGAAGTCATCTTTGTTGAAGACATTGGGCCAGAGCGAGAGGCATCCAGGCCCCTGAGAAACAGGTGAGGCAGAGCAAGAGGGAGGATAGAGCAGAGGCCAGAGCCCCGGCAGGATACAGCGCCGTGCCACCACCACGGGCATAAGGGGAGGGCTTCCAAAAGGGTGGCTTGTCCAGAGAGGCCAGCGTTCCAGTGACAGTGACAGGGATGGTTGCCATCTCCCATTCCCGGCTGCTTCTTCTACACGGTATGGTGGTGTGGCTTCATTTCTCAGAGAAGAGCCGTGAAAAGGTACAACCATCTTCTCTGATGTGGTTCTGCTTCCCTACTGCGGGACAAAGAGCTCCTGTGGGGCTCTTTTCCTTGGTTGCCGTGTGGTCATCTTGATCTTAGAAAAGAGGCAGCTCATGATGGGGATGAGATTTCAATTGCTCCGGGACCGATACATCTCCTCACGTGGGCCAGGCCTTCACACACCCAAAGCGGATCCGCGGCGGCGAAAACGATTGACAGCCGGCCTCATGACCCAGGCAGAGTCGCAGAAAGAGGCTCAGCAAAGACAGGCCGACATGCCAGAAATCGCCTTGTGCTGCACAGGGCACATTCAGCCAAAGACACACACGCAGAGGAGCACGCACACACTAACCGACAGAGAGAGGGAAAGAAAGACACAGAGACAGAGAGACAGAGAGAGAAGAGAGAATGGGAGACAGACACACACGCGCGCACACATACACGCACACACACACACACAGAAACAGAGTCATACAGCGGAGGCATGGAAACACACCCCCTAGGCAACCCCTGAGGCTGCGGCGTTCTGCTCTCGACGAGAACGACCCTGGGGTGAGAGAACAGCCCAGGGGCACGCAGGCCGACCTGTCCTCGAGATGACGGCGGCACGACTTTTGGGGAGACTCACCCCAACAGCGTCCGGGCAGGCCTGAGGCTGGGATGCCGTGCTGCTTCCCCCGGACTCCGCCTGGGGTTTCCTCATCCTGGTCGGCCCTTTGCGACTCCTGGCATCCGGAGACGTTCCCGTCGACCCCGTGGAGAGGTCAGACCGGAGCCTCAGAGCCCCGCCACCCAAGCACTGCCACGGAGGGCTCCTGCTCTGCCAAGCCTCAGGGACCGGTTTCTAAGACAACCGTGGGAAGCACTGTGACGGCAGAAGCCGCTCGCGCCTCGCGCATCCGCATTGGCTGGACCGACTCGCGCTCCGCTCCTGGCAGTCAGGCTGCGTCCCCTTTAAATAATGCCCCCGCTGCGCGGCTGCAGCGAGGCTCCTGCTGCAGCCGCGGCGGCGTGTGGATACGGGGTCCAGCTTGGGACGCAGTGGGAGAGGGGCCGCCGGTGCCCTGTCGCAGGGCCAAACCCCCAGGAGTCCCTCCCTCAGGATCTCCTTGAGCCGACTTCCACGGAGGGAAGGGGAGCTTCAGGACGCCTGCTGTGTTCTGGGGACTCCCGTTCAGATCGGATTTTGGCCCCCTCCCAGTGAGATAGGATGGGCTCACCACATCTGTTGAGGTAGGCAGGGTCTCGCTGCAGAATAGAATGATCCAATAGGTCTGAAGGCGTAGTGTCAGCTGAAAACTTCACTGATCCATCAGCCCTATGCCTCCCTCCTCCTTTGAAATTGCAGTGGCCTGCCCCGCTTCTAAAACCCTGTGGCTCCTGAAAGCCGACCGCGCTTTACAGGACACGTGCAGGGAGGAACACGGGCGAATCCGAGGTGGAGACCATGTGACCCCATGTGTCACTGGCGGATCCTAGAGCAGATGGTGTGAACGTGTGTCACCGAAGGCATATCGGGAGACGGCGAAACAAACGTTGGTGTCTAGGCATGTGCTAGTGGAAGGGGGGAACATGTGGCATATCCGTCAATGCCAAGGAAAATCAAAGAAAACCTGGGAGCCCGGGAGTGGGGGGTTCTGTGGCTCTCCCAAGCAGGTTTTCAAATGCCTTTCAGAGAAGCAGATAAGTTTCTGCACACTTGTGTAGTCACTAGGCCCTTCCTCAGAGTGATTCTTAAATGTGTGCATTTAGGAAGATTTTACCTACCCAAGTTTATTAATAAATATACCTTGTTATTGTTTATATTCAGGGAGAGTGTGCATATTTAAATCCTTACTTCTCACCTGCGTGTGTTGGTTCATGCATGTAATCCGGAGTTGGAGTATTGTTTCCGTCCAGGAGTTTGAGACCAGCCAGGTCAACATAGTGGGATACCATCTCTAGAAAATATAAAAATTTGCAGGTCATAGTGGCGAACGGCTATAGTCCCCATCTACTTGGGAAGCTGAGGTGGGAGGATCAATTGAGCCGTGGAGTTTGAGGCTGCAGTGCAGTGAACCATGATCACACAATTGCACTCCAGCCTGGGTGACAGAGTAAGACTTTTTCTCATAGAAAAAAAAAAAGGGAAAAAGAAAAAAAATCTACTTCTCTGGGTTACCAGTGCAGTGTACTTTGAAAAATAAAATGAACTGTCACAAGTTATAATCTTTTTCCTAAGTTTTCTTGAAAAAAGGAAAAGTTTCTCCATAATTTATAGGGTGAATCAAATGAATCTTATAAAATATTTTTGTTTAAAATGTACATCTTTGAAACTTGGTAAATATGTTAATGTACTGAGAATTTTTATAATATGAAAAACTCTCTGATGTATCTAATTTACATGTTTTAATTTATATATTTTTGTGAACAAGGAATATACTGTTTATTAAAAAAAAAAGAAGTTTCTGCAAAATTCGCCCCACCCCCAACCCTCCTCCGCCCTGATATCCCTGAGGCCACTTCCACTGCACCAAGCCCCAGCCCCAGCCCCAGACCCAGCCCCAGCCCCAGCCCCAGACACAGACCCAGCCCCTGCCCCAGCCCCAGCCCAGTCCCTGTGGTTCCCTGACATTCGATTCGGCCACAAGATTAAGGGAGTCAGTCCACCCAGGAGCAGAGGAGAGAACGTCCCTTAAGAAAGACTGAAAGTGCAGAGGAAATGCGACACCAGCTCTCTTAGAAGACAAGGCCAGTCACGGTCGCCTAGCGCTCATTCTAGGCAATCCACCCACCCATGAGGGGAAACATGGAGAACAAGGAAGCTTCCCTGTCTGAGACACATATGGAAGTCAAGAAATCCAGGGTCATGAGTCCCGTCCAATGAAGCAGAAACCTGTTTGGAGAGAGAAACAAACATGACACTGATCTGCAGGAAGTGCGTCCCTGACGGACTGGGAAGTCATCTTTGTTGAAGACATTTGGCCAGAGCGAGAGGCATGCAGGCCCCTGAGAAACAGTGGAGGCAGAGCAAGAGGGAGGATAGAGCAGAGGCCAGAGCCCCGGCAGGATACAGCGCCATGCCACCGCCACGGGCATAAGGGGAGGGGTTCCAAAAGGGTGGCTTGTCCTGAGAGGCCAGCGTACTAGTGATAGGGATTGTTGCCATCTCCCATTCCTTGCTTCCTCTTCCAGACTGTATCGTGGTGTGGCTTCATTTCTCAGAGAAGAGCCATGAAAAGATACAACCATCTTCTCTGACGTGGGTCCATTCCTCTCCTGCAGGACAAAGAGCTCCTGTGGAATTCTTGTCCTTCGCTGCAGTGAGGTCATCTTGATGTTAGAAAAGAGGCAGCTCATGATGGGGATGAGATTTCAATTGCTCCTGGACCGATGCATCTCCTTACATGGACCAGGCCTTCACACACCCAAAGCAGATTCGCGGTGGCGAAAGCAATTGACAACCGGCCTCATGACCCAGCCAGAGACGCAGAAAGAGGCTCAGCAAAGACAGGCCGACATGCCAGAAATTGCTTTGTGGTGCACAGGGCACTTTCTGACAAAGACACACACGCACGGGGGCACAAACACACTAACCAACAGGGAGAGGGAAAGAAAGACACAGAGACTGAGAGACAGAGAAGAGAGAATGGGACATACACACAGACACACACACACACACACACACAAACAGAGTCATACACAAGAGGCATTGAAACACACACCCCCAGGCCACCCCTGAGGCTTCGGGGTTCTGCTCTGGACGAGAACGACCCTCGGGTGAGAGATCAGCCCCAGGGGCACGCAGGCCGACCTGTCCTCGAGATGACGGCGACACTACTTTTGGGGAGACTCACTCCAACACCGTCCGGAGAGGCCTGAGGCTAGGATGCCGTGCTGCTTCCCCCGGACTCCGCCTGGGGTTTCCTCATCCTGGTCGGCCCTTTGCGACTGCTGGCATCAGGAGACGTTCCCGTCGACCTCGTGGAGCGGTCAGGCCGGAGCCTCAGAGCCCCGCCACCCAAGCACCGCCACGGAGGGCTCCTGCTTTGCCAAGCCTCAAGGGACCGGTTTCTAAGACAACCGTGAGAAGTACTGTGAAGGGAAGAGAAGCTCGCGCCTCGCGCATGCGCGTTGGCTGGGCCGACTCGGGCTCAGCTCCTGGCTGTCAGGCTGTGTCCGCTTTAAATTAGGCCTAGGTTGTGTGGTGTCAGCTAGTCTCCTGCCTCAGCCGTGGTGGCTGCTGGATCCGGGGCCCGGTTTGGGGCAGCATGGGACAGGGGTCCGCGGATGTCCTGTCCCAGGGCCAAGCCCCCAGGAGTCCTGTCCTCCGGACCTCCTTGAGCCCACTTCCACGGAGGGATGGGGAGTTTCAGGGCGCCTACTGGTTTCTGGGGACTCCCGTTCAGATCCGATTTTGGCCCCCTCCGAGTGAGATAGGATGGGCTCACCACATCTGATGAGGCAGGCAAGACCTCTCTTCAGCACACATCTACCCCATGGGTCTCAAGGCGTGTTTTCAGCTGAAAATTCACTGATCCATTAGCCGTCTTCCTCCCTCCTCCTTTGGAAGAGCAGTGGACTGCCCGGCGTCTAAAAGCTCTGGGCCTCCGGAAAGCCGATAGCGCTTTCCAGGACACGTGCAAACAGGAACAGGGGTGAATCCAACGTGGAGACCATGGGGCCACGCGTGGTAGTGGCGTGTCTCATGGCAGATGGTTTGATTGTGTGTCACCGGAGGCATATGGGGCGACGGCGAAACAAACGGTGGTGTTCAGGCTTGTGCCCTGTGGAAGGCGGAACAAGTGACGTTTTCATCAATGCCAAGGAATATCAAAGTACACCTGGGAACCAGGAGGGGCCCGGTGCCTGACCGAAGCCCCATTTTGAAATGCCTGCTAGAGGAGCAGAGAGGTTTCTCCAAAATTCACCCCACCTCCAACCCTCCACCGTCCAGGTAGCCCTTACTCCACCTCTTCTGCACCCAGCCCCAGTCCTGGAAACCAGCAACAATGAAAGCCTCGGAAACCGTGGAACAACTGGAAACCACCTCCAAGGGCATAAGGGGAGGAGTCCCAAACGGGTGACTTGTCCTGAGAGGCTTGCTTTCCATTGACAGGCGTCCTTGTTATGTCCCGTTTTCAGCTTCTGTTGAAGATTGATTCGTAGCATGGCTTCATTTCTCAGAGAAGAGCCATGAGGAGACAGAACCATCTCCTTTCACATTGGTGTCCTCCCCTACTGGAAAACAGTTAACTCCTTGTAGTTTTGTTTGTTTGTTTGTTTGTTTGTTTTGTTGGAGTGTGGTCATCTTGATTCTAGAAAAGAGGCAGCTCAGGATCGGGATGAAATTTCAGTTTCTCTGAAACCGACGCTTTTCACATTGTCGAGGTCTTCAGAAAGCCAAAGTGGAACCGCCGCGGAAATGATTGACAGCCGGCCACATGACCCAGGCAGAGACGCAGACTGGGGCCCACTAAAGACACGCTGACATGCAAGAGATCGCTTTGTAGCGCACTGGGCACATAAACACACACGCACACGGGCTCACTCACACAGAGAGACAGAGAAAGTGAGAGAAACAGAGAGTGAGTGACAGAGAGAATGGGAGACACACGCACCAGACATACAGCAGTGTCAGAGAGACACACCGCCCCAGGCAATCACTGAGGCTGCGGGTCTCTGCTCTTTGGGAGAATGACCATCGGGTGAGAGAGTAGTCCTTCGGCACACAGACAAACCTGTCCTCGAGATCACAAGGGGCATGACTTTGGAGGCTCACCCGAACACCGTACTGGCAGGCCTGAGGCTGGGATGCCACCCCGCTTTCCCCGGACTCCGTCTGCTGTTTCTGCATCCTGGTAGCCCCTCTGTGTAGCATAATGTCCCGAATCTGTTTTGTCGACCCCCTGGATTGGTCCGGCTGGAGTCTCGACACTGACTCACTGCCACGGAAGGCTCCTGCTTTGACAAGGCTCAGGGAATCGTCCTCAGCCAACCGTTGGAACCACCGTCACAGGGGAATGGGCTCGTGCCTCCCGCATGCGCATTCCCCATGCCGACTCCTGCTTTGCTCTTCAAACTCCGGCTGTGGCCCCTTTAAACAGGTTCGGCGACACGTGGCGGGTGTTCTGTGGCAGTAGCAGTGGCGGCCGGAGCGTGGATGTAGTAGAGGTCGTTATGGGAGTGGGGGCTTCGGGTCCTCCAGGGCTGGACCCCTGGGAGTCCTGTTTTCAGAACCTCCTTGAGCCGACTTCTACCGGTGCAGGGGGACCCCCCTTCAAGGCGCCAGGTCGGGTCTCCAGACTCACAGGCTGACGTGCATTGTGGTGATCAGAGTTCACTGCAGCCTCCATCTCCCAGGCTGAAGTGATTTTCTTGTCTCAGCCTCCCACATACCTGGGACTACAGGCATGTGCCCCCACACTCAACTACTTTTCTCCAAAAACATTTTTGTACAAATGGGGACTTACTATGTTGCCTGGCCCATGTCAAACTCCTGGGCTCAAACTGTCCTCCTGTGTTGGCCTCCCAAAGTGCTGAGATTACAGGTGTGTGTTTGCTCCTGCAGCTAAATTCTTATATCTTAAATCCCTACCTCCCACAATAAGCAGATGTTAGGCACACTTATTTTATAACTTTTTGCTGTTTATGTCTCTTTTTGTCCCTGGACACAGGGATTAGCGACCCACTCTCCACCAAATTTCAAATCATTAGGGGCATTATGTTGTGTCCCAGGAGTGGCTGAGGCTTCAAGTACCTGCTGATCTAACATGGGCCTGCTGAGGTGTACAATTCACCTTGGGTTTCTGTGTTAACAACCTTCCTGAGCTCCTCTAAGTCAGTCCATCCTGCCACAACTGGCAAGAATCAAGAAACTCTCCAAGAAAATGTTTCTGAAGCTGCCTGTTGTCAAGTAGAAGACAGGTCCGCTGACCATGGCAGGCATGGCAGTGCATGACAGTGAGCGCCCCCCACCGTGTTTACTATTCACTGCATGTTCCACCTGAACTTTCCCATCTGCTCAGTGAGTCTTGACGGTGGTGGGGTAAAGGGGACTCACTCTCAAAGACCAAGGCTGACTCTCTCTGAATACAATTGCTTGACCTAATTACTGTCACTGTGGTTTTGTCTTCAGGGACTAAAAGATACAATAAGAATTTATTCCTTTAATTGTCCTGTTGATGCACAAAATACTTAAATGCTTCTACATAGGTCTGCTCTTGTGCACCATAGAGCACTAAGGGAAAATCCCCACAATAAAAGTGCTTTTCACCTGAGCTGCTAAGTGTGACAGTTAAGCAGATGAAGGTTAAAAAAATCAATCTCCCCAAATATGGGTGTGACAACTGATCCAACCTCACGGTCTTACTTTCCCTCTGTAACAGCATGGATAAATACAGAGATAACTAGCAACTGATACCCTAGTGCACCAAGCAATTGAAGTATCTGTGTGGTTAAAAACCAGCATTTAACCTTACTCTAGATACACTAAATATCAACCTCACACACACTCATAGCCTGTAATTCCTCTTTGCTTCTAGATGGCAGTTACAATCGGAAAGGAAATACCTAGTTTAAAGGAGGCATTAATACTTCATTGCTGCAGAAATTAACTCTTAAAAGAACGTATCCTGGACTTTCTGACCTGGATACTAATAAACAGTGAAAAATATGTATCTAAGAATACACTTGGAAGAGAAATGTGAAAAACCAAAAGTAAGAGATATTATGAAGGATCAAATATAAAATGACCCAGTGCTAAAGAGGCAACAAAGAAAATGGTAAAAGAAAATGACAAGAGGCATTATGCCTTCATGAGTTTGTGCTACTGTGTAAGAAAATACAATAGACTGGGTAATTTCTGAAGAAGAGAAATTACTTCTCACATTTCCATAGGCTGGAAGTCCAAGATCAAGGTGCCAGCAGGATTGGTGTCTGGTGAGGACCAGATCTTTGCAACCAAGATGGTACCTTGTGCACTGTGTCTTCAGGAGGAGATGCACTGTGTCCTCACATGGCAGAAGGTGGAAGGGCAAAACAGGGGAAGCCCACTCCCTCCAGTCCTTGTGTAAGGACCCTAAACCCATTCGTGAAGATTCTCCCTTCATGACTGAGTCACTACCCAAGGGCCGTACTTCTTAATCCTATAACATTGTGATTAATTTTAGGGGAACCATTCAGAACATAGCACTCTATATTCAATTATTTAAAAATTATTTTGTTGTTTTGCTTTTCTGTTTTTCAAATAGCTTAAAGTGCACAAAATTTGATCAATCATATTCCTTGGCTCATAGCATACCTTGGCTCTTATTTCATCCTTGTCTGTGCCTGGGCCTCTATGTAAATCTATTTGAATGTATTTGAATAATATGGTAATCACTTGTGAACCCAGAACACAACCCAAGAACTAGGGTTCTGACCCTAACATCTGCTCCTCCTCTGTCCTTTTTCCTGATTTACACCATTCAGCCCCAGGGTAACTACTATCCGGAATTTATGTTTAGGATTCCCTGCCTTTAAAAAAACATTGTTTTATTGCATATATATGATTGCCCTAAATGACGTATTATTTAGTTTTTAAGGGTATAATTTATGTACCCATTCTCCTATAAATTTACCCATTCTCCTATTAATGAACATCTAGCTTGTTTCCATATATTTGCTATTATGAATGGCATTACATGAGCATTTTTTTTTTTTTACTACTTCTGGTACATATGGGCAAGAGTTTCTCCAGGGCCTATGGTAGAGAAATTACTTTGCCATAACATATGAGAATGCTCAACTTTATAAGATAATCCAAATTGTTTTCCAAAGTGGTTGTTCTAATTTAAACTCTCACCTCCTGTATTAGTTCGAGATGATCTTGTTGATCCACAGTCTCTCCATATTTGGTGATATGGTTTGGCTGTGTGCCCACTCAAATCTCAGATTGAATTCTATCTCCCAGAATACCAACATGTTGTGGGAGGGACCCAGGGTGAGGTAACTGAATGATGGAGGCCAGTCTTTCCTGTGCTATTCTCATGATAGTGAATAAGCCTCATGAGATCTGATGGGTTTATCAGGGGATTCTGCTTTGGCTTCCTCCTCATTTTCTCTTGCTGCTGCCATTTAAGAAGTCCCTTTCACCTCCTACCATGACTCTGAGGCCTCCCCCACCATGTGGGACTGTAAATCCAATTACAGTTCTTTTTCTTTAAACCTCTTTTTCTTCTCGGACTTGGATACGTCTTTATCAGCAGTGTGAAATTGGAATAATACAGTAAATTAATACCTGTGGTGTGGGGTGCTGCTGAAAAGATAACCAAAAATGTGGAAGCGACTTTGAAACTTGGTAACAGGCAGAGGCTGAAACAGTTTGGAGGGCTCAGAAGAACACTGGAAAAGGTTGGAAATTTTGGAACCTCCTAGAGACTTGTTGAATGGCTTTGACAAAAATGCTGATAGTGTTTTGAACAATAAGGTCCAGGCTGAGATGGTCTCAGATGGAGTTGAGGAACTTGTTGGGAACTGGAGCAAAGGTGACTCTTGTTATGTTTTAGCAAAGAGAATGGCAGCATTTTGCCGCTGCCCTAGAGATTTGTGGAACTTTGAACTTGAGAGGGATGATTTAGGTTATCTGCTGGAAGAAATTTCTAAGCAGTAAAGCATTCAAGAGGTGACTTGGGTGATGCTAAAGGCCTTCGGTTTTATAAAGGAAGCAGAGCATACAAGTTTGGGAAATTTGCAGCCTGACAATTTGATAGAAAAGAAAATTCCATTTTCTGATGATAAATTCAAGCAGTCTGCAGAAATTTGCATAAGTAATGAGAAGCTGAATGTTAATCCCCAAAACAATGGGGAAAATTTCTATGGGACATGTCACAGGTCATCACAGCAGCCCCTCCCATCACAAGCCTGGAGGCCTAGGAGGAAAAACTGTTTTTCTGGGCTGGGCCCAGGTTGACTGTGCTGTGTGCAGCCTATAGCCTTGGTTCTCTGCGTTTCAGCCCTTCCAGCCATGGCTGAAAGGGGCCAACATAGAAGTCACGCCATGGCCTTGAGAGTGCAAACACCAAGCCTTGGCAGCTTCCACGTGGTGTTGAGCCTGCACATGCATAGAAGTCAAGAATTGAGGTTTGGAATCCCCCACCTAGATTTCAGAGGATGTACGAAAATACTGGGATATCCAAGCAGAAGTTTGATGCAGGGGTGGGGCTCTGATGGAGAACCTCTGCTAGGGCTGTGCAGAAGGGAAATGTGGGGTTGGAGAACCTACAGAGTCCCTACTGGGGCACTTCCTAGTGGAGCTGTGAGGAGAGGGCCACTCTCCTCCAGGCCCCAGAATGGTAGATTCACTGACGGCTTGCACTGTGAGCCTGGAAAAGCTGCAGTCACTCAACATCAGCCCATGAAAACAGCCAGGAGGTGGGCTATACCCTGCAAAGCCACAGGGGCAGAACTACCCAAGGCCATGGTAGCCCACCTCTTGCATCAGCATGATCTTGATGTGAAACATGAAGTCAATGGAGATCATTTTGGAGCTTTAAAATTTGACTACCTTGCTGGATTTCAGACTGGCATGGGGCCTGTAAACCCTTTGTTTTGGCCAATTTCTCCCATTTGGAACAGCTGCATTTAGTCAATTACCTGTACCCCCACTGTATCTAGGAAGTAACTAGCTTGATTTGGATTTTACAGGGTCATAGGCAGAAGAGACTTGCCTTTTCTCAGATGAGACTTTGGACAGTGGACATTTGGGTTAATGCTGAAATGAGTTAAGACTTTGGGTGACTGTTGGGAAGGCATAATAGGTTTTGAAATGTGAGGACATGAGATTTGGAGAGGACATGAGACTTGGAGGGGCCAAGAGTGGAAAAATATGGTTTGACTATGTCCCTACCCAAATCTCAACTTGAATTGTATTGCTCAGAATTCCCACATGTTCGGGGAGGGAACCAGGGGGAGGTAGTTGAATCTTTGGGGTCGGTCTTTCCCATGCTATTCTTGTGATAGTGAATAAGTCTCACAAGATCTGATGGGTTTATCAGTGGTTTCATCTTTTGCTTCTTTTGCCTCCTTCTCATATTCTCTTGCCACTGCCATGTAAGAAGTGCTGTTCATCCACTGCCATAACTCTGAGGCCTCCTCAACCATGTGGAACCCTAAATACAATTAATCCTCTTTTTCTTCCCTATCTCAGGTTTGTCTTTATGAGCAGTGTGAATGTGGACTAATACATTTGGTATTGTCAAACTTCTTAATCACTGTGGGGAGAGTAGATATGTAGTATCTTGGGCATTTTCCTGATTACTAATGAGGTTGAGAAATTTTTTACATTTTGTGGGCTTTCTTTTTGTGTAATCCCTATTGATGTATTTTCCCAATTTTCTGTTAGGTTGCTATTTTTAAAATTAATTCATAGGAGCTCCTTATACTTAGTTGATACGATTTTAATCTTTCATAGATTTTAGGTACTGCAAATATATTCTAATTTATAGTTTACCTTTTCACTTTTTTACTTTTATTTTTTAATTTCTTTTTTTTTTAAGACAGAGTCTAGCTCTGTTATTCAGGCTGGAATGCAGTGGCTCACTGCAACCTCCACCTCCTGGGTTCAGATGATTCTCGTGCCTCAGCTTCCCAAGTAGCTGGGATTACAAGTGTCTGCCACTAATGCCAAGCTAATTTCTTGTATTTTTAGTAGAGATGGAGTTTCACCATGTTGGCCAGCCTGGTCTCTAACTCCTGACCTCTGGTGATGTACTGTTGGGATTACAGGCTTGAGATACCATGCCCAGCCTATCTTTCCACTTTTTGATGTAAAAAGTTCTTAATTTTGTGATAGTCAAAATGTCTAATCTTTTTTAATGGTTAAATGGCTTTTTGTGTCTCATTCATTTACATTTTCTACTAAAAGTATTAAAGTTTTGTTTCTGAAATGTAAGTCTTTTCTCCTCTGGAATTTAATGTTTGTATATAGAGTGAAGTAGGAATATAATTTCATTTTGTTTCCTATATCAATAACCATTATTTTTCTATTCTATTTATTGAAAAGTCCTTTCTTTCCTTGCTGATCTGCCATGTCATCTACATCACATATCAAAGATTAAATTTGTGTAGATTTGCTTGGGAACTCTCTATTCTGTTTCATCTGTCAGTTTATCGTGAAGACCACACTGTCTTAATTGCTGTGGCTTTTTAAAAGTTCTGATATTTGGCAGCACAAATATTTCCTCTTCTTCAATAAGGTCTTTGATATTCTTGGCCCCTTCCCTTTTCCATATATATATTTTTATATATATTATATATATTCATATATATATTATATATCCATATATATTATATATATATATAAATATTTATATATATAGTGAGACAAGGTCTCACTTTCTTGCCCAGGCTTGAGGACTGGTGCAATCATAGCTGACTGCAGACTTGAACCCCCGGGCTCAAGAACTCCTCCTACCTCAGCCTCTCAAGTAACTGGGACACTAAGGCATGCACCACCTCATCCAGCTAATTAAAAAAAATTTACTATTTTTTGTAACAATGGGGATCTTGCTATGCTGTCCAGGCTGGTCTCAAACTTTTGGCCTCAAGCAATCCTCTCACCTCAAGCTCCCAAAGTTCTGGGATCACAAGAGTTAGCCACCACACCTGGCTCCATTTTCCATATTTTAAGACCATTTTTTAAAAGCTGCTCAAGACTGCTTTATTCTCTTGGTGCTACTTGCAACTCCCTTACTTCGCCTTGGAAATACTGTTAATGAAGAAAATCTTAAGAGTTGAAAAATAAAATATTATTTCTTTTCTTCCAATTGCAAAAGAGCAGACACCCTCCTGAATCATAAAGCTGGTTTTGAAAAATTGGTGAAATGACAGCATACACAGTATTATTAATTCTGTTCTAATTTCTGCTTCACTGTGGAGCGTCTTCACAGAGTCTTAAAAGATTATTGCTATGAAATATTCTTATACATGTAACCCATAACCTCTACAATTCTGCAGTTGTACTTGGCTGTCTTACCTAATACTCAGTTGCTTTGCTTCATAATATTTAAATTGGCATCTTTATTTTCCAAAATGCATAAATACTAGCATAGATTTTTAGTTAAGCCAGAAGAAAGTAGACTTTATTTACTAACATAACTTATATGTAAAGGTTTCATAAATCTGCTTCTTTTCTTTTACATCATAACAACCACTGAAAATAATATTTCTATAGCAGTTGGGGATAAATGGACAATGACTTTTGTGGCCAGAGGTGAATGGCCCAGGGGCTCCTGCACTCCGGGTCCCACTGAGCCTGCCACACAGCTGAGGGCATCGGTATTTCCACACAACTACAGGGCACACTGTCCCAGAACACAGATCAGATGCTCTCCTTTATTCAAAGGGGGAGTTGAGAGTATTGTCATTGTAATTAAATTAATAAACACATATTTATACAGTGTTAAAATCTGGTTGGACTTCTGTCTCTTCACAAAACAAATTGCTTAAATGAAACCACAGAGTTAACATAAATGAGTACATTTGCTTCTATCATATGCTCTTTTAAATGGAATTAGAATCTAATTTGAAATGTCAATTAAAAGTTTAAATATTCAACTCAATTACATTTAGATTTTGGTTTTGTTTTGTTTTGATATGGAATTTAGCTCTTGTCACCCAGGCTGGAATGCAATGGCACAATCTCAGCTCACTGCAAGCACCTTCTCCCGAGTTCAAGAAATTCTCTTGCCTCAACCTCCTGAGTAGCTGGGATTACAGGTGCCTGCCACCACCTCTGGCTAATTTTTGTATTTTCAGTAGAGATGGGGGTTTCACCATGTTGGCCAGGCTGGTCTTGAACTCCTGACCTCACGTGATCCACCGACCTTGGCCTCCCAAAGTGCTGGGATTGCAGGTGTGAGCCACCGCACTTGGCCTTTTTAGATTATTTTACTTTATTTTAGTTACTTATTTTTATGACTTTATTGTCATAAAAATGCTAGCTTTTTAAAAAAATCAATCAATATAACAAAGAACATAGAAGATGATCAACAAGCATTCCCACCTCCATGATCTGGAAATAACTGTCATCAATCCAAAAGCTAACACATGGTGGATCCCTTCACACCAGTTCCCAGTACAAAATAACCCCTTGCTTGTAGAAAACATTATTATTATCATTACTATTTTCGAGACAGAATTTGAGTCTTGTAGCCCAGGCTGGAGTGCAATGGTCCAATCTCAGCTCGCTGCAACCTCTGCCTCCCAGGATCAAAGTATTCTTCTGCCTCAGCCTCCCAAGCAGCTGGGATTACAGGCATGCTCCACCATGGCCTGCTAATTTTTTGTATTTTTAGTAGAGACAGGGTTTCACCATGTTGGCCAGGCTGGTCTCAAACTCCTCACTTCAGGTGATCCACTTGTCTCAACCTTCCAAAGTGTTGGGATTACAGGTCTGAACCACCACACCTGGACTAGAAAACATTATTCAATAGCAAACAGTAGCAGTATGCTTGGGGGTTTTAGGACTGATTATTTTAAAATCTCTGGAAAAGTTCAATGCATTACCTTAGGCTATAATCCCAGGGCAGAGTCTCATCTGTTAATAGGGGGCTGGTCTAAGGGTCCTTCCAGCTCTCAGATTAATGGTTTCCCATGTTGAACTGCTCCCTGACACCCATCCATCCTTGGTTTTGATTGTTTGTTTGTTTTTACAGAGACAAGGTCTCACTATTTGCCCAGGCTGGTCTTGAACTCCTGGCCTTAAGCGATCCTCCTGCCTTGGCCTCCCAAACTGTTGGAGTTACAGATGTGAGCCTTTGTGCTCAGCCCATCCTTGGCTGTTCAAGTGTGGAGGTAAATTGTAGATGCCAAGTTTACCTCCAGACCTGAAGGGGCAGATGCCCCAGGGCAGAATCATAACCCTAACCAGGCCTCCCACTACATGAAGACATTCTTTTCTGAAGCTTAATCCTGGACAAAGGTCTGACCAGTAGCACTGTGTTCATGAATATCAGGTCAAAAATTTAAAACTGGGAATATCCAGAAGAACCTGGTAGATGCAGGTGCAGTCTGCAGTCCAATGGTCAGCCACAAAAACAGGCTACCTGTTCTTTCTCTTTATCATGGAGTCCTTGATGTAAAATTCGATGACACTTTCTTGCTTCTAGTGAGCTTCCCTTTCTTCTTCATTTTCCATAAATAGTTTCCTCCATCCCACCTCTCAACAGGCCACAGTGAATTCAGTAATTTTTAACCATGAAAATGAGTGTCCATAACATGAATTTAGAGGCCAGGCAGGGTGGCTCATGTCTGTAATCCCAGCACTCTGGGAGGCTGAAGTGGGAGAATGCCTTGAGCTTAGGAGTTTGAGACCAGCCTGGGCAACATGGTGAAACCCTGTCTCTAACCAAAAATAAATGAATAAAAAAAAAAGCCATGTATGGTGGTGCATGCTACTAGTCCAGCTACTCAGGAGGCTGAGGTGGGAGGATTGCTTGAGTCAAGGAGGCCAAGTCTGAAGTGGGCCAAGATCATGCCACTGCAATCCATCCTGGGCAACAGAGTGAGAACTTATCTCAAGAAAAAAAAAAAAGATTTATAGGACAGACTGACTCTCTTATTACAAGCCAATGCTCATTTGCAATTCCATAAATCCTAGGGCACCTCTTAAGAATTATGCTAAATCTACTCTATCCATGCTCTATAAATGGATTCACTATTGTAGATGCCACTAAGAACATTCACCATTCACCAGAGGAGGTAAAAATAGCAGCATTAATAGGAGTTTGGAAGAAGTTGATTCGAACCCTCATAAATGACTTTGAGGGGTTCAAGACTTTAGCAGAGGAAGTAACCACAGTTGTGGTGAAGATAGCAAGAGAACTAGTATTACAAGTGGAGCCTGAAGATGTGAGTGAATTGCTGCAATCTTTTTTTTTTTTTTTTTTTTTTGAGATGGAGTTTTGCTCTTGTTGCCCAGGCTGGAGTAAAATGGTGCGATCTCAGCTCACCGAAACCTCCACCTCCTGGTTTCAAGTGATTCTCCTGCCTCAGCCTCCTGAGTAGCTGGTATTGTAGGCATGTGCCATGACACCCAGCTAATTTTGTATTTTTAGTAGAGACGGAGTTTCACCATGTTGGTCAGGCTGGTCTCGAACTCCCAACGTCAGATGATCCACTAGCCTCAGCCTACAAAAGTACTGGGATTACAGGCATGAGCCACCGCACCCAGCTGAATTGCTGCAATCTTAATGGATAAAGAGTTGCTTATTATGAATGAGTAAAGAAAGTGGTTTCTTGGGATGGAATCTACTCCTGCTGAAGATGCCATGAACATTGTGGAAAGAACAACAAAGGACTTAGAATATTCCATAAACTTAGCTGATAGAGGAGTGGCAAGGTTTGAGAGGATTGGTTCCAGTTTTGATACAAATTCTACTGTGGGTAAAATGCTACCAAACTGTACAGCATGCTACAGCGAAATCTTTTATGAAAGCAAGAGTCAGTCAATATGGCTAACTTCATTGTCATGTTACTTTAAGAAATTGCCGCTCCCTCTCCAGCCCTCAGCAACCATCATCCTGAGCAGTCAGTAGCTATCAACATTGAGACAAGACCATCCACCAGCAAAATGATGATGACTTGCTGAAGGCACAGATGATGGTTAGCATTTTTTGGCAATCAAGTATTTTCAAAGTAAGGTATACATTATATTTTAGACATAATGCTATTGCAAACTTAATTGACTACAGTAGTTTAAACTTAACTATTTTTTTTGAGATGGAGTCTCACTCTGTTGCCCAGGTTGGAGTGCAGTGGTGTGATCTTGTCTCACTGCAAACTCTGTCTCCCAGGTTCAAACAATTCTCCTGCCTCAGCCTCTTGAGTAGCTAGGAATACAGGCCCTCACCACCATTTTTGTATTTTCACAGGGTTTCCCCATGTTGGCCAGGCAGGTCTCGAACTTCAGACCTCTGGTGATCCACCTACCTTGGCCTCCCAATGTGCTGGGATTACAGGCGTGAGCCACTATGCCTGACAACGTATCTTTTATATGCACCAGAAAGCAAAGAATTTCTTGTGACTTGCAAAAAATTTCGTGTGACTTGCTCTATTGTGAGGTTCGCTTTATTGTGGTGACCTAGAACCAAACCTGCAATATCTCCAAGGTGCGCCTGTACCCCCGAAAGCAGAGCTGGAGTGAAGACTTGGGTGTGGATAGTTTATTTGGGAAGTGATTCCAAGAAGCAAGAGTGAGAGGTGGGAAGAGTGAACCAGGCAAATAGAAAAAAGCCAAAATAATGGCATGCTATTGAGGCTGCTCCCATGCACTTTTTTTATACAGGACCTTCTGAGAGACTCTGGAAAGTTACCCAGGACTGTCCACCTGAAACATGAGCCTCGAGCATTTGCCCACCTGTCCCACACTGGTTGAGGTCTTCCCCTGAGGCTGTTAACCTGCAAGTGTTTCTGGGCTGTATTTGTGCTCAGGAAAATCCTACAATAGTGGAGATGTCCTGGGGCGGAAAGTGTAGCTTGAGTTTGCTGGCAGCACAAGGGAAGCCTGTGCTTCAATAGAACTCCCCACGGTGGCTGAGACTGAATGAAAGGTGTGCTGAGAAGACATGACACAGTCGTCATTGCACGGAGGAATCGTAGCCTTCCATCTTGGCAAGAGGACTACCGCCCTGAATCCTGCGCTTGAGAAGGTGCCTCTCTGGCCCTCCACTGACTGTACCCTTGCCCACCCAGAGCTCTCACCATCTCTTCTAGGGCACACGCTGGGCACTCAGGCCCCTGGCCAAATGTGCCTGAGCCTGCATGGCCTCTTCCCTGGGTCCATTTCAAAGCGCAAACTGTGCTTGTCCAAATGGTGCCCAAGGCTCTGCTGTCTGAAGGGGTGAGAATTGTGGATGGAGCTTGCATGGGGCCTAGGAAGTCCCCCACACAGGGGTACGCAAAGCTTCTCAAGTGAGGACAGGGCTAGCTATGATGAAAGAAAAAAGTTTAGCCTGGGGCTGAGGATCAGCTCTCCCTTTACTACCACATTCCCGCGCAGAGCACCAAGAAATCAGAGAATTCTACACTCGACTTCGACCTTGTGGGTTATTATGGCGGTATATTTATTGAAGTAGAAGAATAGAACATATTTAGCTATTTTTTTAGATTCATTTTATAATTCATAATTATTTAGACATAATGCAAATATGGGCTGGAATTCATGTTCTGATTTTTGTGGCCTTGAGCTAAGGGAAAGGGACCCAGGAAATGGGTTTTATGTGCTTGGATGGCTTCATGGAATCCCCAACTTCATTAGCTGCCGTGATGACTCAAGGTTGTTACTAAAATCCACTTTGTATTATCTTTAAAAACCAAGGGATATTATGTAGCTCAGCAGTTAGAAGGCACTTGACTCAAAATATCTATGAACCAAAGGATATAAATGACTAAGAGCAGGAGGATCATTACCTGAAGGGGTGGAGGGTTGATCTCAGGATATGACCTGTGAGATCCTTCCTGCTGGCTCAGTGCTGACTGAACGTGGGGCAGGAGAGCCCCAGGAGCAACACATATCTGGGATAGGAGGGAATGCGGGGAGGAAGGAAAGAGAAACAGGCCCTTTTTGTTTTTATTGTTCCATGACAATTATACATATGTCTAGGGTACATGTGATATTTTGATATATGCATACAATGTGCACTGATCAAATCAAGATAATTTGCATATCCATCACCTCAAACATTTATCATTTATTTGTGTTAGGAAAATTCCACATCTTTCTTCTAGCCATT
The DNA here is from genome assembly GCF_028885625.2 of Pongo pygmaeus. Taxonomy (NCBI): domain Eukaryota; kingdom Metazoa; phylum Chordata; class Mammalia; order Primates; family Hominidae; genus Pongo; species Pongo pygmaeus. The sequence continues at coordinate 24,161,588 of NC_072392.2, read as the reverse complement.
TTGAAATGTATAATAAGTTATTGTTAATGATCATCACTCTACTGTGCTATTGAACACTAGAACTTCTGTTCCTTCCATCTAACTGTATTTTTGTGCCCATTAACCAACTTCTGGGAAGGGTAAAATGGTGGGTGGATGAAAAGGGCCCTTCTTAAGGCAAAGAAAATCTTACAAGAAGGGAAGACATCTTAGGAGGAAAAATAAAAAGGTGGACCATGGGCTTAGAGTGGGGACTGCAGAAATTGAATGGTAAAGAAAAAACCAACTTAGCATTGTGAAAATAAATCTCAATGTCATTCCTTTCACAAGTCCAATGGCTGATATTCTTTTGGCAAGCTGGATATGATGTAGGAATCTTTCTTTGAGTCATACATTTTCATGATTATGATTATTATTGAATAATAGGTGACAATTATTGAGAGCAATTATTGAGGACAATTATTGAGCTTTCACAAGCTCTTTTCAAAGGCCTTTATATATGTTTTCTCCACTTCTGTTAGATATTCTTATTCCCGTTTTGTAGTTGAGGGATGCACAGGCATAAAGCCTATGTGGAGGCAGAGAGCAGCTAAGTAACCTGACCACGGCCCAACAGCAAACAAATGATGGGGCCACATGCAAATCGAGGCAGAACCCTTCTATTTTATGAAGCTCAATGTTTTCTTGTTTTCATCTTGTTATGAATACACCTATTTGCAAAGGGGTTTTGAAGCTACATTAAAACATTTTGTGGTCGTGCGTGGTGGCTGTTGCCTATAATACCAGCGTTTTGGGAGACCAAAGTGGGCAGATTGCCTGAGCTCAGGAGTTTGAGCCCAGCCTGGCCAACATGGTGAAACCCTGTGTCTACTAAAAATGCAAAAAAATTAGCCGGGCATGTTAGTGTGCACCTGTAATCTCAGATAATCTGGAGGCTGAGGCAGGAGAATCGCTTGAACCCGGGAGAGGAAGGTTGCAGTAAGCTGAGATCGTGCCACTGCACTCCAGCCTGGGCAACAGAGTGAGACTCTGTCTCTAAATAAATAAATAAATAAATAAATAAGATTGAAATTTGAGCTCCTGACCATGTCCCTAGGTTGTACTCATATGTATTTTGATGTCTTCTAAGATTTATTCTTAGTGCATTTTTTAAGTTAAAGTATTTATTTACTGAGCATCTACTGTATATCACGTGCTGAGATTGGCATCAGCAGTGCAGGGAACATATGGCACAGTCTCTGCCCTCAAGTAACTTTCACTCACCACATATATTTATTAGGACACCGATACATGCGTGAATATAAGATAGTAAGATAGACATTGCAAGAAGTAATTATTTACTGTAAACCTATTTCGTAGGATTTTAATCTTAAAGTACTTTCACCCTATTTCCAAAAAAATGTGTTGCATAACTTTAAAGGGATTCTCAGTTTGAAATCATCATATGAACTGCAGTAGCATCTGCTGGTGAAATACTGCTTTGTATCTATTAGAATAGTCCAAACAATTGGGAGAGAACTGCATTATTAGAGCTGTAAAATTTACTGTCTAGAAATCTCAGAAAAGAAGAGGAAGTTCTATGGTAGATGACTAAGATGACATCTAAACTCTTCTCTTAAGCTACTGAAGTTCTGTGGATATCTCACAGCAGAAAGTTCAAGTGTATGCCCACAACTCCTCATGCCACAAGATGTGACACCTTTTCAATCTCTTTTTGCAAAAGTTTCCAATTCTGTCTCTTATAAGAGTACTTTTTATACCGACATATTCCGGATTTTGTAGTGCACGCAAAGACAAGATGGGAAGGGGGCTTCAATTTGTTGATGCCAGCTGCTCTATGGACCAGGCCCTGCCCATGCATCCATGTTGGTTCTTTTATCCCTACATCACCCATAGCCCATAGGCATTAACCTCCATTGTACAGATGAAGAAATTGAAACTCTAAGAGAATATGCAATTTACCCAGAGTCATGCAGCTTGTGTATGTAAGAGTTGGAATGAAAATCTAATCTGAATCTCAAGTCTCCTTCCACAATATGGTTTTGATTACATTTTGCAATCACCTTAGCAGGGATATGTCTGCCCTAAAAGATAGTAAGTAGGAATACTTCTCTCTATACATTAACCTAACATCCATGGGCTTCGTTTTTGTATTTCGAGGTGTCATAACATTATAATAATTTGATTTTATTTGAATAGTGAGTATTATACTACTTAGTCTAGAGATCTGTGACATCCCAGTCTAAACTGCATGATAGCAATGAAGCTTCTTCAAGGAGACAAGTATGAGTAATAAAGTAGAAATAAGTTGAATTTCTATGGAGTTGCTACTTCTGAATTTAAAGTTAGCTGAGGTTAAGTAGATATTCAAAAAGATCACTATAATCTTCACTTGAATAATATAAACATTTATTATTTTTTACATATTTATTTATTTATGGAACATAGATGTAATTTTAAAACAGAATATTTGCAAATTGTATTAAAATATATTAAAAACATAATACATTATGACCCAATAGAGTTTTTCACAGTAACTCAGTGTTAGTTTAAAATGTGAAATTCAATCAATATAATTCACCATAGAATATAGTGTGTATGTCAGTATAATGTATATCCAAATTGGAAAGAAGTAAATTTATCTTTGTTTTTTAGTAAGATGAAATTAAAATTTTAGGGAATTTCAACTTTCATTTTAGATTCTGGAGGGTACCTGTGCAGGTCTATTACATGGGTGTATTGTGTGATGATGAGATTTGGGGTATGAATGAAGGTGTGAGTGCCTGTCTTGAATTTGCACCCAGAGCAATCTCCCCTGATCAGCAGAGGGTAAACTAACTTGAATTACACTTGAATTTCTTAGGAGAGCAGGTCACAAAGGGCAAATTGTGGTCCAGAGACAAAAGTGTCCAACGGTCTAAAATGAGCCTGCCATATCACTTAGGGTAGAGGTCTTAACACAATTACATTTCAGAAAGGGGTCAAACCATTGTTTAAAGATAAATGTAAGCTGGGTGTGGAGGCACACGTCTATAATTCCAGCTACTCAGGAGGCTGAGGCAGGAGAATCCCTTGAGTTCAGGGTTTTAAGACCAGCCTGGACAACATAGGAAGATCCCATCTCAATTTTTAAAAATGAGAAAAAAATAGATAAACTTAAGCATATTAACATTTTAAAGAGTTTATTTAAACAAACAGAGATTCATGGATCAGCCAGCTCCAAACTGAAAGTGGTTGGAGGATCTACTGGAGGTGTTTGTAGGGAAGGCTTTTATAGGGTGAATGTAGAAGTAGAGTAGAGAAACTATTTGTTTGGCAAAAATTTTGGCAGTTGCATTATTTGAACTATCCTGTTGGTAGGTCTCTCATTACACAGCTAATACTCAGCGGGCCACTTGTTGGTGGGCTAAGCTTGTTTCATTTTGTCTATGTAGGAACCCAGGCCATGGGAGCTATCTCAGCCTAATGCTTTCCCATTACATTATTTTACACCTTTCTGTATCAGGATAAGTGGGGATCTTCCACATGAGGCTTCTTACCACCCTGTTTCCCTCAGCAAAATGTAACTGTCCCTTTTGCCTCTGTAGGCAATCTTCTGAACAGGGCTTTCCTAATATTCTTATCTCATCTTATTTTATCTTATCCTCTTCTCTGTACATTGTTTACATGCTTCTGGAACACTTGTGTGTCTTGCATCCATCGCCTGAATTATTTAGGCAATCCTAAAAGAAGACTTCTAGGATGGATTGGTAGAGAACTGCTGGCATATTGCGCCCTCTCTCCTTGTATCTGGAACTTTCATAATTACCTTAGTTCTCCAGGCCAATTTTGCAATTATCTTCATTCTCCACTTCAAAATACATTTACCTCTGACAGAAGGTGAGTACATAAAAGGGACCTTGTCCAGTGGTACATATGAGGCAGGAGACATGATATAGTTAAAATTGTAAACTAAAAGCTTTCTGACACCAAGAGCGTAAGTAACAAAAGAAAAAAACAAGTAAATTGGACTTCACCAAAATTTAAAACTTTTGTGCAATCAGAGGACAACTGGTAGAATGGAAGAAAATATTTCAAATAATATCTTTGATAAGGGATCAATATGCAGAATATATAAAGAATTCCTACAACTCAACAATAAATAAACAACCCAATTAAAAAATAGGCAAAGACTTACATAGAAAATTTCTCAAAAAAGATACACAACTGGCCATCAAGCACATGAAAGATGCTCAACATCACTGATTACTAAGGAAATGCAAATCAAAACCATAGTAAGATACCACTTCATACACATTAAGATGGCAATCATCAAAAAACCAGGGAATAACAAGTGTTCGTGAGGATGTAGCCAAATCGAAACTCTTGTACATTGCTGGTGGATTCTACAGCGGTATAGTCATGGTAGAAAAGAGTACAGTGCTTCCTAAATTAAAAATAAATGGAACATAGGCTGGGCTCAGTGGCTCATGCCTGTTATCCCAGCACTTTAGGACACTGAGGTGGCCAGATCATGAGGTCCGGAGTTCAAGACCAGCCTGACCAACATGGTGAAACTATGTCTCAACTAAAAATACAAAAATTAGCTAGGTGTGGTGCTGCGTGCCTGTAATCCCAGCTACTCAGGAGGCTGAGGCAGCAGAATCACTTGAATGTGGGAGGTGAAGGTTGCAGTGAGCCAAGAGAGTCAAACTCCATCTCAAAAATAAATAAATAAATAAAAATGAAACATAGAATTGCTATATCAGTCAGCAAGTCAACTTCTGGGTTTAAACCCACAAGAATTGAAAGAAATGTGTTAAGAAACATGCCACTAACTGCATGTGCTCCCTATACAATTAGCTACAGAAAGAGGTGATAACTCATATTATTTACAAATATTACAAGTATAAAGAACTTTAAAATAATCATTTTCTACGATTTGTTATCAATTGTAAGTTTATTTTAACGATTATCAATTAGCTACAGAACACGAGTAATGTTTCTTACTTTAGCCAGATGTAAACATGTGATGCAGTAATATAGTGAAGAATATTACTCACTTCAGGGGATAGGGCTTTGGTGAAGAATTTTGAGAAACTCTTGAAAGAGGAAAAGTAAACCTCCCATGATAGTAATACAATTCCAAAAGCAAAAGGAGAAAAAATGTAAATGTATTAAATCAAAAAATATTTTAAGGTAAGGCAAAAGTAGGTATAGAATGGTGAGTCACATACAAATTGTGAAAGTGAGTAATGCCCAGAAATCAAAGGAGAGGGAAAAATATGGTAGGTGAATATGGTTGCAATGCTAATTTTAAAAAGTTATTAGCAGCTAGCTCAATTCAAGCTTTGAATAAATAGAAATAGAGTGTTTATAACAGTATGCTTAATCTACTGGTGACAATATTAAGATAATTGTTGAAATATACTTGAAAGAAGTTAGTGAAAGCAGGGAATGAAAGACTATTGAACTTTTCTGGTTTGTTTTGTAAAAATTTGCCTATGTCCAACATACAGGCACAAAAATAAAATACTGGAAATAGAGAGCAAATCTTGGCCATTCAAATGAGAGTCAGCTATTAATTCTTTGCCCATAGGCTGTACTCCTACAAGCAAACGTTGGTAAAATATGTGATTCAATACAGATACTCATTTTTCAAGTGTTTACAACCTGTTTGAGTCCATTTGGACTGCTGTAACAAATTACCTTAGACTGGGTAATTTATAAATCAAATTTGTTATTCTCAGTTCTGGGGGTTGGGAAGTCCAAGATCTAGGTGCCGGCAGAGATGTTACCTGGTGAGGTTTGTTTCTGACACTTACTGCTGCATCTTCACATGGCATAAGGGCAAAAGGGGCAAAGTAGCTCCCTATGGGTTCTTTTATAAGGGGACTAACACATTCATGACGGCTCCCCAAACCCTTAACCTACTCACATCCCAAAGACCTCCCTTCTTTATTTATTTATTTATTTATTTATTTATTTATTTATTTAATTTTTGAGACGGAGTCTTGCTCTGTTGCCCAGGCTGTGGTGCAGTGGCACAATCTCAGCTCACTGCAATCTCTGCTTCCCAGGTTCAAGCGATTCTCCCACCTCAGCCTCCCGAGTAGCTGGGATTACAGGCGTGTGCCACCACACCTCGCTAATTTTTGTATTTTTAGTAGAGATGGGGTTTTACCATGTTGGCCAGGCTGGTCTTGAACTCCTGACCTCATGATCTGTCCACTTCAGCATCCCAAAGTGCTGGGATTACAGGTGTGAGCCATTGTGTCCAGCCTGGCCTCACATCACATATATGTGTGTGATGTGTAATATATATCACATCACATATATTAGATTTCAATATATGAATTTTGAAGAGATATATACTCTCAGCCCATAGCACAAACCAAGGATGAATGTTTGAGGCACCTGTCAAAATACACATTTGAAAAGATCAGAACGTCTGGAATGCCAAATGAATTACATTAGTAGAGGCAAATTCTAACAATGAATTGAGAAAAACTGCAAACAGAAAGAATCACAGAGAGAACCACTTAATTTTAACATTGAGGAAAAACTTTGAATGTGGGTTCCATTCAATTGTACAATAACTCAATGTATACAGCATCAACACTTTTAAAACATTGAGATAAAATACTTTTGGATTTTATCAAATTGGATGTAATGCTAGAAGAAGAATTCATACTTTGAAGGGACTGTGATAAATTAAACGATTTATTTAGTTCTGTTTGCACTTGCTACATGCTGTTTCCAATATGAATATTTTCACAAGATTTACCTGTCTAATACATGAGTTGGCTCCTGAGTTGGCTCCTGACCTTGAAGCAATTGTTAGCAATAGATACACTGGTAAAAAAAATTATCTTCTGCTGTCCTGCATGACCATGGACATGGACATCTTATTATTTATGCATAATAAAAACTTTCAGTTCAGCTTAATAAATATTTATTGACAATGTGCTAATCATGAAGAGGACTGTGGATAAAGGTGGATGATAAAGATAAATTTAAGTTGGGAAAACTACCACCACTACATCTACAAGGGCTGAAAGTATATACAGGTCAGAAGCACACAGAAATCACTGAACCACAAAGTAAATGGCCATAAGTGCTGTTATATACCCAAACCATGTCCTACTTATATAGTCCTTTAAATGGATAAATAATACATTAATTCTGACTGGGAAGGGAGGAAGTTTCTAGGAATAGTTCTTTAAAAAGTTGCATCAGTTTTGATTAATACATAGAAAGAGACTGTTACAGAAGAAGAGCTAGCTAACGGAAGACCTAGCATAATTTTATTCTTGCACAATATCAGGGAACCCAACAGTTTTGTCAGCAATAGCTACTTTTAATTTCTTTGGATACTTGAGATCATCTGGGAAGATTGTGGTAAGTAAGGCTGATGATGAAGACTTTGATTGAGAAAGGATTTATCAGGAGCTGGGCACAGTCGCTCATGCCTGTAATCCCAGCCATGTAGGAGGATGAGGCAGGAAGACTGCTTAAGTCCAGGAATTAGAGATTAACCTGGGCAATATAGCCAGACCAACTTCTCTACAAAAAATAAAAAACAATTAGATGGGCATTGGGCACATGTCTGTGGCCCCAGCTATTGGGGAGACTAAGGTAAAAAGATCACTTGGGCCCAGGAGTTTGAGGCAACAATAAGCTATGATTGTGATGGCAGCGGCTGCTGCCATCATGCCAGCTGCAGGGGAGAGGTGTGGCCAGGGTTGTTTGCTCCCTGGAGTTGGCAGGATGGGGACAAGTGGGAGCCCTGCCCCTTCCGAGTTGGAATTGGAGCTCCCCGGGTGCTGCTGCAGCTGACCAAACTGCAACTGTAACTTTAGACCTGGACCTCTCACTCCATGGAGCAGACAGGAGTTTATCCAACTCCCCTACTCTGTCCCCACCCCAGCCCACCACCCAGCCACCCAAACCAATGCTGCAGACTCAGGCATCCCTGCACTCTTGGGGAGCCTGGGAACGCCTCCCTTGCCCCCTGCAGGCTTGGAGGCACTTCCTCCTGCTGCCTGGTCTCTCCCACCTCCTGGCTCTGTGCTCTGATCTCAGAGTGGGGATGGGACCCAGCAGGGTGCTGTCACAGCCCAGCCAGGTGGGCACACATTGGAAGCAGTGCTGATGTGCCAATCCCCTGCCATCTCAGCCCCCTCTGGACTTTGGACACCGAGGAGCAGGGGCATGGGAGGGGAAGCTGAGGGGGTCTGAGGGTGGCTGGGCACTGGCCTGCAAGTGCCTCTTGGTGCCAGCAGCCTGAGTGCCATGTATGGCTGTGGGAGGCAGACAGGCTCCTGGGTGGAAGGGGATGGGTCCCCACTGAAGCCCCACCTGCAGGCTAGGCGGCCAGTCCTGCAGACTGGAGGCAAAACTCATGGTGCTTTTTCCTGGGCCCACCCATGGCTGCCCATGGACCAATGGGCATACACCTCCTCCCCTCTGACAGCCATAAAAGCCCAGGACTCAGCCAGAACAGGGCATAAGACAGAGGAGGGAAGACTAGAGGCAGGAAGGAGCTATCCTTTCTGCTGATAGCTGGAGACAATGGGAGGGCCAGCTACTTTCTCTGCTGAATGCTTCAGAGACCTGCAGAGATGTCTGAGAACTACCAGCTGCAGACAGGAGCAACCCTCTCCAGGGCTTCCCTTTCTGCTGAGAGCTGAACACTTGACAGAACAACCTAGAGAGGAGCTACCCACTATGGGTCTTCCCTGAGCTGTTCTAACACTTAATAAAGCTCCTCTCCTTTAACCCTTCACTTGTCTACCTACACCATTCTTCCTTGATGCAGGACAAGAACTCTGGCAAAGATGCCACCAATCACAGTTTTCCAACCAGAAAATCGACACCCCAAAGATTCCATAACAATTACACCACTGCACTCCAGCCTAGGTGGCAGAGTGAGACCCTGACTTTTAAAAAAAGAAAAAAAAGGAATTATCCACAAGTTATTAGATAAGACTGCTAATAGCTTCTAATTGTGATACCTTCCCATTTGAAATGGAAGGGATGGAAGTTGACACCAGGTCAGTTTTCCCAAAGTTATAACCCTGCTTTTGGCCTCTTTCAGCTCCAGTCAGACATTAGCAATGCTCAGTTACCTTCAATATTAAGCCAGTCCTGACATGAAACTGGCAGAATTGCAGAACACTGACCCAGACTTGAAGGTAGATCTGGAATTAGGATTGCTGCTTTAAGCCCAGTATCAAGGTATATAATGAATCATGAATTTGTCATAAACCAAATTCAGTGGATTTTTTTCCTATAATTCTGATGATAACTTTGCCTTGATTATATATTAAAACAATTCATTTGCTGTATCTTCGTTACTGTCCCAAATGTTTTGGGTTGACATACTGATGTTAGCTAGTGGTTTTGGTCTCAACTTTCAGTAGCTGCTCCAATGTAAAATGATCACACATAAATCTTAGGTTTTTACTCATATGATACCTTGTCTGATACTATCTTCATCTATCAAATAAAGGGTTTAGTATTTTCTTGGTCAATGTGGGCAGCTATAACAGAAAACACAGATTGAGTGGCTAAAACAGCAAACATTTGTTTTTCACAGCTCTGTAGGCTGTAAATCTGAAATCAGGGAGTCAGCCTGGTTGGGCTCTTAGTGAAGGCTGTCTTCTTGGTTTACAGATGGCTGTCTTATTTTATCCTCACATGGAGGAGAGAAAAATCTCTCTTGTATCTCTTCTTAGAAGGGCACTACTTTCCTTTGATGAGGGTTTCATCTTCATGACCTAATTACCTCCCAAAGGTTTACCTCCTAATACCAATACATTGAGAGTTAGGATTTCAACATATGAATTTGAGGGATTTGCAGTTCATAATAACTATCAATGTCAACTCAGTTCAAGCTTGAATTTGTTTTGCTTTGGGTGACAAATCTCTAACTAATTTGAATTCATCTTTCCCCAGTCTGGTTCAATGTTGTCTTCTTTCTCCTTCACCACCAACAGTTAGCAAGATGTCAGTTTTACTTGAGGCTAAGTCTGTTTTAGTTATCACAATACAGAACCCTGTAAGCTATATCTTAGTTGCCCCTTTCATAATATTTTTCATTATGGAAAAAATACATTCTAAACATTGTTCCTATTCTAAGAAACTTGGCTGCATCTTTGCAACAAAAATAATGCGGACATTTGCCAAATAAAGCTGTAGAGAAAGGTAAAATCATTGCTCTGAATTATTCATAAAATCACAGGAATTAGGGACAAACACTAAATAAGGATGAATTATTCAGTGACCTGAAACAGATATTTTCTTTAGTTTCTCATGTAATTTGAAATGTACTGCAATTTACATCCTCAGTGTTATAAACATATGATGTTTCTCTTTTAGTGAAAAGCACCCAACAGAACTTGTTAAACAAATGAGTTTTTTTCTCTTCTCATATCTAAAAGCATTTTTTATAGCTACACATCTACAAATATGTTTTAATAGACCTAACCTCTCTATGATGTCATTTTCCCCTTGGGTACCAGAATATATATTTAGCCCTGTAGAATTATTTAGCTCTCAAGTGCTGAGTTACTAGTTCCCAGGAGTTGCATTGCCCAAAGCAATGTGGACCTTTTTCTATTTTAAATTTCACCTCACATGGTCCTTTGGTTTTGTTACATTTTGTACTTGTTTTGATTTTTTTTTTCCTCTCTATGGAAGTTATTTGCCAAGTAAGGAGAAAAAGTGTTGATGTTTTTCCTTATTCAAAAATTATGGTAGATGAAAAAAATCTGATTAAATAACTCTATTGAAGTCTTTCTCAACTTTTTACTAAAATAAACATGAAGGCACTGAAAAGGTGAAATTTTCAGCTATTGAAAATTTGGAATGTAGGACATCATGCCGAGATTTGAGGAAATGTATCAGTAATTTAGAAAGGGATGGTAGTAGATACACAAAAAGCAATTAGAAACATTAAAGGCCTTGGATTCTTTTCATGTTAAAGAAAATACATTCTGAAAGTAAGTACAAAGACCCTTTGTATTTCCTGAATAACCTGTTCCCTAACAGAATACCAGGGCCTATGCCAAGGAATAAACTGTGTGGATGTGTTTTTCTCTTCTGGTGCTGACATGGTCATAGGATGGGGATGCTCTCTCTTTGCTATTTCTCTAACCAATCTTATTACTATAGCACCTAATATTAAAACATTTCAAGTCTAGTTACTGACAAGAGAGTAAACTAGAGTGGACTCCTGACTCATAACAAGGATTCAGATCTACAGTTCTCATAGAGTGAAGAGATTATGTTTGCAACTGAGAAACAGATGTAAAAACTGTAAGGAATCCCTGGAGAGTCTGAAAGTCCCTGAGCCCTGATACAGAGAGCAAATGGCAGTTTAAGGCTGACCACCTCTCATTCCCGGCACTATTCCTCACATAAGAATATTACAGTACACTCTTCACTGCTCTCTCTGCTTCAAGCTTTGCCCTTCCACCTCTCTGTTCCACAGAGAAGAAGGTAGGATGCTCCTCTTAAAATACAAGGCAGATTATTTTACTCATCTGCTTAGAAACTTTTCAATGGCTTCTCATCTCATTCTGAATAAAATTCAAAGTGCTTTCCAGGCTTACAAGTCCCTGTACGATCCTGAGCCTTGACAGTATCTCAGACAAAATCTCCAGCCTCCCATTGGTCACTCCTGCTCTGTCACACTAGTGTCCTCGCTGTTGTTTTGAAATATAGCAAGCATGATTTTTCTTCAGTGTCTTTATCCTTGTTATTTTTTCTGCCTGCCTTGTTCTGTGTCTTGGGCATTCCATATGACTCATCTCCTCATTTCCCTTAGTCCTTTTTCCATGTGGCATTTGAATACAGAAATCTTCACTATCTAAAATTATACTCCCATATCCATAACTTCTTTTATTGCTGTAGATATCCTTACAGCATTTATCATTGCCATTAGCTTATTTGTCTTTCCTTACTAAAATGTAAACTAAATACAGACAGAAATTTTTGTAATTAAAAAACACATAACCAAAAAATCCACCATCTTAACAAAATTTTAAGTTTGCAGAACATTTTGTTAATGATATACACATTGTTGTACAGCAGAAATCTAGAATGTTTTTATCTTGCTTGACTGAAACTCCACACCTGGGGAACAGCAACTCCAGATTTCCTGTTTCCTCCAGGCCCTGACAACTACCATTTTATCTTCTGTTTCCATGTGTTTGGCTACTTTCAATACCTCATATAGATGGAAACACGATATATTTGTCTTTGTGTCTGGCTTATTTCACTTAGCACAATATCCTTAAGATTGATACATGTTGAAATATGACAGAATTTTCCTTTTGAAGGCTGAATAATATTCCATTGTATGTGTATATATATACACATATATATACCATATATATACACCATACATATATATACCATATATATACACCATACATATATATACCATACTATATATACCATACATATATATATACCATACATATATATATACACCATATATATATACACCATATATATATATACACCATATATATATACACCATATATATATACACACCATATATATATACACTATATATATATACACCATATATATATTTTTTATATATATATATACACATACACCATATTTTCTTTATCTGTTCATTTGATGATGGAGTTTTAGATTGTTTCTACTTTTTGGCTATGGTGAATAATTCTGTAATGAATATAGGAATGCAAATATCACTTCAAGATCTTGTTTTCAATTATTTTGGAATTATTCAATTATTTTGGAAAAATGCCCACAAGTGGGATTGCTGCATCATATGGGTAGGTCTATTTTTTAATGTTTTGAGGACCCTCTATACTGTTTGCCATAGTGGCTCTACCATTTTACATTCCTACTGACAGTACATAGGGTTCTAATTCAATTTCTCCACATCTTCATCAACACTTGCTATTTTCTTTTTTTAAAAATGGTCATAGAGTTATGAGGTGATAAATCCTGTTGTGATTTTAATTAGCATTTCCCTGATGATTAATGATGTTGAGTATGTTTTTATATCACTGTTGGTCATTTGTATGTCTTCCTGAAAAATATCTATTTAAGAATTTGGCCATTTTTAAATTGGGTTATGTGTTTATTTGCTTTTGAGTTATAGATGTTTCTTATATATTTTGGATATTAATCCCTTAGCACATATATGGTTTTCAAATTTTTTTCCAATTATGTAGGCTGCCTGTTCACTCTGTTGTTTCCTTTTTTGCAAAGAAGCATTTTATCTTGATGTAATCATCCTAACCTATTTTTGCTTTGGTTGCCTGTGCTTTTGGTGTCAAATCCAAGGAATTATTGCCACGACCAATGTGATAAAGGCTTTCTTTATGTTTTCTCGTAGCAGTTTTACAGCTTTAGTTCTTACATTGAAGTCTTCAATCCATTTGGAGTTAACATTTGTGAACAGTGTAAGATAAGGGTTCACTTTCATTCTTTTGCATAAGGATATCCAGTTTTCCCAACAATATTTGTAGAAGAAATTATCCTTTCTCCATTGTATAGTTTTGGCACCCTCGTCAAAGATCATTTGACTATATGCATGTGGGTTTATTTCTGGGCTTGCTTTATTTATGTATTAATTAATTAATTAATTAATTTATTTATTTATTTATTTGAGATGGACTCTTGCTCTGTAACCCAGGTGGGAGTGCAGTGGTGTGATCTTGGCTCACTGCAACCTCTTCCTCCTGGGTTCAAGCGATTCTGCTACCTCAGCCTCCCGAGTAGCTGGAATTACAGGTGCCCACAACCATGCCCAGCTAATTTTTGTATTTTTTCATAGAGACGGGATTTCACCATGTTAGCCAGGCTGGTCTCAAACTCCCGACCTTAGGTGATCCACCCGCCTTGGCCTCCCAATGGGCTTTCTATTCTGTTCCACTAATCCATTCTTTTCCATTCATCTGTATGATTAGTTTTATGTTAATATCACACTATTGGGATTGCTGTAGCTTTGTAGTATATTTCAAAGTCAGAAAATGTGAAGCCTCTAACTTTGTTTTTCTTTCTTAGGATTGTTTTGGATATTCAGGGTCCGTTGTGGTTCCATATGGATTTTAGAATTGTCCTTTCTATTTCTCTAAAATTATCATTGGAATTTTTATAGAGATTACATCAAATCTGTAAATTGCTTTGGCTAGTATCAGAATTTAAAAATATTCTTTCAATTCATGAAAATCAGATGGCTTTCCATTTACTTGTGTCTTCCTTAACTTCTTTCAGCAATATTTTGCAGTATTCAGTGTACAAGTCTTTCCCCCACCATCTAAGTTTATTCCTACGTATTTTATTCATTTTGATGCCATTGCAAATGGATTGTTTTCTTAATTTCCTTTTCAGAATGTTTGCTGTTTGTGTTTTTTTGAATCTTTACTTTGAATCCTGCAACTTTGTTGAATTCAGTTTATTAGTTCTAAGAGCTGTTTGTTGAATCTTTAGGGTTTTTTTAATATATAAGATGATGTTTTCTGTGAATAGAGAAAATTTTACTTCTTCCTTTCCAATTTGGATGCCTTTTATATCTTTTTCTTGCTTAATTATTTTAGCTAGGACTTTATGTACTTCATAAAGGCATCCTTGCCTTGTTCCTGATCCTGATCTTAGAAGAAGAGATTTCAGTTTTTCTTCATTAATATGATGTGAGCTGTGGGTTTTTACATATGGCCTTTATTCTGTTGGAATAATTTCCTTCTATTCCTATTTTTTCAAGTGTTTTTCTAATGAGAGAATGTTGAATTTCATCAAATGCTCTTTCTCCATCTATGAAGATGATGATGTTATTTTAATTGTTTTGTTAAAGTGGCCTATTATATTGATTCTCACATGTTGAACACTTCTTGCATTTCAGGAACAAATCCATCATAATTATGGTGGATGATACTTTACAGTGCTATTGAATTCATTTTGCTGGTATTTGTTGAGGATTTTGCATCTACATTCATTAAGAATCTTTAATTCTTTTTCTTGTAGCGCCATTGTCTGGCTTTGATATTAGGGTTGTGCTAGCTTCACAAAAAGAGTTTAGAATTTTTCTTTCTTCTTTAATTTTTTAGGAATGTTTGAGAAATATTGGCATTAATTCTTCCTTAAATATTGGCAGAATTCTCTAGTAAAGTCACCTGTGCCTGAGATTTTCTTTGCTGGAAGATTTTTGATTACTAATTTGAATACCTTACTAGCTATAGATTTGTTCATATTTTGTATTTCTTCTTGATTCAGTGTTGTAAGTTGTGTATTTCCAGTAATTTGATTTTTTTCTAGGTTATCCAATTACCACCATAATCATTCACAGCAGTCTCTTATCATCTTTTTTTATTCCTGTGGCATCAATTGCAATGTCTACTTTTTCATTTTTAATTTTATTTGGTTGAGTCTTTTCTTTTTTTAATTGCCATATTCCATTGTATAGTATTACCACAGTTTTTTTTAATCTATTCACTTGCATTGGTTCTACTTTCTGGTTATAATGAAAATATGTGTATGAAAATATCCTTTATTTGCATTAATCTTTATTATTTCCTTCCTTTTGCTGGGTTTGGGCTTAGTTCTTTTTTAGTTCCTTGAGTTGTAAAGTTAGGTTTTTTATTTGAGATCTTTCTTCTTTTTTAAGGTAGGCATTTATTGCTATAAATTTCCCTCTTTAGTACTGCCTTTGCTGCATTTCAAAGTTTTTGCTATGTTGTGTTTTTAAATTTTTTTTGTCAGCTTGTTTTCTAATATTCTTTTTGATTTCTTCTTTGACTCATTGGCTGTTCAATAGTATGTTGTTTAATTTCCATATATTTGTAAATGTTTCAGTTTGCCTTCTACTATTGAATTTTTGCTTCATCCTACTTTTGGTCAAAACAGGTTCTTGATTTCCTTTGTCTTAAATTTGTTAAGACTTGTTTTGTGACCTAACATGTGATCTATCCTGGAGAATGAGTCAGGATATGTCACTTTGCCAGATAATTTATATACCTCCATTTTTGAAGGGTTGATATTTGGAAACTTATTTTGTTCCTTTTATTGGGCCATGTTTCCTTGTTTCCTTGCGTGCCTTTTAATTTTGTGTTGCAATTCTAGGATTTGAAAAAAATAACCACTTCTCCCTGTCTTTACAGACTGGTTTTGCACTGGGAAATCCTTTCACCAGTCAGCCCAGTTAGAGATTCTGAAGTGTGTCAAATCTTTCTGTGAATGTATTGTCTCTGGAATTGTGTGTAAATTCTTGGAAAAATTTGCAAGTCTTTCTTCAGGAGCATGTAATCTCTTGCTCTCTTTGTTATCTATCTGTAGTACTGTAGGTTATCTGGAGTTGCTATAACCCCCTAGCTCTCTTTTGTTCTCAGCAGTCCTCAGACATCAAGCGTATCCGGTCAGACAGAAAACAGTCCATCAGGCTGACTGGGAAAAGTTGGAATTCTTGATGCACTCTCCAGCTTTTTCCTTCTCCAAGGGGAAGCCAGGAGTTGAGGGTTTTCTCCCACTCATTGCATATTGATCCAGGGAAGGATAGTATGATAAGTGAATGTATGCTAAACCAAACTGCCTCAACTCATTTGTTCTTAATATCCCCAACCTGGAAAGCTTTCCTGTTAGCGCTTAAATTCAGGCAAGACAGAAAACAATCACTTGGCAACTCCCCTGAAGTCTAAACACTGAATGTGTGTTTCAGTATTCTCTTTCACTTCTGTGTGGGAATCAGGAACTGTAGAGTATTCTCCCAATCTTGTTATACTGAGTCACAGGAGGAATGATGGTGATTGAGTGACAGTCCAAACTGTGGCTTTATCAGCAGGCATGCAATCTGGCATCCTTTCCTGTTAGTACTTAGATTCAGAGTAGACAGGTGCCCTCCCAAAAAGTCAAAATGCTGAACATATGGTCTAAACTTTTCTTTCTCTCCCTAGAGATGAGCTGGGAGTTTGGTGCTTTCTCTCCATTGTGTTGTACTGCTGAGGGAGGATGAATGAGTGCAACAAATTTACCTGCTGATTTAGATGTGTCTGGCTTGAAGCCTACCAGGGAATCCAGAGTCTTTAAATTGGCCTCTGTACTTTTCACAAAGGGGATTTATTTGCGTATTATTGTCGAGCGGGTGTCTCCTTGGACAGGAGGGTGGAGGGGCTTTGAGGCTTTCTATTTCATCATCTTGCTGGTGTCCTGACAGGAATTTTAAACTGGGCTCCTTTCTCCACATTGTTGGAGAATGGATCCTGGCTGATTATACGTACTCATGAAATACTGGATAAATTATTATTTATCATTTACTTACAAATATTTAAAATTTTTATTATGGGAAATAAGTTTTTAATCACTATAAAAGTTTCTTGAAGCACTAATTCATTACTGTGAAAAGTGGGTAGGGGAATAAAAATCAAGCATTTGTCTACTTATCTTGCTTTTCCTGTCAAAACTGTGTTTTGGTGTAATCAATACATATTTGGGAGGAAATGTTCTTTTAGAAATTATTCCAGCTAATAAATGAAGAAAAAAATGAAATAATGTAGTACCGTTATAACACCTAGTAAAATAATGGTTGAAACAAGTTTTATAATGAATGCTAAAACTATCAGGTGAAAAGTTGATGCAAACCTTTACTGTGGAGGAATGTAGCTGACATTAATTTCTTATCTGAATAACATTTTTGAAACTTTATGACTGTTTGAATTTAAAATGGATTTTGGTGTCTTTATTTTTTCTTTTATACTCTCTTTTTTCACATAAAAATCAACTATTAACTGATTGGTTTTATGGTCTTTTGGAAAGAGACTATACAAATTCTGCATTTTGTATGAAGATCTCTTTTACACTGTCAGAGGAAATTTTATCTCTGGTAAGCTCTGATTTCATCTTTCAATTTTATTTTGAATTTCTTTGTCTTTTGTTTTATCAGCACCTTGTTTAATTTAAAATAGATTCAATGTCAACAGTCAAGGAGTTAACTCAGGAAACTAATTTATCCAGAAATACAAATATTTTTGCATATATTTTATCCTTTGTTTTAGATCTTTCATGTGTAGTTTTTAAAAATGAAATATGGACAGTTTGCTTGATTTCTGAGCATAGTCAATGAATAATTTTACCAAAATAAGCAAACACTTTTGAGCTTTTTTTTTTCCTTGAGACTGAGTCTTGCTCTATCACCCAGGTTGGAGTAGGGTGGTGTGATCTTGGCACACTACAGCCTCTGCCTTCCAAGTTCAAGCAATTCTCCTGCCTCAGCCTCCTGATTAGCTGAGATTACAGTTGCCCACCACCACACCCAGGTAATTTTTTGTTTTCTTTTTATTAGAGACTGGGTTTCACCATGTTGGCCTGGCTGGTCTCCAACTCCTGACCTCAAGTGATTCGCCCACCTCGACCTCCCAAAGTGCTGAGATTACAGGTGTAAGCCACCATGCCCAGCCTGGAGCATTTTGATATAATGAATTACTGGGGAAACCTTTTAGTATAATGTGAGCCCATTTAAAAAGAATCCAGTATAATTATTATATTCTTTATATGACTACATTTCACAGTGAAGTAACTTAGCACTCTGTATTTATAATGCTTTGAAAATACATATTTGTTGCTGATTTTATACTCCAAACAGAAATTATAGGACACCATATTATATAAACACAAGTATTCAATATTAGTTTTCACACTTTAAAACAATAATCTTGGCCTTGTGCAGCGGCTCGTGCCTGTATCCCCAGCACTTTGGGAGGTCGAGGCAGGCAGATCACAAGGTCAGAAGATTGAGACCATCCTGAATAACACGATGAAACCCTGTCTCTAATAAAAATACAAAAAAAAAATTAGCCAGGCATGGTGGCAGGCGCCTGTAGTCCCACTACTCGAGAGGCTGAGGCAAGAGAATGGCATGAACCCTGGAGGCTGAGCTCGCAGTGAGCCAAGATGGTGCCACTGCACTCCGGCCTGGATGACACAGCAAGACTCCATCTCAAAAAAAAAAAAAATCTTTTCAATTTTTAAAATTTTTCTCAAACTACCCATCAGAGAAGTTTAACATCTCCATTTACATTTCTATGATGTTATACAGAAATATTTTATTTCTTTCCCCAGAATAATATAAGCAAAATCTCTCCCTCTGACTATACACACCTGGTATTTTTATTTTAATTGTTTAAGGGTTTCTATCTCTTCCTATTCTGAATGATTATTCTCTTTTTGAGCTTTCTTCCAGTAACCATTTTAAATAGTCTCTAGACAACTTTCTAGATTCTAGTATCCGCATTAATCTTCCTGCCGCTGCAGTTTCTGTCTTCTCCAAGAATCTAGCTTTTATGAGAACAAAATAGTCATATCTTCTTTAAAGAAGAGTTTCCAGTGTAAGAACTAAAAGTTTAAGTTAATTGTAAATGAAAGACTCCAGCTAGAGGAGAAAATATTTCATTTTAAGATGAATGTTTCAGAATACAATTACTATATTGAAGATGAATCTCACTATGGCCACATTAATTACATCTATTTCAATTTAAGGGGACACAGTAACAAATCTTACCTCTCCGAAAAGAAATCAAATCTGAAATATGGTGGAGAAGTATGAGCCCTGACCAAGAGAATTTCTTGGAAGGCATAGATTCACTTATAGCAAATGTTATCTGAAGTAGTAAAATCTTACGCTTTATTTTTATAGAAAACAGACAATAAAAATCTTTCTAAATTAATGCACAGGTACTTTTGTAAAAATAACATAAAAATATCTGATTAACTTAGATACATAAGTTCTTTAAGTTCCAAAATAAAGAATGAGAGAAGTTTATAGTTTGTCTGACTTTTATTCTTTTCAATCCATAATTAATTCCATAGATAGAATAATTTATAATGTAACTTTAATCATTACATCCTTTGATCAAAAATATACAGATATTCTTAATTTTTTTTCTCACATATACTTACATTATTTTTCATCTTCTTAATATTTCTTTATTCACTGGTCCCACAATAGTTCACTAAGTTTGGTATTTCTTGGCTTTGTAAAAAATTTCCCAGTTCAGCTGCTGAGCACAATGAGTACTCTTCTCTCCTCTTCCTTTGTATTCTTTTTAGGTCCAACCCCATGGCTTTCCTTTTGTACTCTCTAGGCCAAGAATGTTCTTTCTTCTTCCTACCATTTAAACATTATTCATTTTTCATGGCTGTATTAGTCCGTTTTCACACTGTGATAAAAGACTTTCCTGAGACTGGGTAATTGATAAAGGAAAAAAGTTGTAATTGACTCACAGTTCTGCATGCTGGAGAGGCCTCAGGAAACTTACCATGATGGTGGGAGGAGAAGCTGACATGTCTTCTATGGTGGCAGGCAAGGGAGAAAGTAAGCATGTGAAGGAGGAACCGTCAAACACTTATGAACCCATCAGATCTCTTGAGAACTTAACTCATTATCATGAGAACAGCATAGGGGAAGCTGCTCCCATGATCCAATCACCTCCCACCAGGTTCCTTCCTTTACATGTGGGGATTACAATTCCAGATGAGATTTGGGTGGGGACACAGAGCCAAACCATATCAATGGCCAAAATAATATATATTTTTCTTTTCTCATCTATTCCTGACTATGTCCTTTCTGAATTTCTTCCATACTTTCAACCTGTCACACAAAAGGCAGAGCTTACTCATATTTCTTATCCTGTTATTTAAAAATTAATTTTGCCTGAGTTTGAGAATAATAGTCAATAGGCAGGGGATGAGCAGGCCATCAACAGCATCCTTTATTTTGGCAGCAATTATTCTAAACCAAACTTACCTTGTCATGGGTATAATTACATGATCTCAAAAAGAATTAAAAATCTCTATCACTTGAACCACAGTTTCCCTTAGCATATTTAACATACTTCATTTTTGTCAGCTAACACATGTTAGCTAATATTTTTACCATCAATAAGAATATCCTTTGGCAAAAGTATCTCTGTTTCATTAGTACATATTGAGAGAGTTGGACCCTATGGCTTCCCAACTTGCTCAGGAATGGGGAAGCTAGGGTACCCAGATAGGTAATCTTCTGTTTTGATACTTATATCCTGACTGTACATAGTGTCAAATCTGGGTCTTGACCTAGCAGGCACACATTAACACAACATGAATTAAGGAAAAAGTCATTTATGAAACTACAATTGCTGCAGTAGTTATTTGGTAGTCCTCTTTTTAAAAATTTCCTTTTAATTGAAATGAAAGTTTATAAGTGATCATACTGTAAATGATATAACATTTTATAATGTTTTATTACAAAAACTCAAACACTCCAGGAGTGAATTAAATGTAAATTGAAATCTCCCTCTCTCTACAATCCCACTTGCCTCATCATTTCCTCTATTCTATAGAAATCCACCAAAAACAATTTAATTAGAACTCAAATACTCTCACTCATAAAACGCATATGTGTACTTTTTAAAAAATGGGATTATGCTAATTATGATTTGTAGTGACCTGATATTTCATTCGAAAATACATTGGATATCTTGCCATCATTTAAAATGACTGTAAAATGTTAATTTTTACCAGTATTTTTATAAAACATATCTATTGAAAATTTAAGTCACTACCATCTTTGCATTTTTTTATAAACTTGTATAATGAACAGCTTTGCAAATATTAGTTAGCACACTTGTTCAATTATTTAATAGAGATCTAATCTGAGGAGTTGAGAATTTTCAACTCTTTCTCAAGACCATTCCTTTGGAGTGATTTTGGAAATGTAGGTTATTTTTGGTTGTATCAATGATGGAGACATGACAAGCACTTACAAGTAGAGAGTACAGATCACATGCAGCATGCATTGGGCCAAACAGTGCATTGAGACAAACAGTCCTATATAAGGAAGAATTGCTTTGTATGAAGGCCCAATAGTACCTCTTGGAGAAACATGGCATCATGAAGTATTTCACTGTCTACTTTAAGAAATGTTGCACTATTTGTGCATTTTACAATAAATATCTATTGATCTTATAATCTGCAAAACAATATACTATTATTTAAAGTTCTCTTTTGTTTTGTTTTGTTTTCGTTTGTTTGTTTGTTGGTTTGTTTGAGACAGAGTCTTGTTCTGTCACCCAGGCTGGAGTGCAGTGGCACAATCTTGGCTCAATACAACCTCCACCTCCTGGGTTTGAGTGATTTCTTGTGCCTCAGTTTCACAAGTAGCTGAGACTACAGGCACGTGCCACCATGCCCGGCTAATTTTTGTATTTTTGTGTTTTTAGTAGAGAAGGGGTTTCAACATATCAGCCAGGCTGGCCTTGAACCACTGTCCTCAAGTGATCCACCCACCTCGGCCTCCCAAAGTGCAGGGATTACAGGTGTGAGCCACCATGCCTGGCCTATTATTTTAAGGATTTAATCTTCTCCCATCCCAACAGCAATGGAATTTTTCAATAAATCCAAAAAATTGTTTCTGTGAAAAGACAAATAAATTAGATGACAAAAAAGAGAGAGCCTGTTAAAATAGAAGAAAAATGGAAAACTGGATAATTGAAAATTTCAAAAGAATGCAATATGTACCTTTTGGTCATTATATTTGAAAATATATATGAAGAGGTTAATTTTTTAGGGAAAATTTAACTATAAAAATAAATCTAGAGAAATGAGAACATTTGAAGATACCAACAATAGAAAAAAATGAAACCAGCATAAAGTTATAGCACCTTTAAAAGCTCAAGGCCCAGCTGTGTCTCAAGCAGGTCCTCTTCAACTTAATGGAAAAGTTAATTCCTGTGTTGTTCAACCTAATCTTTTGGTTAATGGGAGCAAAGGAAGCATATCTCTCCCTCCATTTATTTCTTAAAACAACTGAAAACCAAAAGAAAAATCAATGTACAAAGAAAAAAACTCCACTAATTTTGTTAAACATAACACCATTAATAATTATAAACCAAACTTTGAAGACTAGTTGTTAGTTCCATAACAATTTAGCCTTTCTTCAAAAAATGGTGAGAGTAGATGCAGACAACTGAGCAAATATGGCATGTTATACACATAGAGAGACTTATTTTCCCACCTGAAACTATAACCTGATGGCAAATGGCTTATTCAAGTGATATAAAAAGAAAACAGCAACATTTTTGAAAATAGGAAGTCCGTAAATGGCTGGTAACTGACCTAGCTTACCAAAAAGTGCAAAATTGTAAGCAGCGGGGAAATCTGATTCTACAAAATGTTCATAAATTGGTTGCATGGGATACCTCTGAAAGTAGAAGTAAAGGTAGGACTAAAATCCAGGAAGATTGGTTGAAAGACTGTTTCCAACACCCACTCCATCAAGCTTCGTGAATGCCTCTAGGTTCTACTGGTGGAAAAGTAGACATTTGCTGTCTAGAGAGGTAACAGGGAATCTTAGTACTGGCAATATCATCTTCATTGGTCATACATAAATTAGGGGGGCAAAATGAACAGTAACTACTGAAAGCTAGATCTCCCCAATTTTCACCTCTATCTAGATTCAAAAAATAACAGTCTATTAGTCTTATATCCTCAGAGAAGCCTGGAAGACTCTAGTTGGAAGATCATGATCAGCCCAAAGGAATAGACAGTGGATATGTCATGAGATGCTTTTCTGGGAAAACTTCTCAACCTGATGGCCATGTCTGGAAGCCACAGTTGACAATTATTTCCTAAAAAGCTGAAGCTTACCATAAATGTTTATTGTATTGCTCTTGAACACAAACAGATAACCAACAATCACGAGATTCTAGGTACAGCCAATAACAAACACAGAAACAAAAAATAAACAAAACAACTGAAAGTAAACAGAGTCTATACAGTGTGGGAAAAAAGTAAATATTAATTTCCTCAGAGAGGGAAGATAAGATAATTCAACAAGAACAAGGTGTGATATAAAATGGATATTCAAAAAAATAGAATTCTTAAAAATTAAGAAATTTATTGCAGAAATATAAAACTTAATGGGATATTTGGAAGTTAAAGCTGACTGCATCTCCAGAAAAGTTAGTGTAAACAGAGTTGGGAATGAGAAAGGGAAAGTTTAATGAATTAAATAATTGGTCCTATAAGGCCAAACAAAATACAGGCATTTGGGAAAAGAAAAAAATACAATGAAGTATGATATATATAAATAATTTTTTGAAACGGGTAAGAGTTAAAGTGTACGAATTTCAGATTGAATGTGTCCACCAGAATTCAAGCCAGTGGTGAAAATAGACCTAGATCAACACACACACACACACACACACACACACACACACACACAAATCAGCACACTCCGGAAAAAAAAAAAAAAGAAGACACTTCAAATTTCCAGAGAAGAGAAATAAAAATGGTCACTAGAAGACAAGCAAAGCCTTATAAATTGCAAAACAAATTATTTCTAATGCAGAATAGTATCTCCAAACAAACTGTAAATCAGATAGGAGGAAACAATAATAAGCATTTACAGCAAGGCAAGATTCTATAACTCTACATCCAATACATCCTATCTCAGGAATTTACTGGGGAAGAATTTCACTAAAATGAGGAAGTAAATGAAGAAAGAGCAGGGTATAAAGTACAGGGAATCTCCTGGTTGTTAGATGTACAGTATGTGTACACAGCAACCTGTGTAAATTAGAGCTATCTAGAAAAAAAATTCAAAAAGATAAATCTGATAAAATTTCTAATGCTTCTGAACGCATTATGAGACTCATTAGAAAACTGGGGTACAGTTTGGAGTTGGTACTTTGATACATACACAGAAAAATGAACAAAACAAAAATTTTTAAAAAATTGTCAGTTTAAGGGAAAAATGTGTAGAAATTAAATTCAATCATTTATGCTCCATGTTTCAGGTGTGAGTAACATTTACCTAATTATACCAGTACTAGTGTTACTGGAAAAAGGGGTCCCAATCCACACTTCAAGAGAGGGTTCTTGGGCCTCATCCAGGAAAGAATTCAAGGTGAGTCACAGAGTACAATGAGAAGAAGACATAGTTTATTGAAAGCTACTGCCTTTTAGAGTAGGGCGTCCTCAGAAAGCAAGCGAAGGAATGCACCATCTTTGTTTTCAGTTTTTCTGTTATAGGAGTTTTGTCTATGTAAAGACTAAATTGAATTGTCTATGTAAAGACTAAATTGGAAACCAAATAACAAGAAGAAGGAATTTATGCATAATCTTCAAATCATGAGGAGTAAAATTCATACAGGACCTATCACTTAAAGAGTTTCTTAGTGGTTACCAGTGGGCATTTTGTGATGTTTATCAATGTGATTCTTGAATGTAAAAAGAACTACTTATAAGATTTCATATTCTGATTTAATGTGCAGCATATTATGTTAAATTGTTAACCAATTTAAAAATTTTTGAGTTTAAATTAGAAATCTTATTGTTCTATTTATAAATCTAGTACATTAAAAATTATTTTTAAGGAGACTTTGATTAATGTTTGGTCCATTCACAACTTAGTTATTTAAACTCCCTTAAAGATTTTAAACTACATTTATAAATATGTTCAATGATCTTTGTGAACATTTTCATTATCAGACTAACAAATAAAGCCTTCGGAGTACTTAAACAACCTTATAGAGCTAATATATTAAACTCACAAAATCATGAATCTTAAATTATCTCCAATGTTAAATCACTACTGGCAACTCGGTAAAACTGCTAATAATTTCAACTAAAAAAAAATCCAATATCTAAAATATTCTGTTACACTTTTAAAATTGGAATGTAAAATGCTAATCTATATTTAAATACTAATACAATTATAAATAAATATCACAACTCTAAAGTATAAATATTATAGCTTTTATATACTTCATCATCTCTAAACTTTTTTTCAATGTTTTCCTGGGATAAAAAAATCATAAAAACAATTAAATCCTCTTAAGCAAATGGGGTTATCACCTCAGTGAGTTGTGGCTACTTTTTCAGGTTGTTTACCTATCAGAGATTTTGACTGGAAAATGAGATCTGGAGCTTCAGATACTCAGGGTAATTGTTGGTTTTTCCCTCATTAATATGGGAACAAATTCTAACGTTGTAAAAGTTATGTTAATAGAGATTCCAAGCCCATGAACTCTAAGTGAAATGGCAATGCAATCCATGTTTTCTAGATCCATGTTGCCTACATCTTTAGCCTGATTTTAATATCTAACCTCCCTACTCTGATTGTTTAGGTAATAGATTAAATTCAAAAATCTATTTACTGTGTGATTCTTGACAGAGTTCTTTTTATATTCTTCATATCGGCTAAAGTCATAACTTTTCTAGATATTTAAATGACATACACATTTATTATTTGATCTCATGTGTATATCTGATTCTGTGGTCACATTTCCCAAGGCCAGATAAATGACTGTAGCCAGACAGATGTAAGGCTAGGTGTAAAAAGAGATATTCCCACAGATTATATACTTGCTGTGTAGAGAAAACTCTCTCTGTTTTTCCTCTAGTCTCACACCACAAAGATCAATCAGCAACACAGAAGACTTCTGTGACCAAATGTGTGGGTTTCTTCCTCCATACGTACACCAAGGAGCAGACACCAGCTGAGTGTCCACTAATTCAGTTCTGACACTACCCTGTCTACCTGGAGATAGTGTCAGATCTCACAGGTCAGTCCCCAAGACTGCCCATCCTCAACCTACCAGTCACAAGTCCAGGCCTCTGAACTTCTGACGTACTGGCTTCAAGTTGGGTTCTCATGACCTCCTCTTTGGGTTTGATTAATTTGTTGGAGTGGCTCACAGAACTCAGGGAAACACTTACATTTCCTGGTGTATTGTAAAGGATATTGCAAAGGATATAGATGAAGAGACACTTAGAGCAATGCATGGGGAAAGGGAGCAGAGCTTCCATGCCATCCCTGGGTGGGCCACCCTCCAGGAACATCCATGTGTTCAACTACCCAGAAGCTCACTGAACCCTGTCCTCCTGGATTTTGATGGAAGTTTCATGATATCAGCATTCCTCCCTCCAGGGTATAGAGTGGGACTCTCTCCTGAGATGGTCTTAAGATCCACAACCAGAAAGGCAGGAACATAAAAATGAAAACAGGCCATGAGAAGGTGAGAGGCCTGCTCCTGAGGCCTAACACACCCAATATTATAACAAAAGACTTCAACAAGTGCTAGGGGAGTTATAAGCCAGGAACTGTGGATGAAAACCAATATATATCATAACACCACAGTTGCTGAGAAAATATTCATGGAGAATAGACCTAAATTGATACTGCCTATTGACATAATTTACTTTACTGATCTTTTCCTTCACCATTTTAATAAATAGCTCAGACAATAATGAGTCCCATTCAAAGATAATAATAGACAAGATAGCAGCACTGTGCCTGTGTAACATATATTTCATGTTAGAGAAAAGCAACAAGGACAATATAATATTAAAAGACAGAAAAAAATTACATGCCACATTGACTATCATTGAATCACAAAGTGAATACAAATTTTCAATGCATTGTTTCATTAAATCAAACTCCCCTTCCCGCACCAATACAACTCCTCTGATGTAAGTGACCTAAAAAGACATAAATAGGTTTTAAAGCAGATATAAGATAAATGCAATATATGTAGTGTGAGCTTAGGGAAAGATAAAAGGGAAAATATCTTTTATCTGAGAAATATATACCACACTAGAAACAGCAAAAATGAAGACTAGATAGTTTCAAAATTTACTCAAATAAATAGTGTACAAGAAAAAAATTGAGCAAAACAAAATGGAAAAGAATAAATAAATAACAAGGGTAGAACAGTATTTATAGTTGTTTGAAGACAGACAAAGCTGACCTAACATGTTACCATGCATATTTTATCCAGTTTTCCAATTTTGTTTTTATTGCTGGAAAGTTAGTTTGGTCAGAGTTATTTCACCATATCAGCAAGTATAATTTTCCAAACTCACACCCCTTACTTTTTGTATATTATTTTTTATCCTATTATTACATATTTCATAATATTATATATTCCATACTGAATTATACAGTAAATAAAAAATAAAATATGAACACAACAATTTCATAGAAATGGTGAGTTTTTTTTTAATTGAAGCAGAAGTTCATGACGTGAAAATAGAATGATGCAGTAAAGATATAATCTCAAGAACTCATTTTATGGAAAAAGTGAAAACAATTTGCAACATTAAAATAATTAATCAGAACCTCAATCCAGATTAAGAAGGAATAGAGAACAAATATTAAAATTGGAAGGCAATGAAAATATAATCACAGATATTGATCAAGTAATTAGATAAGATCATTTTCTTAATTTTACACAAATATATTGAAAACCTTGGATTATATGATTTTTTCCATATGAAAATATAAGTGACCCAAATGACAAGAGTTATAAAATCTCAGTATCTTATTAATGCAGAAAAAGATGCTGAAGATACAAAATTCTGAACATTCTCCTCTCAACAAACAGACAAATCAACAGGCATGAACATTTTCAAGAAGAAATGTATCAAGACATGAAAGTACTGATAACTCAGTGCTATTTCAAGTTTTCCTCTTCTAATTCTAGCTATGATGAGTTAATTTGTATCAGGCCATCCCACCTGGCAAGAACAATTGTGAAAGCTGGATAAAATTAATTAAAAATAAGTAGCTATTTAAGGGCTTCTGAGAGCAATCAAAGCATCCAGAACTTGAGTGTGTAAGCTCCCAGAAAGAAGAGAAACACATTGAAGTGATTTCAACATTCTCCACAACCTTTCATTTGGATACATTTGCTGAGCAGATAGCTAAGAAGAAAATGGTAGCTCAGAGATTTTGGAAATCTGATAGGCCTGCATAGACAAAAATTGGAATTCAGGACTATCATGGTGGCCAGGGCTTGATAAAGGGCCAGAAGAAACAAAACAATTTTGTTTTGTTTTTCCTTCACAGCATTTTCTGATTCTTTAGTTGCAGAAAGTGAGCAACTAAGAAGCTTAGCATAAAATGGAGCTACCCAACTAAAAGGAAGTTAAGCAGACCTCTCAGCAAAAGGATAGACAAAATTGGAATTCAACAAGGAACAGAGGACCTAGAAATCTCCCTAGGCTTTGAGACCTCTAAAAAGCTAATCCGTAGCTGAAAACGCAAACTAGAAATGCACCAGCTGCCACAAAAACTGAAATCTAGCCTCAAGGCATTTCAGTCTGATTGGACCAAGAGGATCTACCTCTAAGCCAGAAGAAAACTACAATTTCTTTGGAGGGAGATCCCATCTAAAGTCTTTTTCTCTTAGGTCAACGTCTGGCTTTTGATCATAAATAACCAGGCATATCAGTCAGCGGGGCTAAATGATGCATGCACACACATGTGCGTGCATACACAAACAAAGTGATAGTGACAGTGAGAGGGAGAGGAGAAAGCTATAGCTTTAAATGTTTCCATGTACAGAAAATAAAAATACTTCCAAATATATTTATGAATGAATATTGTATTTATACTAAACTGGACCAAAGCTGAACACATGTGTTCTCTTCCCATCCCTTTCCCTTTGTCTCTCTCATATACACTACACACAATAAAATACAGGCCTATTCCACTAATAAATATTACTGCAAATATTCTAAAGCTGTACTTTACAATTAAAAGTTGCAATCCCGTTAAAATCATACTTCATAATCAAGGGGTGTTTATGTTAGCAAGCAAGAATGGATGACTATTAGGAAATAGTTTACTATAATTTATCATGTTAATAGAAGAACAATAATCTCCAGAAACTTCACCATATATTACCAATTAAATATATTAATAGAATAGTATTATAATGAGATAGATGTAATTTAACCCAAAATTCAGAATTTATGTGATGGTGTTTGGGTACAGGGCCTTTGGGAAGTAACAAAGTTTAGATGATGTCATGATGGAATTAGTTCCCTTGTAACATAGACACCAGGGAGCGTGCTCTCTATCCCTGCAATGTGAGGACAGAGTGAGAAAACTTGACTGTCTGCAAGAGAACGCTCACCAGATAGCAAATATTCACAGATCCTGATCTCGGACTTTCCAGCCTCCAGATGTGTAAGAAAATACATTTCTGTTTAAACCACTCAGTCTGTGGTATTTTGTGATGGCAGTTCAATCAGACTAGGACAAATAATGACACCATTCATGATTGTTCCCATCTACCAGTCACCAAAACAAGTTCTAAAAAGATTAAAGAATAAATTCCCCCGAGAGATAAACTTAAAGCCTAAAAATTAGAATAAATTGTAAATAAAGATTAAAAATATAACTGGAGGCAATCAAAAAAATATATATCCTAAGGAGATTGTTAAAGCTATATGAAAAATTTATGCTAAAAATCTCATTGGAGCACTATTCATAAATCTAAATAATTGTAAATAATAACTGGGTTATGGTTATGTTGATTATGGTAAATCCATATATGTTAACATAACATGGTAATTTGTAAATGTTTATA
The DNA here is from genome assembly GCF_028885625.2 of Pongo pygmaeus. Lineage (NCBI taxonomy): Eukaryota > Metazoa > Chordata > Mammalia > Primates > Hominidae > Pongo > Pongo pygmaeus. Next base: position 24,131,234 of record NC_072392.2, on the reverse strand, counting down.
AAGCATTCTTGTATATTAGCAAAACAATTTGAAGTGTCAAATTAAAAATCCTGAATACAAAATTACATGTAAGTTATAATTCCAAGTATGTTTGAAAAATTACATATTAAAATAATGGAAGTAAATGCAACAAACTATTTATAGTAGAATTTTATTTTACAGCAACTCAAAGTAATGAAACAAATCCTCTGGCTTACAACTTTCAACTAGGTATTGTGATTTTCTTACTATTCCATTCAGTAGGATATAGGTAGCATGGTTGTATTCTCAGTTTGTCAGTGTTCTCCTGGCATCATTATTAATAGTGTCCCTATCACTTTCACAAGTTTCCTAGTTTGCAGAATAAATTATATGGTTATCTGAGATATGGGAAACCTAATTTTCTTCCTTCTTCCCCAGTGATAATCTATACAATTCTGGACAACTCACCTATCCATAAAACAATTTGATCTCTACCTTAAAATAGATATATCTCTGCTAGTTAACTTCATAGAAATATTGTAAGGATTAATGAGGAGATGGTTGGAAAATACTTTGAGCTCATCAGAGAAAAGTGCCGTGATATTGCCACTAATAAATTTATTTACTAGCTTGCTGAGTAGAAAGTCAAAGGAAATCAAGATTTTGTGGGTATCAGCTACAAAACTAAGTCAATCACACATGTTCTGGCAGCCCATTTAAATAAGTTCCCCAGAGTACAGTAGCTAGTGAACATAGAACTTCTCCAAAAAAAAAAATATATATATATATGAACATCGAACTTCTCCACATATATATATAATCTATATCTATATATGTATATAAAATTAGAAAAATTAGAGACACTGAGGCTAAATTTTGACTTTGTATAGGCTATTCATTTAGCAGTTATGAGTAGATGTATTGAACTTCTCTTTCTTGGTGAAAATATTATGTTCCATCAAGTACTAACCATATGGAATGTTTGGAAGTTGAACAAAGACTGTTCATTAAACTTGAAAGGGACAGATCTGAGTCAGCCAACACTTTGTAACCTGGCAGTCAGGCCTCAAAATCAAGCCTATTATTTTAGTAGACCAATAAAGTTTTTTAGAAACTCAGTGGACAGGTGGCATCTTCACACATTTTCAGCACCTTATAAATTAGGTACTTTTGCCTGGCACTAAAATATCCTTCTTGAACTTAAAAATCAAAATCAATAAATCAATCTACTTCTCAGGCAACAAAGAAGCAGAAGAAAGGCAACAACGGGGCAGATTAAACTTCTAGCAATGAGTCCCAAATATACAGGAGCCTTAGTTTGATTAAGATGACAAAAAAACACCTGGAGGAAAGGCACTCAAGTCTGGTTCATGGTCTCTTTGTTCTTCCTAAAATCTACATCCCTTGCATCAACTACAGTACTATAGTCGATGATTTGAAGTTGAAGCATAATATCTTATTTTTTCTGACATTGCAAGTATATAACAGATCACAAAGTTTTTTTTCTTTTTTTGTTTTTTTTTTTTTTGAGACAGAGTCTCTCTCTGTCACCCAGGCTGGAGCGCAGTGGCACGATCGTCACTGCAAGCTCTGCCTCCCGGCTTCACGCAATTCTCCTGCCTCAGCCTCCCGAGTAGCTGGGACTACAGGCGCCCGCAACCACACCTGGCTAATTTTTTCTATTTCTCAGTAGAGACGGGGTTTCACCATGTTAGTCGCGATCTCAAAGTTGATTATCTTTTCACTTGTCAAGTTCTTACACTGTCTATCTAAAATTCATATCTTGACCTTTCATGTCTGTCTTCAAGAACAAGTCATCTCTCTTCCCACTCTCTGTCAATTTGACCTCTTTCTCTTTGCTTTGTTCTGGAGGAGAGAAAGGTGTATGTATATTATTTTCTTCTTTGTCCGAATTAAATAGCTGTTCTTGGAGAGTGGTGAGCAGTTCTTTATGCAAAGGAGAACTAGTTACTTAGTTTTGTACCATTTACAAAAAAAGTAAGAAAAGGCTGAAAACCAGTATCTTAAAATATTCATTTTATTCAATTTTATTTTAATTGGGTCACAGATATAAGGGAATATTTTTTAGTTGAATAAGGAATAAAAATATTTGGTTATAAATCCTCAAGAATATTTATATCTTAAAATTGTTTGTATATTTCTGTTTCTATGACATTCAAATGGGCAAAATTTTTTCTAGAATTTAGACAGATTTACCAATAATTGCATAAATATGTCTAGAAATTGAAAAATTAAAAGAAAAATACAACAATGAGAAAGTGAATTGAACTTGAAAAATACCATAATTGTGAAAACCAAACTTTCATAATATTATTTTAATGTTTTCTGATTTGCATTTTGGGAATTCTTGCCTTCACTGTGTTTTTTTCCTTAGACTTTCTCTACATACTGTTCACAAAATTCAGTTAAAAACTATTTTAGAGATTGTCTAGGGAAAGGGCTTCATGCTCAGTCATTGACTGTTACTTACATTGGTACAATTAGGGGTATTAAATTTGAGTTCATTGGATTTATGCTTCTCCCCACACAGGCTGACTATTGGTAGCTGTTGCTGCTTGGAATACATATTGGCTTAATTAATCAGTACTATTTGGAATTCTGTGAAAATGCAAACTAATTATGAACTTTCCCTGATAAGAGACAATTTTGACTCCTGATTATTTGCTTTTCCCTACATTTTTATAACAGCAATCCCATGAAATTGAGCATTAGACCAGTATGTTATTGATTTGCACATTAGGCAATTTGCACCTCTGAATTGCTTTCCTTTCTGATATCCTCAGATGAAAACTCTTGAAAAAGAGTATGCAGTCAGACCTTTATTTGATTGTTTGATAATTGTTTTTCCTCTCTGTTTCCATTAGCGTTATTTGTGGAAGACCACAGCAGTGGGAGTTCTTGTCACAGAAATCTTGTGACCTCTGTGTTTGGTAGCTATAGACTGCAATGAGTTTATCTCTTCATAGGGGAAATTGAGAAGAGATTACTGCTACCCACTACCCAAGCTCTGGTTTTCTTTACAAAGCTTCCGCATAAATCACAACTACATAGCTTCAATGACAGACCTAACTCTTGCTTGTAAGTGTGGCAGCAGAGTTGATGGTCATGGATTTAAGCTACAGTCTCATCACTAGTTTATTTATAGTAAACACTCTGGGGGTGACTTTTAGTGCTAGATTCTGTGCTAGACTCTGGTGTTGAAATATGTGTCAGCTATGGCCTCAGCTCTCAAGGCATTAGTTGTGTTTGTGTGTATTGTGTGTTTTGAGGGAGGTGTTAGGTGTTGGTTGAAAGACTGAGGAAGGGGAGCAAGATTTGAGGAGAAAACAAACATGGACACGTACATGGTTTCCTTCACTAATCTGCACTTCTGAATTCTCAATACATCCGATTCAGTCATAATTGAATTAGAATCATCCTGAGCGACGGTGGAAAACATTGAATTTTTTTTTCACACTGAAGCTAGAACTCTTGGGTACCATAACCCAGCAATATTGTTTGCTGGCTGTCACTTAAACTCACAAAACACCTCTGTTTTATCATCTATAATAAATACAGATACAATATTCTGTTTTATATATATGTATATATCTTGCAAAATTATTGTGATGATGAAAAACGTAATGTAATAGACACTGAATAATGCATAGTAGATGGTAAGCACTAAATAAATGGCTATGTAAGCAGTGATTCCTCTCTTTGTTATCTTCATTATTACAATTTCTTCATAGGTTTTATCTCAGTGATTTTTATAGTAATGACTTTGCTTATTTTATAAAAATACTTCATGCCAAAGAGTACAAAGAAAACAAAATAAATCACCTCAAATTTTAAGAAACAACCAATGTTAACAGTTGGTGGAATTCATTTGGGTGATTTTGTTTGTTTGTTTCTTCTTTGCACTTTTTGGTATTATTCAAGTTTAAAAGGAATAAGCACATACAATTATTGTAATAGCTGTAAAATAGTTATATGTGTTTCAAATTTCATACTCCAAAAAGTTTGGATATAGATGGAAGATACATAACTATATGTATAGTGAGAGAGAGACAGCTAGTAGAATAGATAAAAAATAATTTTATAAAAAGAATACTATGTCTGCTTTTTTAATTGGAAGTATTAAATTTATCTATGTGACTGCATTATTTCCTAAAAGGTCACATTTTTTAAAAAATTTAAAAAACATTAGAAGATTGAGTCATTATAATTTATTTCTTAAATTTTAATTATATGTATATCTATGAATAATTTATGCATAAACATATATATGTAATGTCAAATCCTAAGAAAATGTATACACCTTAAGGAATTATCACAAAACAAATACCTCCACAACTACCACTCAGAATAACGTGTTTTTTTTTTGCAAAATAGATTACTACTCCTTAATTTGTCTTCAAAGATACCCACTATTTGGAGTTTACTTTTCTTAATGTTTTGATATTTATATACCCACTCTGTGGTAGGCCAATAATGCCTCTGAAAGGCATATCCATGTCTTCATCCATGGAGCCTGACCTTATTTGAAGTAGGGCATTTGCAGATGTATTTAAGACATTTAAGGCCAGGCACAGTGGCTCATGTCTGTAATCTCAGCACTTTGAAAGGCCGAGGCAGGTGGATTCACCTGAGGTCAGGATTTCAAGACCAGCCTGGCCAACATGGTGAAAAGCCCGTATCTACCAAAGATACAAAAATTAGCTGGGTGTGGTGGTGGTGGCACCTGTAATCCCAGCTACTCGAGAGCCTGAGGCAGGGAGGATCACTTGAACACAGGAGGCGGAGGTTGCAGTAAGCCAAGATCGCGCCATTGCACTCCAGTCTGGGTGGCAGAGCAAGACTCTGTCTCAAGAAAAAAAAAAAGGAAAGAAATTTGAGAGGAGATCATCCTGGGTTATCTGAGTGAGCCCTAAATGCCATCACAAGTGTCCTTATAAAAAGGAGACAGAGGGAGCAGAAGGCAATGGGACAATAGAAATGGAGAAGCTTGAAGATGCTGTGATGCTGGCTTTGAAAATAGAGGAAGGCCCACAGGATGGATGAGGCCATGAATGGATTATCTTTTGGAGTCTCCATTGAGAATAGAGCCCTTCTGCCATCTTGACTTTAGGTCAGTGAAAGGAATGTTGTACTTCTGGTCTCTCTAACTGAGAGAGAATAAATTTATCTTGTTTAAAATCACTAACTTTGTGATAAGTTTTTACAACAGCCCCAGGAAACAAATACACACTCATTTATTTTCTTTTATTGCTTAACATTACACATTGTGAGATTGACCTATGTTGTTACATGTAGTTCTAATTTGTTCATTTTCATAACTGAATAATATTCAATATGCAATTTTAAAAATTCATCTTTTTTTTAAACAAATAATGCTGCTATGAACATCCTTGCTTGTATCTTGTAGTATAAATATGTAAGTGGGTAGCTGCATCCATTTACTTTTTCTCCAACAGTCTATGAGAATTTCCCTTGTTCTGTATCTTCATTTGTAATCATTATTGTTAGTCTTTTAATGTTAGACAAACTAGTATGTGTAGAATTGTATGTCATTACAGTTTTAATTTAAAATTCTCTAACAAATAATGAGCCATTTTCATCAGGACTGAGCCTAGGGTGAAGCAAGACAGGCATCAAGGGTACACAATTTAAGGATGTGTTTATTCCCTGTCCTTTCTGTCCTTGTTTGTGATGAATTATTTCTACTTTATCAAATAAAAAGTGTAATAGGTATACAATTGATTTTTGCTTTTTGTGCATTTGTTATAAATCCAGTCACCTTACCAAACTGGCATTTATTTCTAATTGTTTGTAGATAATTTTTGACATTTGTACATAGCCATGCCATCTCCAAAATAGCATTTACCTTTCCTTTTCAATATTTACAAATTTAACTTTTTTTAATTACCTTATCACACTAGCTGGGGACACTATAAATCTTTTATACTTGTTTTGATGTCTATAGAAACTGTAGTGATGTCCTCTCTTTTATTAATTTCTCACAGTGGTAATTTCTGGTCTCTCTTTCTGTCTCACTGTTTATCTTTCTGTCACTCTCTTCCCCTTTCTCCGTGTGTGTGTGTGTGTGTGTGTGTGTCTGTATAAAAGAATTTAAATATACAGATAGTCCTTGACTTAATGATGGTTTCACTTACAATTTTTCGACTTTACAACACTGCAAAACAATCACAATTCCAACATAATGTACCATATTCAATACATTAGGTGATAGATTCAACATTTTCTGATAAAGCAGGCTTTCTGTTAGATAATTTTGACCAACTGTAGGCTAATGTCAGTGCACTGAGCTTGTTTAAGGTAGGCTAGGCTAAGCGATGATGTTTGGCAGGTTGGGTATATTAAATGCATTTTCTACTTATGATATTTTCAATTATATTGGGCTTATCAGGATGTAACCCTATCATAAGTTGAGGAACATCTGTACTATAATTATGCAATTATAAAGAGATTCATTATTTTTTTTCCAGGCAAAACTTTTCTTATTGTTGATTTTTCTCTTATACGTCTGATGTATTAGTTTTCAAATTGCTATAAAGATACTACCTGAGACTGGGTAATTTATAAATAAAAATGATTTACTTGATTCACAGTTCTGCATGGCTGGGGAGGCCTCAGGAAACATACAATCATGACAGAAGGTAAAGGAGAAGCAAGGCACATCTTACATGGTAGCAGGAGAGAGAGCAAGAAAAACTGCCACTTTTTTTTTTTTTTTTTTGAGGCACAGTCTTGCTGTGTAGCCCAGACTGGAGTGCAGTGGTGTGATCTGGGCTCACTGCAACCTTCATCTCCCAGGTTCAAGTGATTCCCCTGTCTCAGTCTCCTGAATAGCTGAGATTACAGGCGTGTGCAATTATACCCAGCTAATTTTTTTGTATTTTTAGTAGAGATGGGGTTTTGCCATGTTGACCACCTGGTTTTGAACTCCTGATCTGAACTGATCCACCCACCTTAGCCTCCCTAAGTGCTGGGATTACAGGTGTGAGCCATTGCACTGGACAAAACTGCCACATTTAAAACCATCAGATCTCATGACAACTCCCTCACTATCATGGGAATAGCATGGAGGAAACCACTCCCATGATCCAATTACCTCCCACCAAGTCCCTCCTTCAACACGTGGAGATTACAATTAGAGATGAGATTTGGGCAGGGACACAGTGCCAAACCATATCATCCTCATTTTTTTTCAACAATTTCTTCATCATATCTCATCATGTATTTATTTACATGTATTTTTAAATTGAGTACTAGGCATTATATATGAAAAACTGAAAGTAATTTGAGGCCCTGGAAATGTTAACATTCTCTAGAGAGGAATTACATTTGGTCTTTGCAGTAAGCTAAGGACACTAGCAGGTTACTTTAATGCATCCATAAGTGTACACACAATCAGACACTAGTTTTATGTCCCTGAGTGGGCTGGTCTTTATCGAGTGTACTCCTTGCCCCCACCTCAAAGCCTGGAGGGTACTGTGCTCCAATTCTCCCCACCACATTCCCTTGCACACTCACACAGTTACATGCATTTGGCTGCCAAAAGTATTCCTTAGTTTTGCAATCTATTTTTTAACTTCCTAGAATCAGTAAAAATCTTGAGCTGAAAAGTGATGCTCAATGCCAAGCTCATCTCTTGGATCTGGGCTTTGCAATTTTCCATTGCTTTGTTAACACTTAGTGTCTTGAAGAAATTTTGTTGCTGTGCTCCATGGGAGAGTTGATATCAATTACAAATCTGCAGTTACTGGTAGAAGTTCGTGTGGTTTCTATTTTACCTTCAGATTTTACTTTTAGACTGCTCCAGTCTACATCTTTTTATGAGATCATGTGAAGACAGTTTTTTTTAATTCTCTTCTGCAACCTCTGGAGTTTTGTAACTTGCATTATTCTTGTTTTACCAAAATATATGCCTTTTATTCTATAGTCTGCAAGAAGTTTTCTTTAGTTGCTTAATCTATGTGCTGTATTTATAGGACTTATTGTTCATCTGTCATTTCATAAAATGTCTCTTTTTACCTTCTCCTTATTTTGGCTCATTCTTTGTCTAGATTTTTGGGGTGATGTTATCTGAGATCTTTTATGTCTATTTGTTGCTTGAATGACCCTTTGGGTTTTATATAATTTTTTCAGCTATCCTTTTATTTTCTTAAGAATGTCCTGGTAACATGTTTCCCCTATAAATCTACATCCAAATCCTTCCTTAATTTAAGGAATCACTACATGATAATGAACATTTAATTCTCTTTTATTCCAATTTGAGTTATCAATGTCAGTGCCAATTATTCTTATTCAAGATATCATTGCCTGCGCTTTTCACATATTATCTTGTTTATAATGACTTGAATCATTTTTGTTTATTAACATACATAGCTACACTCCCCCCAGAGGAATAGGGAACTCACATTTGCAAAAGAAAACCCATGGGAACACCCACAACACAATTTATCCATCATCCAGAATTACTGAGTAAAGGCTCTTGGAATAAGAGTTTTCAACACAAATAGAATATGAAAAACTATAATATGCATACAAAATGTGAGAGGACTTGGACATTTAAAAAAGGACTTCTAGTTGAAAACTTATGTGTAGACTAACTAGCAGAAAAGATATAGGTGGAATTGATGAGTGTAAAATTATTAAATAAAAACAAAAAATAGGAGTACATGATAAATATTTTCAAAATATGATATCTGAAAAGGCTAATATAATACACTTTTGATAATTTCCAAGAAAAGTAGAAAGAAGGAAGAAAATTTTAAAAATAGATAAAGATACTACACCTACAGATATGAAGAAATTTTAAAACCTCAAGCTGTAGTCAATAAATATGATTATTATCTGAATTTTAAATGCATGCACTCTTTGACTCACCCTTTGACTCTTTCGTTATCATCTCTAGCAGATGCTCAGTGGTCTGATAGGATCAGTAACAACACAGCACCATTGCCAAGCCACATGGAAGCATGAAGCAAAAGAAAACCTCAGTAATATTGATTTTGCCTTTATTTAAAATGTTAATATGTTGTTCATCATGGATTTCCTGCATCAATTTTGATTTAGTAAAATATTACATTATCAGTTACCTTGATTACTGAGTTTATTTGACATCCATTTAGGTTCCTCACCTGAGGCAGCAAGGGCTTCATGTTCTTCACTCTGAGTCTGGACCCACACAAGACCTAAAAATTTTACATTTATGTCCACTTAGGCAGTTGAGGTCTTGCCTTCTAAGTTTCTCTATAGCTCACTACAAATAAATGGTGTTGATGTAGGGAGAGGTCTACACTCTCTTAGTGCTAGTTCCAGGAAGATGCCTGTGTGCCCCTGATAGCACTACAGAGTTTAGCAATTTTTGCCTTCACTGCTTATTTTACTTTTTCTCTTCCTCAGTTTGTTTCCCTTCCAGAGAGCCAGGTCATGGGCACTGGAACTAGATGAATAAGGATTGAAAACCTACTTATATAACCTTGAATGAGTTATTTTACTTGTCTGAGTCTCAATTTTCTTATATATTAAGTGAGGATAATTTTTAATTTATAAGATTCTTGTATAAATAAATATGTACAGAAAGTCCATCATACACCTAGTCCACTGCATGGACTTAATAAATGTCATTTATCTTTTCTACTCTATTTCTGCTTCCCATTCTTCAACTTACTACTACAAAGCTAATCCTTTAGCTAGAATATAGTAGAACCTGAAAAAAATTGAAATGCATTTCTTTCATTGCTATAATCACAAATATGTTACATAGACCTACCTCAATGCTAGGGTTCATCCACTGAGTTGGTTCAGTTATGTTTAATATTAGTTTAATATTTCAAACATAGCAAAAATAGTTAATTAGTTACTTATAATAGGTGAAGGAAAGTAATCAATAGTCTTCTTAGAAATACTCTGATTCCTGATCTAAACCCCATTCTTCAGTGAAATTGTTTTGATAATGTATACAATTTCAGAAATTTATATTTTTGCTTCTAAAATCTCAATGTATTTAGTTAAGAGAAATAAAAATAACTTTAACTGACTTTATAATATATGAAGTTTATTTTAAACCTTTGCCTTTAAATGAAAAAAATATTAGAGGTTTTATAGTTTTCTGTATATAACATCAGGCTAATTTTCACTAGACTGTAAATTTTCTTATATGGACAGGCAAATCAGTACTGAATATACAATAGATTTTCTTTTCTATGGATTGTGCCTAAATTACATCAGTTTAGAATAAACACACTTAATTAAAGCCAATAAATTCAGGTGTTCTACGATTGTTATACTTTTTGTTTTCAATGAAAAATAGCCAGACCTATTCACTGGGGCTTGTTGTAATTATGGATTTTAATGTGAATAAGTTATCATTTGATGTTCCACCAAGAAAATGTTTTTACTTTTTAAAGAGCTTTAAGATTTGTTATTTGGGTTAGTGTCCTTTGAATAATGGCTGAGAGAACAGTTTTTTTTTTTCAATTACACATGTATTTCTTCATTTATTTAGAGGCTCTGGGGTCAGACTAGATTCAAAACGCACACACGCATTTGTCTCAAGTAATGGTGGAAAGTTACCTCCTTGGTGACTGCACTATGCAAGATTGTGTGTGGTTTGGTTTCTAATCTTTCATTTCTTTCCAACATGAAAAAATAACCTTCCTCAGGCAAGAAAAAAACATTGTACTTGGGGAGCTGCTTTTGATCAAAGAAAGGGGCAATAGTTCTTTCCTGAAAATGGTGACAAGAATGAAAAATGGAAAGAAAGATCTATTTTAACTAGAAGTAATGATTTTGGGGGAGGAATAGGGAGAGTATATGTGAGGAAACAAGGAAGGAAACTGAGAGTAACAGTCACTGATGCCAGTTTGTGAAAGGGATGAGGCTGACCAACATGCCTTGAGGCCATATTAGAAGATTTTAGTTTTCATATAAAATATTTATATTTCCATTTTTTTTCTATATTATGAGGGCAATCAAAAGAAGAATTTTGGCTTTGTACAGAATTTTCCTATGTGTTGATGAAGTAAAAATGCCAAGTACATTCACATTTTCAAGGTTTTACTGAGAATAAAGTTTATACCTAGAAATAGTTTTAATATAATCAATGGGCTGTTATTCTAGGAAAACAAAACTGAGAGAGATGGTCTAACAGGAATGATGTAGCAGAATTAACATAAATGCTGCTATGCTTTGGTTCTGTGTCCCCACCCATTTCCACGTGTTGAGGGAGGGAAGTGATAGGATCATGGGAGCGGGTAGTTTCTCCCATGCTGTTGTCGTGATAGCGAGTCTCACGAAATCTTTTGGTTTTAAAAGAGGCAGTTTTTTCCTGTGCTCCTACATCTCTCTCTTCTGCCACCTTGTGAAGAAGGTGCCTGCTTCCCCTTCACCTTCCGCCATGATTGTCAGCTTCTTGAGGCCTCCCCAGCCATGCAGAACTGTGAGTCAATTAAACCTCTTTCCGTTATAAACTACCCAGTCCCAGGCAGTTCTTGACAGCGGTGCAAAAACGGACTAATGCAAATAGAAAAGATATTATCAATTTCATCCTCCCCAGAACTTTCATGTTTTCACTAGATGTATGAGATATATTTTTCAATCTCCTTGAAAATCAACACAAGCCCTTCGTTATCCAGTCTCATTCTAAAATAAAGTATTTTTTTAATATTGGCACCACGACAATTTCAACTAAATTAACGGCTTCAGCAACATAAATTAGTATCTCACACTTCTGTAGGTCTGAAGTCTGAGTGGGCTCAACCAGCTCCCCTGTTCAACAACCGGCAAGGTCCAAACGAAGGTAACAATCAACAGGGATCTTATTGGGAAGTTCTGGTAAGAGTACATTTCCAGGTTTATTAAGGTTGTTGGCAGAATTTAGTCGTCTGCAGTTGTATCACCATTCCCAGTATCTTGTACAGTTGTACGTCATTGTTTTCTTGCCAGTGTCAACTGGTGGACACAGCTGGTGTCAGCTCCTAGTAACCTGTCTCCAGACTTCCTATGTGTGCCTCTACATCGCAAAACCAGCAATGACGCCTCCGAACCTTCTCAGGCGGAATCTTTCTAATTTCTCCCTCTGCCAAGCCTCTCTTTCTCCAGCTAAAGAACGTTCTCTGCTTTTAAAGGTTCATATGATTAGATTGGGTTCACCTGGATACTTAAAGCTGCTTGCCCTATCTTAAGGTTTGTAACCTTAGTTACAGCTACAAAGTCCATTTTGCCATATTCACAGATTCCAGGAATGAGGATGTGGACATCTTTGGGAGGCTACTGTGCATACCACAAATACTAATCTCACAATAATCTGTTTATGGCTTATTTTTTGGCCATTACTTCACTGAAATTCATAGTCTGCATTTTGTTAAGTATTCACTCTCTGAGCTGAAGCGTAGTAATACAGAAAAACCTAGATGATTCAAAATGAAAAACATTGACAGAGTAAACAGAATATCAGAAATCATTGTTTTTTGAGACTAATGCGCGAAAGTTTATTTTCCATATTTTTTGATAGTATTTTTCCTTGTTTTTAATTGTGGTATACTTTAGATAAGATGAAATGCACAATTTTTATGTCATTATTCAATGACTTTTGATAAAAATATATGATTGAGCCACGCACAGCCCATAAAACATTGACATTACCCCAGAAATTTCTCATGCCACTTAACAATCAATTCCCATCCCCTTCCAGCTATTATTCTTGTTTCTATCACTACAGATTGATCTTGCCCATTCTGAAATTTTATATGGATGTGATTATACAATACATACTTTTGGTGTCCTTTTTTGTAGTACTTTTGAGTAGTTTTCAATTATTTGACTATATCACAGCTTTTACAATCTATTCTCCAGTTTTAGAGGCCTTTGAGTTCTCTTCAGTTTTGGGTTATCAAGAATAATTATACTGTTATCTTTATTTCTATTAGGCCTGACAATATTTCATAATCATGTATTCTTAGAATAATGTGCAATTTATTTATTTAAGCAGTCATATTGATTTTTAGGTAAATATATTTTTTTATTTAAATTTTAGGGTAAATGTGCACAATGTGCAGGGTTGTTACATATGTATGCATGTGCCATGTTGGTGTGCTGCACCCATTAACTCGTCATTTGCATTAGGTATATCTCCTAATGCTATCCCTCCCCCCTGCCCCCTACCCCACGACAAGCCCCGGTGTGTGATGTTCCTGTTCCTGTGTCCAAGTGTTCTCATTGTTCAAATCCCACCTATGAGTGAGAACATATGGTGTTTGGTATTTTGTCCTTGTGATAGTTTGCTGAGAATGATGGTTTCCAGCTTCATCCATGTCCCTACAAAGTACATAAACTTATCATTTTTTATGGCTGCATAGTATTCCATGGTGTATATGTGCCACATTTTCTTAATCCAGTCTATCATTGTTGGACATTTGGCTTGGTTTCAAGTCTTTGCTATTGTGAATAGTGCTACAATAAACATACGTGTGCATGTGTCTTCATAGCAGCATGATTTATAATCCTTTGGGTATATACCTAGTAATGGGATGGCTGTGTCAAATGTTATTTCTAGTTCTAGATCCCTGAGGAATCGCCACACTGTCTTCCACAATGGTTGAACTAGTTTACAGTCCCATGAACAGTGTAAAAGTGTTCCTATTTCTCCATATCCTCTCCAGCACCTGTTGTTGCATGACTTTTTAATGATCGCCATTCTAACTGGTGTGAGATGGTATCTCACTGTAGTTTTGATTTGCATTTCTCTGATGGCCAGTGATGATGAGCATTTTTTCATGTTTCTTTTGGCTGCATAAATGTCTTCTTTTGAGAAGTGTCTATTCATGTCCTTTGCTCACTTTTTGATGGGGTTGTTAGTTTTTTTTCTTGTAAATTTGTTTGAGTTCTTTGTAGATTCTGGATGAATCTTAGATTACAAATTTTTTTTCCCCATTCTGTAGGTTGCCTGTTAACTCTGATGGTAGTTTCTTTTGCTGTGCAGAAGCTCTTTTGTTCAATTAGATCCCATTTGTCAATTTTGGCTTTTGTTGCCATTGCTTTTGGTGTTTTAGACATGAAGTCCTTGCCCATGCCTATGTCCTGAATGGTATTGCCTAGGTTTTCTTCTAGGGTTTTTATGGTTTTAGGTCTAACATTTAAGTCTTTAATCCATCTTGAATTAACTTTTGTATAAGGTGTAAAGAAGGGATCCAATTTCAGCTTTCTACATATGGCTAACCAGTTTTCCCAGCACCATTTATTAAATAGAGAATCCTTTCCCCATTTCTGGTTTTTGTCAGATTTGTCAAAGATCAGATAGTTGTAGATGTGTGGTATTATTTCCGAGGGCTCTGTTCTGTTCCATTGGTCTATATCTCTGTTTTGGTACCATTACCATGCTGTTTTGGTTACTGTAGCCTTGTAGTATAGTTTGAAGTCAGGTAGCGTGATGCCTCCAGCTTTATTCTTTTGGCTTAGGATTGACTTGGCAATGCGAGCTCTTTTTTGGTTCCCTATGAATTTTAAAGTAGTTTTTTCCAATTCTGTAAAGAAAGTCATTGGTAGCTTCATGGGGATGGCATTGAATCTACGAATTACGTTGGGCAGTATGGCCATTTTCACGATATTGATTCTTCCTACCCATGAGCACGGAATGTTCTTCCATTTGTTTGTATCCTCTTTTATTCCATTGAGCAGTGGTTTATAGTTCTCCTTGAAGGGTCGTTCATGTCTCTTGTAAGTTGGATTCCTAGGTATTTTATTTTCTTTGAAGCAATTGTGAATGGGAGTTCACTCACGATTTGGCTCTCTGTTTGTCTGTTATTGGTGTATAAGAATGCTTGTGATTTTTGCACACTGATTTTGTATCCTGAGACTTTGCTGAAGTTGCTTATCAGCTTAAGGAGATTTTGGGCTGAGATGATGGGGTTTTCTAGATATACAATCATGTCATCTGCAAACAGGGACAATTTGACTTCCTCTTTTCCTAGTTGAATACCCTTTATTTCCTTCTCCTGCTTGATTGCCCTGGCCAGAACTTCCACCACTATGTTGAAAAGGATTGGTGAGAGAGGGCATCCCTGTCTTGTGCCAGTTTTCAAAGGGAATGCTTCCAGTTTTTGCCCATTCAGTATGATATTGGCTGTGGGTTTGTCATAAATAGCTCTTATTATTTTGAGATATGTCCCATTAATACCTAATTTATTGAGAGTTTTTAGCATGAAGGGCTGTTGATTTTTAGGTAAATCTTTTTTTAAGATTACCTGCCCACAAACCTAAACTACCTATTGAGCCCTGTTTGTACTTTGATGGGCATATGCACATATACACTGAGAGTTGAATGTGGCTACTTTAAATGACTTCTGCCATTCTCATAAAATAATTAGCAGATTATCCAGTTTATAAACTTGGTGACATTGCTATATAAGATACTGGAAAACAAATTCCATTATATAATATTTGCAGAGAGAAGTTTTTGCAATTGATAAGCCACTTTTCCAGGATTTTTTATGCTAAATACAGTTGTTTGGATAAGGACATTCTTATAGATACCTGGCTTCATAACTAATACAAGCAATTTATCATAACATACCCATAGTTAATTGTTTTCTTCACTTTTGCCCTACCATGGGTGCTCTTAAATTCCTTTGTAATATCTTTAAAGGCACAGAAGTAAGAAATGGAGAGAAAAATAAGCCTGAGAAGTCTTTGGGCTCCAAAAATCTTTTCTCTTGGTAACCATAGCAGCTCGTGACTCAATAAAATGATAAAAAGACTTCATATTTTGGGGTTAAAAAAACTTGAATATGTTTGTTTTTCTGACAAAGATAATCAAATACGACAATTGCTAAATCAGGATATTAAAACTATCATCTCAGGATAATAACAATTACGTATTTTCCTGTTGAAACTTTAGATTCTTTGTTGTTGTCATTGTCCCTTAAGGAAAACCTATCTGTCCTTGTGCCCCAATGGCACTCCACATCTTTGGTAGATGTGAGTTTACATTTTTTATCACTACTCTTGTGCTTGAGAGCATGCTTTAACATTTCTTGTAGTGCTTTTCTGGTGGTAATAAATTCTTTCACCTATTATTTTAACCTTATTAAAGTGTTAATTTTGCCTTTTGAAGATTATTTTCACTGGATATATAATTCTGAAATGACTTATTATTTCTTCTCTATACTTTAAATAATTTTTACATTTTCATTCAGCTTACATTTGTTCTGATGACAAGTCAGAAGTATTTTTTATCATTATTCCCTTTTCTATTACACGTCTTTTCTCCTGCCTACAATTACGAATTTTGAATTGTATTACTGTGTTGATATTCTACGTCTCTCCACTGTCTTCCTTCTTTTCCTCTAAATCCTTGGACATATTTTAATACCAGCTTAATAATGCTTGTTTTTATTCTGAACAACATCATGGCTATCTTAGGTCTGTTTCTATTGCTTATTTTTCTCCTAATTTTCTCATAGGTTTCTGCTATTTTTGCACATTTAATAATCGTTTTTATTTTATATTTGACATTTTTCATACTATATTATTTAGATTCTAGACTTCCATATTTGGTGGAAGTGTGTTGAATTTTATTTTGAGCAGACAGTTAATTTACTGGCACATTATTTTTATCCAGTTGGTGCTTGTTTTTAAGTTTTTAAGGCTGATTTAAGAGTATTTCTTCTGATAGGAGTAGATGAGCCCTACTTTGGAAGCTGACTTTCCTGAGTTCTTATTTAAATACTGGGAGATGCTCAGTGAGTCTTTTCACTTTGGCTAGTTGAAACTCTAATGGCTTTCAACATTGTTGAACCAGTGAAATCCTCATTCCGCTCATTGCTCCTTAGAAACTGTTCTCTGCGTGGCCTTGTGAAATCTTACTCTGTACATGTATAATACGTTGTTCACTCAAAAAATTCAAGAAGACTCATTTGTAGATTTTTAGATCTCTTTCTCAGTTCAATGTTTTCTTCTCTGGAATGTTATTCATAAATTCCAGCCACCTCAGCTGCATCCTACAATCAGTTTCTCCATTCAGAAAAATTGCATCTATTTGGGCTCCTCTTTCCTTTTCTGCAGTTTTGGAAGTATCCCTATATAAAAGGCCAGCTTTAAATGTGGAGTTCACTTCAAGGATCACGACTCTATGCTGTGTGTTGTACAATGCTTTAAAATGGGCACATGGTACATTTTGTCTAGTTTTATAGTTGTTTACAGCAGAAGATTCAGTCTGAAATCCATTATTTTTTTACAGCCAGAACCAGATGTCAAGCACTCTGTTTTTTAAAAAAGCACATATTGTGTACCTACTATCTTCCATGTACCATACCAGGTGTGTTCAAACAAGTCAGCTTTTACTATTTGTTGTTCCCCATGAAGGGCTTACATTTTATTTTTTTTTCAGAGAGAGGGCTTAGGCAGATTTTTATTCAATATCTATGCATTTGCTCATGCTGACTATTTCTGGTATATTTTTACATACTTCCTAAATACTGTTTGTCTTGCAAGATTTATGGCACTTCTTTTTTGCATGTTTTTCTAATTCATATCCAAAATCAACCTTTCCCAACTTCATTTGTTCATAAGATACTTTTAAATTCACCTCTGTTATAGCATTTACCCTGTTGAATTATAGCTATCTCTGTATGAGTCATAAAAACCTAGCAAAATTTTAGGCTGCAACTGCCACTTTTCTCTCTTTGTGACTTAGCTTGTCACAGTTACAAGTGCACATATTAGGCCATTTCTAAGGGTTCATTGTACTGAATACATGCTACCTAATTTAACTCACATAATAATCTTGTGAGGTATATAGTATAATTATCATTATGTTTAATAAATGAATTGAGTCTCATATAAGTTAATTATTTATTCTAGTTTACTTTCAGTGATAGAACTGAATTCTGAATTCAAGCTCCGTGTTTGGAACTCCAAATCCACTAATCATCACTATACCACATTTATCATGCATTGCCTTCACTCTTGTTAGCCTGACAAATAGGAAAATAATACAATAATCCTTAAATATCAGTACTATCTCATACAATTTCATATAACTCATACAATTTTAATCACAATTGAAAAGGTCTATACAGCTTAATTAGTCTAACTCCCCATTCAATGGCCGTATTTTCTCTACAGTATTCCTAACCATAAGACTTTGTTTTGACCCTACTGTTTGTGTCCCCCATCCCTTAAAGCAATCCATGTATGATAGTAATTATTAATTCCTTAGAGTAGTTTACATACACCATCCTAAAACTTGTATCCACCATTTCTTTCTCCACCCTTAAAGGCTGTATAAAATTTCTCCCCTTGGTCATTCACTGGCAAGCCCTCAAATATTTGAAAACAACTAATGTTGCCTTAAGTCCTCTTTCTTTCAAGGTAAGCAACTTTAGTTGCTTTTCTTTGCTCTTCTTCTTAGATTGGTTTCTACTCTTTACATCAAATATTTTCTGTTTGTGGACAAGATTTTAAGAAATCTAAAACTATGAAACATACTGTCCTGTATGATCATAGTAATCTGTGAGGCTATTATTATCTTAGGTGTTATTACAAAGCTCTTACTTTCCCTTTCCAAGATGAACAACATAACAACATGAATAAAGAAAATTTTCCCTCTAGTAACTAGATGTGTTAGAGTAACTATGATTTACAGATGAAAACCTAGGGCCAGAGTCTTCCTGTAGGATATTAGACTTCCTTTTCAAGAGGTGGCCCCCTATATAATATTTTTAAATTATCTGCCCTCTTCCTTCAATTCTGTCACTCTGTTATACCCTTTGAAAAGAGACAGTGAAGGAGTTATATTTGGAAATATGCCCCATATTTTTTCTGATCACTGGAATGCAGAGATAAATATGAATTTTATGAGTCTGTAGAGTTAGGGAGTACATATTTTCAGTAATTAATTCTACAATCTTAAAATATCTCTCACCATAAATCAACAGCTGAATGGTGGGAGTTGGACATAATGGAGAAAATATGGACTAAAGAGATTATGAATAGGTATTGTAGATAATCCATATTTTAATTGGGTGAATTAAGTAAACTCTTGGATGGATTAAAAGGTTAGGTTCTGGTTGGATGTGGTTTTCCCTTATGTTCCAGAAATATGTCAGCTTCCGATTTACAACAAAGGCCCAAATTCACAAAAAGAGAAAGACACCTCCTTCCCTACCTAGTAGAAGAAACTAATATTGTCATCAGACCATCCATATGCCATTATTTTTTATATTACTCAGACTATAATAGGCAGTGAACTTTCAATAATATATCACCTGATCTTTTGGTGTTTATATGAGAAACCTGTAATCTTTCTCTGATAAAGAGAATGAGCCCATGAGCCAATATACCTGACAAATGTGTAAAGGCAGGGGCAGCACCCAGGTGTCCCTGAGAAATCTATCTCTGTCACTGCTTTCTCAGGGCCGCAGAGGATACATATCTCATGCAAGCACACACCTGAACTCACGTGTGTGCATGTTTACCCTCTGGATTAGCCCAATTCTCCATTCACCTTTAGTTTTGCCTCGTATTTTGGGAGTTCAGATTAGAAAACTGATCTAATCCATCCACATTTCTGGCATCTCTAAGCTTATATGGTATCAATGACCTCATGATCCTTTAGATTTATTTTTAATTTCTGAGTATTTACTTTCAAGGGCTAATTAACCTTGGTGAAATCTTAAAATCTTCAGCTAAAGATATACTACATGACAGGCATACAATTTTGGAACTGCTTTGTTATGAACCTATACAAGGTAAATTGGCAGTGGTCACATATTAAAGTAGCTGCTTGAACAAACCTTAATGGCACAGCTTCCATCTCAGGACTTATTAAGATCCAGTGGTTGCTTAAAGAGAAATTAGTTTGTTTGCTATAATTTGTTGAGGAAATCACCATACAATATGCCATTAGAGTGCGCATATTTCTTATAAGATACCTGTGGTAAAGCTCTTCCTGTCATCCTAAACTGGAGAACGTACTGAAATTAGCTTGCATCATGAAAGTTTAGATGCAGCTGAAAATTCAGACAATTGTTTTATCTTAAAAGCTATTTTCACTTTTTCATTGCCACATTTAAAAGTTAAGGTTGTTGGGAGATATACCTAATGCTAGATGACGAGTTGGTGGGTGCAGTGCACCAGCATGGCACATGTATACATATGTAACTTACCTGCACATTGGGCACATGTACCATAAAACCTAAAGTATAATAATAATAATAATAATAATTATTACAATAAAAGAAAAAAAAAGTTAAAGTTTATAGAGAAATATTCTCAAGTGATTATGGAACAAGTGCAGGAAAATAGAATAAAAATATGTATTTCAAGGCATCAATTCTAATTCTGCTTCTAAAAATAGTGTGCAAAGCTGCAGTTGCTGGGGCATTGCTTCAATGAAGCTGCATCGTCACCATCAACTACATTTTCAGGATCCACAATCTTCATATATATACTTTACTTTTTAACATTATAGAGGAAGAAAGTGTAATAATTTGGTGGGAACTTCCTCCTATGTATGATATAGGAAGGTATAAAAATTAGCATCTGCCCATGCTATGATGATCACAGGAACAATCTTGCAGCTGACAATGCCAAGAAATTACTGTCCTTGAATAACGTCAAGCTTTAAATTTTTGATTACTGAAATTTCAGTAACAAATATTGCAATCAAAATTGAATTTCATAAAACTTTGGATTCATTCTACGATAGTAATATTCAGCTTCAGGTGAATAATGATGTGATACTCGGCCTTTCAGTGTTTGGCCAAATATTTATTTGGTGCATCTCTATATATATTTGCAGATTTTAAAATATTTTTTTCTGCTGCATATCATCATAACTGATACACATACACAAACATACACACAAAATCTTATGGAAGGCAAATGCAAACAAATACACAAAGAACATATTATAGGAAAATGTGAAAAAAGAAAACATTCAAAGCAGAGATCATTACATAAGATGACAAAACTGAAACTAAACATATCTTCACTGTTATATGTAATGAAATAAAATTAAGAATTAAAGCAAAAGACTTATATTGAACAAGAAAAAATGTGTTGATAATTCTGTTAGCTCCACCTAAATCCTTTATCTGACTTTCAGTACTCTGTTCTGTGCTCCAGGAGGTGAACTCCTAAGCCTTTATCATTCAGGTTCCTCTGCCAGCTAGCTCCTAGTTGAATTGGATTAATGTAAGGCACTGGCAGTGGGTCAGATGGCAGAAGGAGAGAGAGAGAAATCCTGATACCTATTCCCTGCTTTCTTCCTAATTCTGCATGAGTGTAGTTTCTACCAGATACCTCTTCTCCACAGCACCAGCTCTTTCTAGGCTTCAATAATGCAAATTATACACCTTGTCCCTTCAGGTCTAGGGATGGTAACAGTGTTTCACTATTCCTGGTGCCTGAGTATTACAGCAACCTTTGCTGGGGTTTTAAATCCTGCTCTAACTGAGGTAAGTAGTCCTTTCACCAAAGTCTCTATTGTGGACCATTGAAGCAGATTTCTTTTTCTTTTCTTTCTTTCTTTTTTAATAATAGTGATGGGGTCTCCCTATGTTGCCCAGGATGGTCTCGAACTCCTAGGCTCAAGAGATCTCCCGCCTTGGCCTCCCAAAATGCTGGGATTACAGGTGTGAGCCACCATACCAAGCCTGAAGCAGATTTCTGTTTTATACAAGGGTCCTAATTAATGTAGAAGCTATTACAAAATGGGGTATGTAAGAATATCTCTTTCTTAGGGAATAACAGGTAGCTATACCTTGTACCACCTACCACACAGAAAGAGCAGAGTGACTGACAGGCTTCTCTGGATTTTGGAAGTAACATGACTACAGTTGTGTGTATTCAAACCTATTACAGGCTAACTCACAAGTCTACCCATTTAGAACAAAGAGCTCTTTGCAGCAGGTTCAGTCTGTGCTGTAGGCTCCTCTGCTGCATGGGTATTTTGACTCAGTAGATCTAAGTATCTAGCTTAGAGTAATGCTGTTTGAAGCTTCTAAGTAACCCCAAGAAGACAATCACAGTTCACCTAACTAATGATTTTGGAACAAACCTATGTCCCCTTCTGCCAAATATTTTTATGTGTTTAAGAAGTCTGGCTTGTCATCATGTAACTATGTGATTTGAAGTGTTCACCATCAAGTGGGTGCTATCCAAGTTATCAAATCTTAAAATTGTGCTTGAAAATTAGCAGGTTATTATAAAATGGAATTGATATGGGTGACATTAAGGCTGAACAGGAAGGGGAGTCACAAGTATATTGAATGAGCAGGTGGTTCAGACCTTTATTAGCTATTCCTGCTTAGTTATCAAATTTTCCTCAACTCTCATTCATATTCAACAGGGGAATCCCTTAAAGAGAAGGTGCTCAACAATCAGGTAGATTAGGTGTCTGATCTTTCCTGTGGATGTCTATCAAGCTTTCTCCCAGTGATACCGGTGCTTACTTAGTGGAACCATGCAAAAAGTAATCATAGTTGCATGGATGGTAAATATGCATGAACTCAACACAATGGACTACCCTTTAGCAACCCTGATCTGTCTGCTATCACTGAGTGTCCAATTTGTCAATACCAAGGGCCAATGTGTTCCTGATATGGCACCGTTTCATAGGGACACCGACCAGGCACCTGGTGCCAGGGTGATTACATTGAATCCTTTATATTGTGGAGTAAGCAATCATTTGTCCACATAAAACCAAATACACATTCTAGAAATGGGTTTCTCTTCTCTGCCCTCAGTGCTTCTACCAGTGTCACCATATGTCACCTTATAGAATGACTTATTCATTGCCATAACATCTCATACTACATTGCCTTTGACAAGGAAACTTGTTTTATAGCAAAACAATTGTTACAAAAGATCCATGCCCATGAAATTCGTGTTTCCCAACATGTCCCATCACCAGTAAGCAGCTGGCCTGATAGAATGATGGAATGGCTTCCTAAAGGCTCAGTTTCAATGCCAGGTGTGACACAGTATTGTTTGAAATTGTGGTGTTGGCCTAACAGATTAAACTATTAGGCAATACATAAGCCATATTTCCAAAAGCCAGAATATGTGGGATCAGGAACTAAGAAGTAGAATTATTTTACCTAATATTCTATTTACAGAATTTTATTTCCCTTCCTGGAAACTTGCATGTAGTAGCTTTGGAGGTTCTCTTTTCCAAGGAAGGAACATTTCTTTCAAGAAATATAGCTATGTTTCCATTAAATTTGGACCTGAAATTGCACCCTTGCTATTTTTAGCTCCTAATGCAATTGACCTAACTGGCAATAAAGAGTTTAACTATACTGAATGGATTGATTAATTCTGATTAACAAAGGAAAATTAGGCAAGTAGGCCTAGTTGGAATCCAGGAGATCTGCTGTGGAGCCTTTCAGCACTTATATGTCCCATAAAGAGCCACCAAATAAAGACAGCATCACTAGGGACTTTGATCCTATGAAATGAAGATTTGGGTCATCCCATGAGACAATAATTCCTGTACTATGGAAGTAGTAAAGTTTGTTTGAAAATGGAATGGATAATAGAAAAAGGAAATTATGATGATAAAATTTAGCCTCATGACCAAAAGTGAAAACAGTAGTAGCTAATTTACATATTTATGTTAACTGAATATTTCTTTCCCCTCACTCTCCTTGCTATCTCATATAAAGAGTACTGATAGTGGGTAACATTAACATTTATAATCCAGTTGGGAATAAGACTGAATTGCTGACACCCTGCCACAATTTAAATTACGCTAGGACTGTGGTCTCCCTGTACTGGAGACACAATTTTCTTAATCTAAGCAAGAGGCAAGAATGAATGCAAAGTCGGAGTAATGTTCTGGTAAGTTTCTATTGACTTCATGGATTTATTTTCTTCCCTTGTCTAACTTGCTCTGTGCTCATTGATGCAGAGCCATGCAGTCAACATCATCCAGATTCCTTTGTGCCCTGAATTTCAGCAGAAGGCACTCAGTGGGAGGCTGCTGTAGGGTTCAAGTTAGGTGGAGAGGAGAATGGGTTATTTCTTCCCTGATTCCCTCTGCTTTGGTTCTGTGCTTCTGCCAGGGACTAAATCTCTCCATAACTAGATCTCCTGCTATGTGACCTTTCCTTGCAGCTCCAGAACTCACTTCGCTCTGGTAATACTATCTTTTCTCTTGTCCCTTTATGGCTTCCTGTGGTTGGTGTCTTTGTTCCTCTGCATCTCTCTTTCTCTCTTATTTTTTTAACCCTAGCTACATCTCCGTAAACAGACTCTTTAGGTTCTTGACAGTGGAAACTCTGAGAGGAATCATGATTCCTTCCATGATTACATTCAGTAACAAAGCCAATGATTTATTGCATACAAGCAGCAACTCTAATAAAAATTAACTCAAAAGCTTGAAAGTGAAGCTTTGGGCAAAAGAATTACAGGCAAATGGAAATGAAAAAAAAAAGCAAAGATCACAATATTTAGAACAAATAAGTTTTATTCATGGTTGGTAAAAAATATGAAGTAGGACAAAGGCACTTTGTATCAATAAAAAGTTCACTATAAGTAAGTAACTGTCATAAATATTTATTAAATATGTATGCAAAATTCAGAAAGCAAAAACTTCGGAAGCATTTTTGAAAATACAATTTATAATACTATTTATTCAGCTGATGGAGGATCAAGTGAGAAAACATAAGTGAGATTTAAGAGGACATAAGCAATTAATGGAGGATAACTAATATGAGCATATTTATTCAAATACTCATGGAATAATAGTGAAAGTGGACAGAGTATTGGGCCTCAATGAAAACCTTAGCGTATTCCAAAAAGTAAAAATAGTGTATAATTTCGTCCATGATGACAATGTAATAAAACTGGAAATTATTTCTGGGAAGTGATATTGCCTGCAATTGTTAATTTCTACATTTTAAAAAATAATTATTCTATTATTTTGTTCAGTAAACATTGTACTTTTTTATAGGTAAAATATCAAAATACTCAAATATATACAAAAAGTTTGTAATATATAATTTTAAAAATACCATACAAATATCAAACTTAAAAGAAGCATGAACAATTGTAGCTGTGCTAATAGCCCTCAATGAGTTCAGAATTTTATAATTAGATATTAAAAGGAGGGTAAGAAGTACATGTATAGTAACTGGAGAGTGCACAACCACAAGTTGGGTATAGCCCTATAAATTGTCTATTTTAAAGTATACATATATAGTAATTTGCTATCCAGAAATGCTGAATCATTTAAACATAATTTTATTATTACAGAAACAGTATATGTGCATCAGAGAAAAGTTTTTAAATGCGGAGGAGCAAAATATGTCGAAATGGACCTATAAACAAGAAACCACCATTGTTAGTACCTTTGCCTCTAGCCTTACATATTATTTTTCATCAAATATGCACTTTGTAACCTCTTTTTCAGTCAATAATTTTCACATTGTTATTTTCATGCATTTTCATTATATATAATATCCATGCTGTATTTAGATGTCTTTAATTAATTAAACATTTTTCTTTAGGGCTGATTTATTTAAACCAGTCTCAGTGCAGTCCTGCACATTATATCTAATTGTCCGCCCCTCAATTTTTTTTTAAATCTAGAATTACCCACCTTTTAAATGGTACTGACTTGTTGAAGGAATGAGGCCAATTGACCTACAAAATGGCAAACCTTAGGGCTTTGCTTGATTGCTTTCTGTGTCTAAATTTACACCTAATGCCTCAATGGCTGCCAGTTAAACACGCTTGACTAGAATAAATCACAGGTGAAATTTTGTACCTCATGTTGTACTACATCAGAAAATTTGTAATGTCAGGTTGACCCGCAGTTGAGACAGTAAGAGTGATCATTGGTTTTTGTGATATCTGATATCTGATACTGATATCATCCTTCAGTTAGATTGCCCCTTTTGCAAGTATGGGATGCTATGAAGGTCTACTTCCCCATAAGCCTTCACTTAATGAATTTAGCAGCAATGTTTCTCTTTCATAAGCTTCCACTGAAATATAATATAATTGAATTGCACAAATCATAATTGTATAGCTCAAGGAATTAGTTCAGAGGGAACACACCCATGAAACTACCAACCTGGGTCAAGAAACATTCAAAGGACACATAGGAGGCTCCTCACACCCCAACCACGTTATTTCCCTCTCCCTTCTCCCAAAATGTAACCACTGTCCAGATGTCAAATGGCAAAGAATAATTTACCCCTATGAAAAGACTAATACAGAATGTGTTTGTATTTGTTCCTCTTGTTCAAAATTATGATCAAGATTCACAGATGTTATTGTATCTTTATCATATTCATTTTGATTGATATAAAGTAGTACAATCTATTCATACACTACTATTTATTCTTTCCCATCTTGCTAGACATTGCTTTCCTTCTTTGGCTAAATAATCCATTTGTGAACATTGTTATAAGTTTCTATTACTGCATTTGTGCATACAATTCTTTTGAATGCATACCCAGAAATGAAATTCTTGGATCATACAGGACACATGTGTTCAAATGTTGTAGATAATATGAAACCTGTTTCCAAAGTGGTTGTTTGAAATTCATCCTGACAGCATAAGAGATTTCCAGTTGCTTCAAAACCACATCAACACTTTAAATTATTTTCTAACTTTTAACTTTTCTGATGAATGTATAGTATTTCTCCCAATGAACTTAATTATTATTTAAGGACAAGTCAGGTTGGATGTCTTTTAAAACATTTATTAGATGTTTGTATAATCTCTTTTGTAAACTGCTTTTTCAAAATATCACCCATTTTTCTATTGGGTGGCCTCTCTTCTTATTGTTCGAATTTTTATGTATTCTGCATATAAGCCATTTGTCAATTATATAAACCACAAATAATCTCATTTCACTTGCTTTTCCTCTCTTATTCGTGCCTTTTTAGAGAAGAAAACACTTTTTAATTTTAATAAAGTTCAAATCATTAATGTTTTTCATATCCTGCTTAAGAAATCTTTGCCTTCCCAGGCCCTGAAGATATTCTTTATTATCTTATAAAATTATTGCTTTTCCATTCCCGTTTAGATCTACATGAATGAAATGGTTTTGTGAATGAAGTGAGGTAAAAATCTAGATTTCTTTTTCCATATTGATACAGGATTCTATACTGTTATATTGGTCTATCTATGCTTGTGATATTTACCTTTCTTCATTACTATGGTTTATATTACAGCCTCGATATCTGGGACTGTAAGTACTTTGTTCTTTTTTGAGATGTTAGCTGTTCTTAGCCTTTTGCATTGTCATCTAAATTCTAGAATCCACATGTCAATTTTTGAAGATAAAGAAGCCTCTTGGAACTATGATTGATATTGTAATCAACAGATGGATTTAGGAAAATGGACATCTTTATAAATTAAAGTTTTCAATTTATGAACACATTCTATCTCTTGATTTATTTAGGTTTCAGTCACTATTACCCAATAAAATTATATAGTTCTGTAGAGATTTTGCATATATTTGATTAAATTTATCTCAAGTATTTGATGTTTTGATGCTGTTCAAAGAGGTATCTTTTTTATTTTTTAATCTTCTATTTATTGCATAAAGAAATACACTTTTTAAAATATTGATCTTATATCAGAAACCCACAAAACTGTGATATTAATTCTAATAATTAAGTAGAAATTATCTTGGACATTTCATAAACACAAATGTATAGTGTGAAAATGGGAGTGATATCTTACCTTTCTGGTCTTTTGTCTTTACTCCTTGCCATCTTGCACTGGCTATGAATGGATTAGAATAAACTGGGATGGAGTAATGAGAATAATTAATCTAGCCTCATATTTTATCTTGCAGACAAAATGTTTAACATTTCACATTATGAAGGATTTTGCTGCAGATTTTTTTATTTTTTTGAAGATTATATTTATCAATTAAAATGCTACAGTTTGCTGAGGTTTTCAATTCTAAAAAATACTATTATCAGAGATTTTAGACAATCATCTGATTTTTCTTTTTATTCAGTAGTACGTTGCACTAATAGACTTTTAAACGTTTTTGGCAAATTTGAGCAGAAGGAGAATAACTTTTCAAACACAAAAGTTGCAAGAAAAGTATAAGAAACCACAAAATATTTTACTGAGATTTTCAGGTTCACCAGTTGTTTATGTTTTGCTCCATTTATTTATGATTTTCCCTCCTCTCTCATTCTTCTCTTTTTTTAATTATTTAAGACTAATATGTCAAATTTGCCCTTCTACCCTGTTAGGGTTTGGCTGCGTCCCCACCCACATCTCATCTTGAATTCCCACATGTGTGGGAGGGACCCAGTAGGAGGTAATTGAATCATGGGGTCACGTCTTTCCCATGCTGTTCTCATGATAACAAAGAAGTCTCAAAAGATCTGATCATTTTATACAGGGGAATTTCCCTGCACAAGCTCTCTTCTCTTGTCTGCCACCATGCAAGACATGGCTTTCACCTTCTGCCATGATTGTGAGGCTTCCCTAGCCACATGGAACTGTGAGTCTATTAAACCTCTTTTCTTTTGTAAATTGCCCAGTCTCGGGTTTATTTTTATCAGCAGCATGAAAATAGACTAATACATATCCCCAAATGAATCAATTTGACTTTCTAAAAAAAGAATATCTCCCTATAACCAAAGTATAATTATCAAAATCAAAAAAGTTTACTCATTGATTTTTTAATGTTAAAACATCCTTACATTTCTGGAATTAAAGGAAGTTTGTTAGTCTACATTAAACTTTTAAAATATGCTACTGAATTTGTTTAAAAAATATTTGCATAAGATTTTTACTTCAATTTGTATATGAAGCCTGGATTGTGTTTTTCTTTCGTGTACTGCCCTGTAAGATTTCTTATCAAGATAATGTGGCCATCATAACATGTGTTGGAAAGGGTTTCTGCAATTACAGAAACTAAGTGTTATAGAACTCTAAGTGTTATAAAAGAATTGCTATTCCATTATTAAATCTTTAGAAGAATTTGCAGGCAAATCCTGGCATGGACTATTCCAAAATTGAATATGTTAAATTCAATTATTTAATTTCATTAATGTAAATCAGATTACTCATATTTTTTTTCCAGTGTCTGCTTTAGTAAGTAGTATTTTTCTTAGAATTTGTCCATTTTTTTCTAAATTTTCAAATTGTTGCCAAACTTTTTTCATAATATCATTAAATAAATTTTTAAAAATCACATGTATTGTTGTATAATTTACATTCATTAGAATTTACTCTTCTTAGACATCCAGTTTGATGATTATTGATAAATTACATTCATTAGAATTTACCCTTCTTAGATATACAGTATGATGATTATTGATTAATATATATAATCATATAACTACCACTGCAATCAATATACAAAATACTCCCATCACCCCCATAAATTCCCTCAATTTCCTTTGTATTAAGTCTCCAACCACTACTTATATACCCTGGCAACCACTGATCTGATTTGTCTCTATATTTTTGCCCTTACCAGAATATCACATAAATGGAATGAAACAGTGTATTGCCTTTCATGTCTTTTGCAAAATTATGTTCTTTCATGCATTTTAAGTTTCTTCTTTTTAAATTGCTAATATTAACCTACTATCTCTATATAGAAAACTTTGTTTATCACTAGCTGATTGATGTACATTTGAGTTGTTTCTAGGTTTCAGGTATTGTGAATAATTTGCATATAGGGATTTACATGAACTTCCCTTGCTCCTTTTTTCGGGGGTAAATTCTTAAGAGAGGACTTTCTGGGTTGTATGTAAGAGAATATTTAAAATGTTAAGAAACTGCCAAACTGTTTTCCAAAGTTGCTGTATCATTTTGCATTCCTGCTAGCAAACTGAGAGTTTTGTGGTCCACATCCTCACTATCACTTGATACTTTCAGTTGTCTATAATTTTTAAATTTTAGCCAATTTAGTTATATGTGTAGGGGCATCTCATTGTGGAATTAATTTACATTTTTCTAGTGAATAATAATGTCATTTCATATGCTTACTGGCCATTTGCATATCTTCTTTGGTGAAGTGTTTGCTCAAATGTTTCCCTACTTTAAAATTTTAAAAATTTAAAATTATTTTATATTCTGCTAATATTTTACAACTGAAGTTCACGAAACACTGAAAGGGTTAATTCAGACACACTGGCAGAAACTGCAGTCTCTGATAATCTATATATATTACTTACCAATAATTGGTACAGAGTTGTGATTATTGATTAAGAAGCCTGAGAAAGAACTAGGACAAAGCACTTCTGAGCTTTTAGATAACTTATTTTCTTGGATTGGATTTGCCAAAACAAAATTGATCTTTGGCTATATGTTTTTGGTTGTATTTCAAAGAATAATATCTTTAGGAGATAATTCCAAATATTCAGAAAAAATGCTTATCTCAAAGTCTACTTCTGAACCTTTAAACTGGACCCAACCTCCCACATATCTTTTCCAGGCAATTACTTTGGCTTTCTCTAGTTCATTTTCTAGTCAGGATCTTAACCTTTATTTTTTTTTCTTTTCCCCAGCTTTCTTGAACTAATAGTATCTGTGAAACATATTCTTGGAAAGCAAAGCAAACAAAGAAACACACAGTTAACCAAAAGTTAACAATTTGTGAACAATATCATGGCAAATGTTAGAATACCATACCAGTAGTATGCTCCTGTTGTTTGTTTGCAGATCTAATGAAATCATAACATACGACTCTCAGAAAACAGCAAGGTAAAGATGGCTTCTTAAAGATGTCCTAGACTTAACAGCAATAAGGTTCTAGGTAGGAGACTGGGTCCAATTGCTTTTTAACTTTTAATCCAATAAGATTTTATCTTTATCAGCAGGAATGATATTTTTTAAATGGTAGTTAAAAACAGGTAAGAAATGAATGATTATTACGCAACAGTGCACTCTATAATATGTGATAAACATCTCTCTCTCTTTTGACTTAACAGTCTGAATTAAAATCCTACTATTTCATTAATGAATATGATATTTAATTCACCAAATTAAAAATGATCACTGTGTGTCAAAATTTTCTCTGATGACACTTCACTATCCAGAACATGGTAATTACTTTCAGAAATCAGCTATTCCAAGGTAACTGGGCAGTTACAATATTTTATCAGGTAAATTACCAGTCACCATCAACATTCATCACAGACTCATTTGGATTTTATTACAAATTGACATTTACTTATTTGCCCAACTTTTAAAATTACAATTGTTGCACGATTGCCCCAGGGTGCAACTGTAGAAAATTAGCACACTAACTACATTAATTATCATAAATAAAAGGTTATCAAAGAGTAGCATGTAATAACATAGCATTTTTTAAAAGCAACTTAGGGCATCCCTATAATACCTTAAATTTAGGTATTACATTGAAATTTTCAAGACTGCTTTACCTCTATAGTTTTAATCTTTAACACCTCAGCTATGGGAATGTTATTATTAATGCCATTTCAGAAATGAAGAAGCCGCAGCCAAAACAGCTGTATGATTGCCCTAAGATCATATTGAGCTGGAACATTTTAAGGCCAAGTCAAAAACCATATTTCCTAAACTTCCAACATTCCATTTTTTGCCCCTATATTTTTCTGCCTTTTAGGGATGAAAAGTAAAATATTTATCTTTTGTGCTCCAATGTATCAACACTTTAAGTGAACTACAGATCCAAAAGTGAGTCTGATCTGCTTGCATTTTCCCACCTCTATTGCTACTGACTTAGTCAAGTAAACATCATCTTTCCTCTCAAGTACCTGTAACAACTCCCTTCCTTCTTGCCCCATAAAAATCCATATTATACAGAGAAACCCAACTGACTTTTAAAATATAAATGAGATCATGCCATTTTTTTGCTTAAAGTGATCTGTGGATTCTCAACATACTAGAATAAAATCTAAATCACCAAGTCCCATAAAATTCATGTAATCTGAACCCCTCTCCCATTTCATCTCCTGTCACTCCGTATCCCCTCATTATTCTGCTTTTTTTTTTGTCTGATTGTTGAGCCTATTGCCAAGATTGAGCCTGCCTCTGAGTCTTTGTTCTTCTATTTTACTCTATTTGGAATGTTCTACCCCCAGGTTGCTGCAGAACTGGTTTCAAATTCCTACTCCTCGAAGAGATTTTCTTAAATAACTGAACCTAAACTGACCTTTCCTCTTTCTCCTTCTTTCCTACAGCCTATCCTCTAGTCATTCCTTATCACATTCTGTTTTATTTTTATGCCATTTTTCTTTGCTTTTAGAAGTTATCAACTCCCACACCTTAGAAGTCCACAGAAGAGTTTGTGTATCTTGATTACTACCTGTAACAGAAGCTATGCATTCTTCACTCCTATCTCTAAAGGCTGCTGTGGAAATCACCTGTAACTTCAGTTGATGGTTCTCATATATTCTAAAGAGCTTTCTATCTCAACATCTCTCAGTCTGAGGCCATTCTCTGAGTATTCTTCCTAGCAGACAAGAAATGCCAGGAAGTTAATGGCTCAAGGTATTAGGATGGTGCAAAATTAACTGTGGGTTTTGCTATTAATACAACCTTTAGTCCATAGATAAAATCAGGAAATTACTATGTACACTGCTCCTTCATTCCTCAGGTGGCCGATTATAAAGGTGTGTTCTACATCTTTCACAGTTTCCAGCATGACTGAACCCTAGTTGCACACAGTAGAAACCAGCTTATTCCTGTGCACTTCATTGCCTTTCATTTCGCTATCTATTTTGTTGTTAAATAAAACAAAATCACACCCACTTCCCTGTCCCCAGTGCCTGATTGGACTCGTCAAACATACTATTGTCCTCTTCCCTGCTCTTTGTTTTCACCATTTTCCTTCTCCACTGGCTTGTCTTGTCTCCACTAATAATCTTCTTTCTATAACTTCCTTCTCTAAGCCATATGCTTTTGTCTCTCACCAATATAATGGATCACTGTCTTGAAGGTGGTTATCTCCACACGACCTTTTTGTCTCCAAGTTTTGATAACTAATACTGCCCTTCACCCCTTCAGGCTTAGAAAAGGTAATGGTTGCAGGGTACATACAGAATTATCCCTTTTGGTTTATCTATACACTATCCACAGCTTTCAAATTGCTCTTTTATTATATTCTATTCAAATTAAACAACTTAAGTGTATTGTGCATTTTCCCTAGTACACTGATAGGTACCATTTGTACATTCAGGTTTTAGTGTATATTCAAAGAGTGATTTTCCTTTCTTCCTTCCTATGAGATTTTTCACTTATTTCTTGAAATTGGCTTAAAGAATACAGCATATCCAGGTTTTAGGGGAAAAGAGACTCAGCACTAAAAACAATAATACTTTACTATGCACTAAATTCACAAGAACCATTTTTCTTTATCTATTTCTGCTTCTTTTTTAATTACCAGAGAAACCACTTTTTGTCTGATATCTCTTTCTTCAGAAACCTTATTTTTGTTATAGCTCAAAGCAAACCTCTTGGGCTTCTCTTTTGGAGGCAAACCTTCTCTTTGGAGTAACATAAAGACATTGTACTCTTATTTACTTCTCTTCAGTTTTATTTTATTTCATGAGGAATTAAATGTATAGAGTGAAATATACACATATTAAAGGTATACACATATTAAAGGTATAAACCCATGTGACACACATCTTAGTCTGAACACAAAACATTTATTTCACCTCATAAACTTCTCTCATGCCCCTTTCCAGTCAGTATTGCTGCAACATAAGGCAACTGGTGATTTGGTTTCTGCCACCATAAGTTAGTTCTGCCAGTTCTTGAACTTCATATAAATGAAACCATAGCACATGTAATCTTTGGGTCTAGCTTCTTTCACTCAGTGTAAAGTTTTTGAAATTTGTCTGTTGCTGTGTGTCTTGATAGTTTGTTCTCTTTTGTTACTGAACAGTGTTGAGTAAAAGAGTCAAACTCTGTAAAATATTGGAAGAGATTTATTCTGAGCGAAATATGAGTGACCATGGCCTGTGACACAGCCCTCCTCAGGAGACCCTGAGAAAATGTTCCCAATGTGGTTGGGGTTCAGGTTGATTTTATACATTTTAGAGTGTTAAAACACACTAAATATGGCCTGAGAAGGACTCCATACTTCTATATTTGAATCTCTGTGGACAAACTGCAACCTAACTTAATAGGTAGACAAGATTGAAAAACCTAACTTAGGAGTATGCACCTGTAACAATAGCTGAGTGTTGGCCAATCCCAGCAGCCATACTTCAACCACTCTTACACTACTGAATGTTCACGCTGTGTTCAACTAAGGCAAATGCTAAGCTGTAACCAATTCAGTTGTTTCTGTACCTCACCTCCAATTTCTGTACCTCATTTCCCTTTTTATGTCTATAAATCTTTCACCATGTGGCTCTGCTGAAATCTCTCTGAATCTGCTGTGATTCCAGGGACTGCCCTATTCACGAATTGTTGATTGCTGAATTGAACTTCTTTAAATTTAATTCAGCTGAAGTTTTTCTTTTAACAGATGGTGTCAGAAGTGGGATGTGAAGTAGAGCCTTAACAATCCCCAGGAGTGCTGAGTGAACAAGCAAGGTACCTGCAAGGACCTACTTTTGTCCCTCGATCTCTCAAAGTGGCTGGGGATCATGGGTAAGTTCTCTCAGATTTCAGAACTCCATGGATTTGTGTTTGGAATTCTCTGAGTTTCTCTGAACAAATTTGTGATCCAAACAGTTTGAAAGTCAGGACAGAAACTGAACTAGGTGCAGGATCAGATTCGATCTGGTAATTAACTGACTTGGATCCAGCTGGAGGCCTCTCTCGCTCTTTTTTTTTTTGAGATGGAGTCTTGCTCTGTCACCCAGACTGGAGTAGAGGGGCATGATCTAGGCTCACTGCAACCTCTGCCTCCTGGGTTCAAGAAATTCTCCTGCCTCAGCCTCCCAAGGAGCTGGGATTACAGGTGCCCGCCACCATACCTAGCTAATTTTTGTATTTTTAGTTGAGATGCGGTTGCACTATGTTGGCCAGGCTCATCTTGAACTCCTGACCTCAAGTGATCTACCCACATAGGCCTCCCGAATTGCTGGGATTACAGACGTGAGCCACCATGCCTGTCCCAGTTAGAGGCCTCTTACCTTTGGCTGAGACAGAAAGAAAATGTTAGTAAATGGTAATATTGCAGTGGTTGTAAAATTTGGCTTTTAGAAATGCACAGGGATTCTTGAGTTCTACCCCTTCATTTCATTTTTCTTGTGTACTTAGGTAGAAAAAAATTATTGGCTAAGTCAATCAAGGGAACCTAAGAGTAAATCCAATATCTTAGGTAAAAATGGGATCCTTAATTTTTGAAAGTCCGAGTTTCTTCCATCTTTTTATTTTTTATTTTATTTATTCATTATTATTATTATTATTTTGAGATGGAGTCTCTCTCTGTCACCCAGGCTGGAGTGCAGTCACGCAATCTCAGCTCACTGCAAGCTCCACCTCCTGGGCTCAAGCGATTCTCCTGCCTCAGCCTCCCAAGTACCTGGGATTACAGATGCGTGTCACCACGCCCAGCTAATGTTCTGGATTTTTAGTAGAGATGGGTTTTCACCGTGTTAGCCACTATGGTCTCAATCTCCTGACCTTGTGATCCGCCCGCCTCGGCCTCCCAAAATGCTAGGATTACAGGTGTGAGCCACTGCGCCTGGCCTAAAGAAACGGAATTTTATTAATTTATCAGCTGAGTTAGCGTTACAGTGGCTTACGAAGCATTTGCCATTGTTTGAGATTGCAGTGAGGACAACATGAAACACCTGATGAAAAACCTTCACAAAACTTGGTCTCTTTCCAACAGCTTAGCTATGTGAGAATAGCTTTTATAATATGACAACCCTAAAAATAAAACCATTTTAAAGTTAAAGCTGTCCTTCCAGTTGCTGTTTCAAACTTTATCCCAAGAACTGAGGTGTCGTTCAGTAAAAGGCAACTACAGGCTTCTCAGCAGTAAGGCTAAGTACTTGTTTTGTGTTTTCTGGTGATGAATTTATTTCTTGTCTTTGAGTTTACAGTGACACCTATAAAAGTGATTGTCAATAGTATTAGTATAATTTAATTTCTAATATAATGTGTTTTCCATGTATGTTTTAGTCAGACCTATGATATTCTTAATAATACCAGAACTTATTTTGTGCTCTATGATGATGATATTAGTGATCTGTATTCTCAGCAGTATTTTACGGTGCTTCAGACTATTAATACACTAATCTGTGTTTTTGGCTGGGTGCTGTGGCTCATGCCTGTAATTCCAGCGCTTTCGGAGGCTGAGACGGGTGGATCACTCAAGCTCAGAAGTTCGAGACAAGCCTGAGCAACATTGCGAAACCCCCTCTTTACTAAAAATACAAAAATTAGTTGGGTGTGGTGGTGGGCACCTGGCATCCCATCTACTTGGGAGGCTGAGACAGGAGAATCCTTTGAACCCAGGAGGCGGAGGTTGCAGTGAGCCGAGATTGCGCCATTGCACTGCAGCCTGGGCAAAAAGATGGAAACTCCATCTCAAAGGAAAAAAAAAGAGTAAATAGTAAGATTGGGCATGGTGGCTCATGCCTGTAATCCTAGTATTTTGGGAGGCTGAGGCAGGAGGATCACCTGAGGTTGGGAGTTCGAGACCAGCCTGACCAACATGGAGAAACCTTGTCTTCAGAGTGCCATTGCACTCCAGCCTGGGCAACAAGAGTGAAACTCTGTCTCAAAAAAAAAAAAAAAAAATCACTGCCCCACCAACTTTTTCACATAGAATGATTAAGGATTCCAGAGCCCATGCTACCTCTAGGGGCTCCTACCCCTCCCACACCACATATCTATCTTGACAGGGCTAGTTACAGAGAAGAAAAGGCCCAGTAAATTAATATCAAAATCATTGCCACATACCCACCAAAAGACTCAAATTAAAATTTTGACAAAATTAAGTATCAACAAGAATGCAAAGATTTGGGAATTATCAGACATTGTAAGACTGTCAGTTGGTGTGTTAACATTGGGATGAAACAAATAATAGCTAGTAAAATGGAAGATATGTTTACCCTGTAACCTATGGTTTCACCTCGTCTTTTATACTGTTCACTATACACACTAATGGTAACCAAATAGAAATACACAAATGTCCACAACAGCATCATTTGTAACTGACAAAAATGAACACAACCCACATGTCCACCAACAATGAAGGGATACACACTGGTGTACTGTATTTTTATTTTTATTTTTTTTAAGACGGGGTCTTGCTCAGTCCCCCAGGTTGGAGTGCAGGGTGCGATCTCGGCTCACTGTAATCTCTGCCTCCCAGGTTCAAGCAATTCTCCTTCTCAGCCTCCCGAGTAGCTGGTCTTACTGATGAGTGCCGCCACTCCCAGCAAATTTTTGTATTATTGGTAGAGACAGGGTTTCACCTTGTTGGTAAGGCTGGTCTCGAACTCCTGACCTGAGGTAATCCACCTGTCTCAGCCTCCCAAAGTGCTGGGATTACAGGTGGGAGCCACCATGCCCGGCCTTTTTTTTTTTTTTTTTGAGACTGAGTCTCACTCTGTTGTTCAGGTTGGAGTACAGGGTGCAATCTTGGCTCACTGCAACCTCCACCACCTCCCAAGTTCAACTGATTCTCCTGCCTCAGCCTCCTCAGTAATTGGGATTACAGGCATCCACCACCACGCCCGGCCAATTTTTTTTTTTTTTTAACAGAGTCTAGTTCTGTCACCCAGGCTGGAGTGCAGTGGTGCAAACTCAGCTCACTGCAACCTCCGCCTCCCAGATTCAAGTGATTCTTCAGCCTCAGCCTCCCAAGTAGCTGGGACTACAGGCACGTGCCACCACGCCCAGGTAATTTTTTGTATTTTTAGTATAGATTTGGTTTCACTGTGTTCGCCAGGATGGTCTCGATCTCCTGACCTCATGATCTGCCTGCCTCAACCTCTCAAAGTGCTGAGATGACAGGCATTAGCCACCATGTGGCCTAATTTTTGTAGTTTTAGTAGAGATGGGGTTTCACCATGTTGGCTAGGGTGGTCTGGAACTCCTGAACTCAAGTGATCTGCCTACCTCGGCCTCCCAAAGTGCTGAGATTATAGACATGAGCTATTGTGCCTGGCTGGTGTACTGTTTTAATAGAATGCAGAAACAATGCTAAGTGTGAATATTAAATACTTAATATTGAGTAAAAGGGGCCAGATGCAGCAGGATACAGACTTTTACTCCATTTATGTAAGAGAAAAAACAGGCAAAACCAGACTTTAGCCTTTTAAAAAATGCATAATAAGGCCAGGCACTGAGGTCAGGAGTTCAAGAACAGCCTGACCAACATGTAAAACCCCATCTGTACTAAAAATACAAAAATTAGCCAGGTGTGGTGGCACATAGCCCATGCCTGTAATCCCAGCTATTTGGGAGGTTGAGGCATGAGAATCACTTGAATCCGGGAGTCGGAGGTTACAATGAGTCAAGATCATGCCACTACACTCCAGCCTGGGTGACAGAGCAAGGCTCCATCTCTAAAAAAAAAAAAAAGAAAGAAAAAAATACATAATAAAATTATAAAGAGAACCAAGGAGAGAAACACAGATATCCACAGGTAATGTGGATATCTGTTATATCTGTTACTAATAAGGGAAGGAAGACTTTAGGATCAGTTAGGGGCATACGGAGGACTTCTTGGTGGTGATAGTGCTCTATTTCTTCACCTGGATAGGTATCATACAGATGTTTATTTAATAACTGATGTATCCATATGTTTGTTTGCATATTTCACAATAAGAATGAAATAGAGGAAAGGAAGGTGAATGGAAAGAGATTTCTCCATTCATCGAAATTTTAAAGCCATGTTTTTCCTCAGGTTCTTCTCCAAGTTCAGTCTGAAATGGTGAAAGCAGCCAAGTGTGGTGGCTCATGCCTATAATCTCAGCACTTTTGGGAAGTAACAGAGTGAGACTCTGCCTAAAAAAAAAATAGAGAACAACAGAGTGGTATCAGGTAGAGAGGAAGGGAGGAAATAAGGACATGTGGGTCAGAGATACACAGTAGCAGATATGTAGGATGAACAATCCTATACATCTATATACAACATGAGGACTATAGTTAACAAAATTGTACTGTATATGGGATTCATGCTAAATAAGATTTTATCTTTCCTTGCCACACCAAAAAATGTGGGTATCTGTGATAGATATGGTAATTTGCTTAACTATAGTAACCTTTTTACTATGTATATGTATTCTATAACATTGTATGTGTACCTTAAATATGTAGAATAAAATTTATTTTAAAGAGAAAAAAATGGCCAAGTGTGGTAGTTCATGCTGGTAATCCCAAAACTTTGGGAGGCTGAGGCAGGTGGATCACGAGGTCAGGAGTTTGAGACCAGCCTGGCCAACATGGTGAAACCCTGTCTCCACTAAAAACACTCACAAAAAATTAGCCGGGTGTGCTGGCACACACCTGTAATCTTAGCTACTCAGGCAGTTGAATTGCTTGAACATGGGAGGCAGATTTTGCAGTGAGACGAGATCTCACCATTGCACTCCAGCCTGGGTGACAGGCCGAGACTCCACCTCAAAAAAAAAAAAAAAAAAATATATATATATATAGAGAGAGAGAGAGAGAGAGAGAGAGAAAAAATTTATGAAAGTATGCACAACAAAATTAAAATGTTGACTCTAAAGTGAGCTGCTGAGTGACTGGGGTGCATGAGAGAAAACGTTACTTATCATTTTTATACCTATTGAATTGTATCCTATGTATGCATTATAAATTTAAATGTGCAATAATGCAGATAACTGAAATGTGTGTATGCTTTGATTAGGACTTTGCATTTCCCATTTGCTCAAATTCCTTATGATTCTAGATGCATATGAATAGAAATACAAAATGTAAGGAGACAGGGGACTTCTGATAGCCCCTTCTTCTTTCCACATTTTGTGCCTCTGGCTGTAGTTTGCCATATGAGTCCATATGGCTAATGAGCAAAATATTTTTCAGATGGATACATGTGACCAAGCATTGCAAGTTAAAGATATTTCTGAATCTTGGACCTCTTATTTACAGTGAAGCCCCCTCATGTATAGTAAAGCAGAGAGGAATGTAAAAGGTTGCTGCATCGATAATCAGTTTCTGGTGAGCAATAATTATAGGTAATGTAAAATGAGACAATTATTGCTTTTCATCTTATCTTGAAAGAACTCTTACAGTCCATGATTTTGAAAAAAAAAAAATCTAAGTTCACTCTTTTCTTTTCTATAACAAAAAGACATTATCCAGTAGAAGTTCAAGAGTAAAATATGAAAGCAGCTT
Organism: Pongo pygmaeus; assembly: GCF_028885625.2. Classification (NCBI taxonomy): domain Eukaryota; kingdom Metazoa; phylum Chordata; class Mammalia; order Primates; family Hominidae; genus Pongo; species Pongo pygmaeus. Next base: position 24,090,982 of record NC_072392.2, on the reverse strand, counting down.
ATCTGACCTGGCCACATGGTCTTGCCACTTGTTAAATATAACTTTCTACACACTAACCTCTCCAGACCTCAGATCTTCAACTCTCTAAAATGGAAACCTAGTAGTATTTGCCTCTAGAACTGCAGCTGAACTGAGCATTTTAGGGAAGGAACAAACATACACATGATATATATAGTCAGATTATGAACCCAGTGTAGCCCAGAATGCAAAAATTTCTCAGTAACAGAGATCCCTAAGAGAAAAATGTGATTTAGCCTATCTCAGTGGCCTTTTGTGTGGCAAATGAAAAGTTAAAGTCCATAATGACAAACATACGGGCAGCCAGTGACACCATCCATTCAATGTAGACTCTCAACATCTCTGACAGTCATTCCCTGTTGTACCCCAACCTGCTTATATATTGGAGTGATATCATCTTTTGATCATAACATACATAAACCTCAAGCCTCAGTAAGAAATATTTATGGACAACCAGATAGTCTGTGTTTCCAGTCAAAACTCAGGTAGATCACATTTTATGTGACAGGAGAAGGCACAGTTGATGCCCAGTTAACCCTGAGATCATCTCTGCCTGCAGCTTCCTATCATCATAGCAAGCTCTTTCCCTGCAGTCCACCATCTGTATACGCCCTTTGCTGTACAGATAGCAAAAATAAGCATCTGAAAAGATGTTCAACACCATATGTCACTAGCGAATTCAAATTAAAACAATGATGAGATACCACTACACATCTATTAGACTGGCTCAAATCCAAATGCTGACACCACCAAATGCTGATGAGGATATGGAGCAACAGGAACTCTCATTGATTGCTGCTGGGAATGCAAAATGGTAAAGCCACTGTGGAAGGCAGTTTTGCAAATTCCTGCAAAACTAAACATACGCTTACCATATGATCTGGCAATTGCATTCTTTGGTATATACTCAAATATTTGAAAACTTATATCCACTCAAATTCTGCACATGAATGTTTATAGCAGCTGATACATAACCAACAAAGATTGGAAGTAACCAAGATATCCTACAATAGGGAAATGGATAAACTAACTCTGAAACATTCATACAAAGGAATATTCTTCAGAAATAAAAAGAAATGAACTACCAAGGCATGAAAAGACATGGAGGAATCTTAAACACGTATTTCTAAGTGAAAGAAGCCAATGCAAAAAGGCCACATAGTGTAGAGTTCCAATTATATGGAATACTAGAAAAGGCAAAACTACGCAGATGGTATTATAAAAAGTTCAGTGGTTGGCAGGGGCTTGAGCAGAGGGAAGGATGAATAGGTGGAACACAGAAGATTTTTAGGGCAGTGAAACTTTTCTGTGTGACCCTATAATGGTGGATATATGTGCTTAAGCATTTGTCAAAGCCCATAAATGGTAGAACACAAAGAGTGAATCTTAATATAAGCCATGAACTTAATAATATCAATATTGGCTCATCAAGCATAACAAATGTACCACACTAACAAGATGATAATAGAGGAAGTGTGTGTACTGTGGTGTGAGGCAGATATTAGAGCTCAATATGCCTTCTGCTCTATTTTTCTGTACACCTACAACTATTCTAAAAATTAAGTCAATTATTTCTTAATTATTATTTTTTAATTTATTTTTTGAGATGGAGTCTCACTCTGTTGATGAGGCTGGAGTGCAACAGCACGATCTTGGCTTACTGCAACCTCTGCCTCTCAGGTTCAAGCGATTCTGCTGTCTCAGCCTCTCGAGTAGCTGGAATTACAGGCGCCCGCCACCATGCCCGGCTAATTTTTTGTATTTTTGGTAGAGACGGGGTTTCACCATGTTAGCCAGGATGGTCTTAATCTACTGACCTCGTGATCCACCCACCTTGCCCTCCCAAAGTGCTTGGATTACTGGCATAAGCCATTGCACCGGGTCTTATTTATCTTTTTGAGACAGGTTTTATCTCTGTCACTCAGGCTGGAGTGCAGTGGTGCAATCATGGCTCAATGCACCCAAACTCCAGGGCTCAAGTAACCCTCCCACCTCAGCTTCCTGAGTAGCTGGTACCACAAGCGTGTGCCACCATACCTGGCACATTTCTTAGACCTCTGAAAGATGCTCAACACCATATGTCACTAGGAATATTCAGTATTCAACTAGAGGCTTCAATGGGCTCTGAAATACCCCCTCCTGAACTCTGTAAAAAGCGTGTTTCCAACCGGCTGAATGAAAACAAAGGTTTACATCTGTGAGATGAATTCACACATCAGAAAGCATTTTCACCAAGAAGTTTTCTAGTTTTATAGCAGGATGTTCATTTTTTCAATATTGGTCTCAATGGGCTCCAAAATGTCCCTTTGTACAGTCTACAAAAATTTTTGCCCACATACTGAATCAAAACAAATGTTTAACACTGTGAGATGAATTTTCACATCACCAAACATTTTTACAGATAGTTTGTATCTAGTTTTTAATCACAAAACTTTGAATTTTTCACTATAAGCCTCAAAGGGCTCTAAATTGTCCCCTCTTAGCTTCTACTAAAAGAGAGTTTTGAACCTACTGTGTAGAAACAAAGTTTAACTCTGTGAAATAAATCCCCACATTGCAAAGCTATTTCACAGATAGCTTGCTTCTAGTTTTTATCACGAATTATTTGGCTTTTCACTATAGGCCTCAATGGGCTCCGAAATGTCCCTTCATACATTCTACAAAAAGAGTGTTTCCAACTTAGCTGAATCAAAAGAAAGTTTAAACTGTATGAGATGAAACAGCAAATTGCAAAGCATTTTCACATATAGCTTCTATAGTTTCTATCATATAATATTCAGTTTTTCACTATAGGCCTCCATGGGCTATGAAATGTCCCCTCATAGGTTCTACAAAAAGGTGTTTCCAACATGCTGAATGAAAATAAAGATTTAACTTTGTGAGATGAACCCACACATCACAAAGCATTTTTATAGATAGATTTTCTCTAGTTTTTATTGCATAATATTCAATTTCATGCTAGAGGCCTCAATTTGCTCCAAAATTTCCCCTTGTAGATTCTACAAAAAGAATATTTCCAACCTGCTGAATCAAAACAAATGTTCAATTCTGTGAGATGATATGCAAAGCTTTTTCACAGATAGCCTGTTTCTAGTTTTTATCCTGGGGTATTTGGTTTTTCACTATAAGCATCAATGGGCTCTGAAATGTCCCTTTGTAGATTCTACAAAAAGAGTGTTTCCAACCTGTTGAATCAAAACAAAGTTTTAACTTTGTGAGATGAACCCACACATTGCAAAGCATTTTCACCTATAGCTTGTTTCTAATTTTTACCATGAGTTATTGGCTTTTCACTAAATGCCTCAATGGACTACGAATTGTTGCCTTGTAGATTGTACAACCAAAGAGTTACCAACCTGCTCAAGCAAAACACAGGTTTAACTTTGTAAGATGAATCTATACCTCACAAAGCATTTTTACAGATAGGTTGCTTTGAGTTTTTATCAAGAGATATTTGATTTTTCACTGTATGCTTCAATGGGTTATGAAATCTCCCCTTGTAGATTCTACAAAAGAAGTTTCCAAACTGATGAATCAAAAGAAAAGTTCACCTTTTGAGATGAAATCACACGTCACAAAGTATTTTCAGAAATAGCTTCTTCATAGTATTTATAGCAGGATATTAGATTTTCCAACATTAGCCTCAACGAGCTCTGAAATGTCCCTTTGTAGATTGTACAAAATGAGTGTTTCCAACCTATGGAATAAAAAGGAAGGTTTAACTCTGTGAGATAAATCCATGCATCACAAAGCATCTTCACAGATGGCCTGTTTCTAATTATTATTGTGGGATATTCGGTTTTTCACTAAAGGCCTCAAGCGCTCCGAAATGTCCCTTTGTAGATTCTGTAACAAGAGGGTTTTAAAACTGCTGAATCAAAACAAACATGTAACTCTTTGAGAGGAATCCACACATCACAAAGCATATTTTCAGATCACTTCTTTCTAGTTTTTAAAGCATGATATTCGGTTTTTCACTATATGCCTCATCGGGCTCAGAAATGTCTCATAGTAGATTTTACAAAAATAGTGTTTCCTACCTGCTGAATCAAAACAACAGTTTAAATCTGTGAGATGACTCCGAACCTCACAAAGCATTTTCACAGATAGTTTTTTCCTAGTTTTTATCACAGGATATTCAGTTTTACAGTATAAGCCTCAATGAACTCTGAAATGTCCATTCATATGTTCTATAAAAGTGTGTTCCTAACTCCCTGTATAAAAGCAAAGATTTAACTCTGTGAAATGAATCTACACATTGGAAAGCTTTTTCACAAATAGCTTGTTTCTAGCTTTTATGATGAGACATTTGATTTTTTACTATTGGCCTCAATGGGCTCAGAAATGTCTCTTTGCAGATTCTACAAAAAAAAAGTTTTTCATTTTTCTGAGCAAAAATGAAGGTTTAACTCTTTGATATGAAATCACACATCACAAAGAATTTTCACAGATAGCTTGTTTCTAGGGTTCATCACTGGATATTGGGTTTTTCACTATAAGCTTCAATAGCGTCTTAATTGTAACTTCTTAATTCTACAAAACGAGTGTCCCCCAACCAGCTGTATGTAAATAAAGGTTTACCTCTGTGAGTTAAATCTTCACATTGCAAAGCATTTTCCCCGATAGCTTGTTTCTAGATTTTATCTCGGGATATTGATTTTTCACTATAGGCTTCAATGGGCTTTGAAAGATTCTTCTGTAGAATCTACAAAAAGAGTGTTTTAACCTGCTGAATCAAAACAACGTTTAACTTTTTGAGATAAATCCACACATCACAAAATATTTTCACAGATAGGTTTTTTGTTTTGTTTTGTTTTTGTTTTTAGATGGAGTCCCACTCAGTCGCCCAGGCTGGAGTGCAGTGGTGCGATCTTGGCTTCCCAGTTTCACGCCATTCTCCTGCCTCAGCCTCCCAAGTAGCTGAGACTACAGGTGCCCGCCACCAGGCCAGGCTAATTTTTTGTGTTTTTAGTAGAGACGGGGTTTCACCGTGTTAGCCAGGATGGTCTCCATCTCCTGACCTTGTGATCCACCCACCTCAGCCTCCCAAAGTGCTGGGACTACAGGTGTGAGCCACCGCACCTGGCCAATAGCTTTTTTTACTTTTATTGTGGGATATTGGTTTTTCACTACAGGCTGATATTGGCTTCAAATTTTACCCTCATAGATTCTACAAACAGTGAGTTTTCAAGCATCTGAAGCAAAATAAAGGTTTAACTTTGTAAGATGAATCTGTACATTATTGCTGTATATTCGGTTTTTCACTGTAGGCATCAATTTGCTCTGAAATGTCCTATTGAAGATTTTACCAAAAGAGTGTTTCCATCCTGCTGAATCAAAAGAATGGTTTAATTCTGTGAGATGAAATCACCCATCGTAAATCATTTTCAGAGACAGCTTCATATAGTTTTTATCTCAGAATATTCAGTTTTTCACTATAAGCCTCAATGGGCTTTGAAATGCCTCCTCATATATTGTACAAAAAAAAGGAGTTTCCAACCTATTGAATCAAAACAAATATTTAATGTTGTGAGATAAATTCAAATATCACAAAGCATTTTCACAGATTTTTTTTCTAGTTTTTATCGTGGAATATTTGGTTTTTCACTATAGTCTTCAGTGGGCTCAGAAATGCCCCTTGTAGATTCTACAAACAGAATGTTTCTAACCTGCTGAACCAAAACAAAACTTTAACTCTTTGAGGTGAATCCACACATTGCAAACATTTTCACAGATAGCTTGTTTCTACTTTTGATCAGGGAATATTTGATATTTTACAATAGGCCTCAACGGACTCAGAATTGTCCCCTCTTAGATTCTACTAAAAGAGTGTTTCCAAAATGCTGTATAAAAATAAAGGCTTAACACTGTGAGATGAATCGACACATCACAAAGCATTTTCTCAAGTAGCTTGTTTTTACTTTTCATCGCGAGATATTCAGTTTTTCAGTATATTCCTCCATGGGCTCTGAAATGTCCCTTCATAGATTCTATGAAAAGACTGTATCCAACTGACTGAGTCAAGGCAAAGGTATAACTCTGTGTGAGAAATGCACACATCACAAAGCATTTTCACTGATAGCTTATTTCTAGTTTTTATCACGGGATGATTGGTTTTTGAATATAGGCCTCAATGGGCTTCAAAATGTCCCTTCATAGATTCTACAAAAAGAGTGCTTCAATCCTGCTCAATCAAAGCAAAGGTTTAATTCTCTGAAATGAATCCACACATCACAAATCATTTTCCAATATAGCTTGTTTCTAGTTTTTATTGTGGGATATTTGATTTTTTACTTTAGACCTCAATGGGCTCTGAAATGTGCCTTCTTAGATTCTACAAAGAGTGTTTCTCACCTGCTGAATCAAAACAATGTTTTAAATTTGTGAGATAAGTCCACACATTGCAAAGCATTTTTACTAATAGCTTGTTTCTAATTTTTATCATGGGATATTCAGTTTTTTCAGTGTAGGCCTCAATGGTCTCTGAAATGTCCCCTCATAGATTCTACAAATAGAGTTGTTGCAACCTGATAAATCAAACATTTAATTCTGTGAGAAAAATCTACAAATCTACACATCTCAAAGCATTTTCACAGATAGCTTGTTTCTGGTTTTTATCACGGGATATTTGATTTTTCACTATAGACCTCAATAAGCCCTGAAACATCCCCTCATAGATTCTACAAAAAGAGTATTTTCAACCTGTTGAATAAAAACAAAGGTTTAACTCTGTGACATAAAATAGCAAATCATAAAACATTTTCACAGTTGGCTTGTTTCTAGTTTTTATCACGCGATACTCAGTTTTTCATGACAGGGCACAATGGGCTCCAAAATATCCCTTTGTACATTCTACAAAAAGAGTGATTTTGGCCTGCTGAATAAAAACAAAGGTTTTATACTGTGAGAGGAATGCACACATAGGAAGGAATTTTCACAGATAGCTTGTGTCTAGTTTTCATTGCAAGATGTTCAGTTTTTTCATATACTTCTTGATGGGCTCTGAAATGTCCTTTCATAGACTCTACAAAGAGAGCATTGACAACGTGCTGAATAAAAACAAAGGTTTAACCCTGTGAGTTGAATCCAGACATCGCAAAACATTCTCATATATAGCTTGTTTCTAGTTTTTATCTTGAGATATAACGTTTTTAACTTTAGGCCTTAATGTTCTCTGAAATGTGCCATTTTAGTTTCTACAAAGAGAGTGTTTCAACCTGTTGAATTAAAACAAGGTTTAACTCTGTGATATGAATTGGGACATCGCAAAGTATTTTCACAGATAGCTTTTTACTAGTTTTTGTCATGGGATTTTCAGTTTTTCACTAATGGCTTTCATGTACTCTGAAATGTCCCTATGTAGATTTTACAAAAAGAGTGTTTCCAACCTACTGAATCAAAACAAGGGTTTAAATCTGTGAGATATATCCATACATTGCAAAGCACTTTCACAGATTGCTAGTTTCTAGCTTTTATCATGAGATACTTGGTTTTTCACTATAGACCTCAATACGCTCCCAAATGACTCTCATAGATTGTACAAAAAGAGGGTTTTCAAAGTGCTGAATCAAAATAAAGATTTAACTTAGTGAGGTGAATCCACACATTGCAAAATATTTTCACAGATAGCTTGGTTTTGTTTGTTTGTTTTGTTTTTATTGTGGGATATTTCGTTTTTCACTATAGGCCTCAATGGGCACCAAAACGTCTTCTCCTAGAGTCTACAAACTGACTGTTTCCAACTTGCTTAATCAAAACAAAGGTTTAACTCTGTGATATGAATACACACATCCCAGAGGATTTTCACAGATAGCTTCTTTCTAGTTTATATCTCCACATATTTTGTTTTTCACCGTAGGTTCCAATGGGCTTTGAAATGTTTCTTTGTAGATTGTGCAAAAAGTTTTTCAAATCTGCCAAATTAAAACAGATGTTTAACTCTTTGAGATGAATCCACACACTGCAAAGCATTTTCACAGATAGCTTGTTTCTAGTTTTTATCATGGGATATTCAGTCTTTCACTGTAGTAGTCCTCAATGGACTCTGAAATGGCCCTTAGTAGATTCTACAAAAAGAGTGTTTCCAACCTGCTGAATCAAAACAAATGTTTAACTCTGTGAAAGGAATCCACACAATGCAAAGCATTTTCACAGATAGCTTGTTTGTAGTTTTTATTGCAGGATATTCAGTGTTTTCATGTCCTTGTCCATGGGCTCCAAAACGTCCCTTCATATATTCTACAAAAATAGTGTTTTCATCCTGCTGAAAAAATAACATGTGTTTAACTCTGAGAGATGATTCCCCAAGTCACAAGAACTTTTCACAGATAGCTTGTTTCTAGTTTTCATTGTGGGATATTTAACTTTTCACTATAGGTCTCAATGAGCTTTGTAATGTCCTTTTGTACAATCTGCAAAAAGAAGGTTTCCAGCCTGCTGAATCAAAACAAAGGTTTAACTCTGTGAGATAGATCCACACATTGCAAAACATTTTCACAGATATCTTGTTTCTACTTTTCATTGTAGGATACTCGCTTTTTTCAAATACTTCTCCAGTGGCTTTGTATTGTCCCTTCATAGATTCCACAAAAACAGTGTTTCCAACCAGCTAAATCAAAACAAAGGTTTAACTCTGTGAGTTAAATCTACGCATTGCAATGTATTTTCACAGATAGGCTGTTTCTCATTTTTATCATGGGATATTCAGTTTTTCACCATAGGCCTCAATGGGCACTAAAATATCTTCTCATAGATTCTAAAAACAGACTGCTTTCAACCTGCTTAATCAAAAGAAAGCTTTAACTCCATGATATGAATCCACACATTGGAAAGCATTTTCACAGATAGGTTGTTTGTAGTTTTTTTCTCCACATATTTTGTTTTTCACTATGGGCTTCAATGAGCTTTGAAATATTTCTTTGTACATTCTACAAAAAGAGTTTTTCCAACCTGCATATTTAAAACACCGGTTTAATTCTGTGGCATGAATCCAGAATGGCAAAGCATTTTCACAGATAGCTTTTTTCTTTTTTTTTTTCTGTGGGATATTTGGTCTTTCACTGTAGATCTCAATGGGCTCTGAAATGGCCCTTCATAGATTCTACATGAAAAGTTCTTCCAACCTGCTGAATCAAAACAAATGTTTAACTCTGGAAGATGAATCCACACATCACAAAGCATTTTCAGATATAGACTTTTTTTTTATTGTGAAATATTCTGTTTTTTACTGTAGGCATCAGTGGGTGTGAAATATCCCTTCATGTATTCTATAAAATAGTGTTTTATACCTGCTGGATAAATGCAAAGGTTTAAATCTGTGAGATGCACCCACACATTGCAAAGCATTTTCAAAGACAGCTTGTTTCTACTTTTATCGTGAGATATTTGGTATTTCACTATGGACCTCAATGGGCTTCAAACTGTCCCTTTGTAGATTCTACACAAAGAGTGTTTCCAATCTGCTTAACCAAAAAATGATTAACTCTGTGAGATGAATCCACACATCACAAATTATTTTTACTGATAGCTTGTTTCTGGATGTTATCGTGGGATAATCGGTTTTTCATCAACCTGCTGAATCAGAAGAAAGATTTAACTCCATGAGATGAAATCACGCATCACATATAACTTTGAGACACAGCTTTTTTGTAGTTTTTATCACAGGACATTAAGTTTTTCACTACAGGCTTCAATGGGCTTTGAAATATCCTCGTGTAGATTGTACAAAGAGAGTGTATCCAACCTGCTGAATGAAAGCAATGTTTACTTCTTTGAGATGAATCCACACATCCCAAAGCATTTTTACAGATAGGTTGTTTCCGTTTTTTATCATGAGACATTAGGGTTTTCACTATAGGTTTCAATAGGCTCTGAAATGTTTCTTCATACATTCTAGAAAAGGAGTGTTTCAATTCTGATTGAATTGAGTGTTCTGATTCTGCTGAATCAGAAGAAAGTTTTAACTCTGTGAGTTGGATGCACACATTGCAAAGCTTTTTCACAGGTAGCTTGCTTCTAGTTTCTTTCATGGGATATTTGGTTTTTCACTATAGGCCTCAATGGGCTCTGAAATGTTTTTATGTAGAATCTACAAAAAGAGTGTTTCCAAACTGCCGAATTAAAACAAAGGTTTAAATATGTGACATTATTTGACATATCACAAAGCATTTTCACAGATAACTTGTTTGTAGTTTTTATCGTGGGATATTCTGTTTCTCACTATAGGCCTCAGGGGTTCGAAATGTCTTTCCTTAGATTTGTGAAAAACGTGTTTCTAGCCTACTGAATGATAACAAATGTTTAACTCTGTGAGATGAATCCAGACACTGCCAGTCGTTTTCACAGATAGCTGTTTTCTAGTTTTGTGTGTGTGGGATATTTGCTTTTTTACAATGTACCTCAAAGGTCTCAGAAATTCCCATTCATAGATTCTACAAAAAGAGTGTTTCCAAATTGCTGAGTTAAAACAGAGGTTTAACTCTGTGAGATGAATAAAGCATTTGGACAGATATCTTCTTTCTAGTTTTTATCGCAGGATAATTGATTTTTCATTATGGGCCTCAAAGGTCTTCGAAAATGCTCTTCATAGATTCTACAATAAAAGTGTTTTCAACCTGTTGAATCAAAGGTTTAACTCTAGGAGATGAATCAACACATCACAAACCATTTTCACTGATAGCTTATTTCTAGTTTCTATCGCAGGATATTCAGTTTTTCACTATATGCGGCAAAGGGCTCCGAAATATCCCTTCATAGATTCTACAAAAAGGGTGTTTCCAACATGCTAAATAAAAAAAAAAAAAGTTTAACTCTGTGAGAAGAATCCACACATCACAAAACATTTTCACTGATAGCTTGATAGCTTGTTTTTAGTTTTCATCGTGTAATATTTGTTTTTTGTGTTCTTTTTTTTTTTTTTTTTTCACTATAGGCCCCAATGGGCTCTGACATTTTTTCTTCTTAGTTTCAACAAAAAGAGTGTTTCCAACCTATGGAATCAAAAGAAAAGTTTAAATTTGTAAGACGAATCTACACATCGCAAAGCATATTCACAGATAGCAAGCTTCTAGTTTTTTTCTGCAGGATATTCTGTTTTTCACTGTAGGCCTCAATGGGCTCTGAAATGTTTATTGGTAGATACTACAAAAAGACTGTTTTCAACCTGCTGAATCAAAAGAAAGGTATAACTCTTTGAGATGAGCCCACACATCCTAAGGCATTTTCACACGTCTTACTTCTAGTTTTTATCGCGAGATATTGTTTTTCACTATAGACCTCCATGGGCTCCGAAATGTCCCCTTGTAGATTCTACAAAAAGAGTGTTTCCAAATTGCTGAATTAAAACAAAGGTTTAGCTGTGTGAACTTATTTCACAGATCACAAAGCATTTTCACAGATAGCTTGTTTCTAGTTTTTATCGCAGGATATTTGGTTTTAAACTCCAGGCCTCGATGTGCTTCACAATGTCTCATCTTAGATTCTACAAAAAACGTTTCCAACCTGCTGAATCAAAACAAAAAGTTGGCTCTGTGAGATAATTCCATGCCTCCTGAATCCTTTTGACAGCTTGCATCAGGTTTTCATCGCGGGATATTCCATTTTTCTCTATAGGCATCAGTGGGCTCCAAAATGTCCCTTTGTAGGTTCTACAGTGAAAGTGTTTCTAAACTGCTGAATTAAAACAAAGATTTAGCTTTGTGAGATAAATCCAGACATCACAAAGCATTTCACTGATAGTTTGTTTCTAGTTTTTATCACAGGATAGTCAGTTTCTTACTATAGGCCTCAATTTGCTCTGTAATATCCCCTCTTAGATTCCAGAAAAGAAGAGTTTCCAGCCTACTGTATCACAAGAAATTTTTTTTTTTTAACGCAACTTGCAAATTTATTCTTATTCCTTTTTTTTTCTTTTATTATTATTATTATTATTATAATATTTTAGGTTTTATGGTACATGTGCGCAATGTGCAGGTAAGTTACATATGTATACATGTGCCATGCTGGTGCGCTGCACCCACTAACTCGTCATCTAGCATTAGGTATATCTCCCAATGCTATCCCTCCCCCCTCCCTCGACCCCACAACAGTCCCCGAAGTGTGATATTCCCCTTCCTGTGTCCATGTGTTCTCATTGTTCAATTCCCAGAAATGTTTAACTCTGTGAGATAAAATCACACATTGGAAAGCATTTTCAGACATAGCTTCTCTGTAGTTTTTACTCATGGGATATTTGGTGTTTCACTATAGGCCTCAGTGGATTTTGAAATTTTCCCTCATGGGGACACAAAAAAAGTGTCTTTAATCCTTCTGAATCAAAACAAAGTTTTACCTGTGAAAAGAAAATTCACACATAGTAAAGCATTTTTACCATATCTGCCAACAAGGACACTCTTGTTCTCCCACTTTTATCAGAGGGCTGCATGATTCCTATAGGATGAGAAGCCGGCAGCAGTGTCTGGATTTGCCTGGTCATCTAGGCTCTGTTACAATCATCTGCATGTTCTTTTTCATTGTGGAGGGGATCTTTTATTGATCTGTTGCTAGATGGAACTGCCTCTCTCTACAGATCTTTTGGCTGCCAGGGATTTCAGGGAGCAAAAAGTACTTTGGGTAGGCTGGCTGCACTCCAGGTTGTGAGGAGTGGTCTCACTGTGGGGGATTGGGGTGTTTGCAGGAGGCTTTTGTGTCCTCTGGCTGAAATCCTTGAACATGGCTTGGACTCTAGCACAGGCCCTCTCATTCTCCAAGGCAAGCATTGATTTTCCATTGCTTTCATGAGGAGTCCATACCACTCTTCATCAGAACTCCTAAACACACTTTTTCAGCTTGCAATTGCCTCAGATAGCCAGTGAGACACTCTCTGAACTGCATCTGCACCTGTGAGGTCAGTTCAAAGTGTAAGACTTCTGCTTCACCTTGAACTTGCCTTTGTCATGGTTTCTGCCTTTCCCAGAGAGCCATGTTGAGAAGCAGGAGCCCCTGTGAGGCCCAGGATGAAGGGAGGCAGTGAGCTCAAGGGCCCGGCCATTTTCTGCTGACATCTGCCTCTGGGGTCTCGGGTGTGATTTCATCACCTGGACACCCCTTAACATCTCAGCAGACTGTATTCCCTTCCCCCATCGGACCCAATTCTTGCACACAGCCTCTTTCAGGAATGGAATCAGAGGAACAGTCTCCAGCTCCCACATCTCAGTCTCCAAGTGCCTCCTCCTCCAGCGGGACCTGACCATGAAGACAGCCCGAAGGGGCCTGCCTAGAGGGTGCAGGGGTGAGTCTTTTTGAAATTTGCCCCCCTCCATGATGTCTAGGTACAGCCCGCCTGTGTTCCCCAGGCTGCTCTCTCCCAAGAGGAGCTTCCTGCAGAAACACACAGCCTCTGAAGCTGCTGTGATGTGTGTTTCTGTGAGAGTGTTTCAAGCTATGGGTATCTGCGTGTGGGTGCGGTCATGTGAGAGTGTGTGTGTGTGTGTGTGTCTGTGTGCGGTAAGTGGAGTCTGCTGAAAGAAATGTGGCTAACGCACTGCAGCACTGTTTTTTGTCACCCCACCTTCCGGTGGCCTGTCTCTGTGGCTCTGCTTGGGCTGAGGGGCTCCATGTTCTTCATTTTTCCACGGCTCCTGAATCCACAGTGAATTGGAAGAATGGCTGACAACTGCCAGGGTCAAAATCACCTCCCCTTGCCAAAAAGCCACATTTCTACAAAGAAGAGAAGCACACCACACTCCAAAACAGACAACTCCCCGTGCTTTATTGTTCTGTGGCCAACCCAGGGCCAGACCCAAGCAGTCCTGTCACAGGGCTTCTTGAATTTACCTTGATTTTGGTTTGTAGCTGAGCAGGTGTTTCAGGTCATCAGGGAGGCACTCCTCCATTGTCTCAGAATCTTATTCTGGGACACACAGTGTGAGCAACAATAAGGTCAGATAGGGGTGAGGATACAATCTGTTGAGGTGTGGATGGAATCTCGCACCTTCACCTGCAAAAAAGGTGCAGACAGATGACACAGAAGTTGCTTCCATCCCCTCATTCCCTTCACTGCACCGTCAACAGCATGGCCTGGTGTCCAGGTGGGATGACTCAATCGTGCAGGGAAAAGTTGGATTGCAAACTGGGGCCCTTCTGGCCAGCTCCAGAATTGAGCTTTCATTCCTGGAGCCACATTGGAGTGAGATGGATTGATGCTGGGTTGGATGTGGCCTCCACACTGGCCTCCTCTTTTCCTGACTTCCATGTCCCTTGTGGGCCTAGAGTTTCCTAGGTCTGGCTCAGTCTGACTTCCATGTTCCTCATGAACCTGGGGTTTTTCAGGGTCTGGCCCAATGTCTTCCACACTAAAAGTTTCCCAGTTCATGGAGGACGACTCTCATGGGAATCCATTGCATGAGTGTTTTCTTATAAACACTGTCACATTTTAATGACTGGGCAGTTGTGATACTTTCAGAATCACAAATTTTGATTATATCCACCATCAAGATAACTCTTGTTCTCCCACTTCTAAAGGACAGCTGCATGACTTCTGTAGGATGAGAAACAGGCAGCTGTGTCTGGCTTTTACCTGGCAATCTAGGCTCTGTTTCATGTCATCTGCACTTCCTTTCTCATTGTGGATGGGGTTTCTCATTGGCCTGTTGGTGGGTGGGACTGATTTCATTGTGGATATTTTGGTTGCCAGGAATATCAGAGAGCAAAAGGTATTTTGGGTAGGCTGGCTGCACACCAGGTTGTGGGGAGTGGTCTCATAGTGGTGGCTGGCATTGTTTGCACTTTGCAGGAGGCTTTTAAGTCCTCTGGTGGGAATCCTCGAGCATGGCTTGGACTCCTGCACAAGTCTGCTCATTCTCCCAGGAGAGCCTTGATTTTTCTTTGCTTTCATGGGGGGCCCACAGTGCCCATCAACAGCACTCCTGGACATTATTTTCAGGTTTCAAATTGCCCCAGACAGCTTCTGAGACATTCTCTCAACCTCATGTGCACCCATGAGAGGCCTGTTTTAGGTGTGAGAACACTGCTCCACCTTGGACTTGCCTTTGTCTTCATTCCTGCCTTTACCAGATAGCTGTGCTGAGAAGCAGAAGCCCCTGTGAGGCCTGGGATAAAGGAAGGCAGGGGGTTCAAGGGCCTGGTCATCTTCCACTGACACCTGCCTCTTGGATCTCAGATATTATTCCATCACCCAGAGACCTCTTAACAACTTACCAGACTTTATTCCCATCCCCAGGAGACCCAATTCATGCACATAGCCTCTTTTGGGAATGGAGTCAGAGGAGCAGTCTCCAGAGCCCACCTCACAGTCTTCAAACCCCTCCTTCTCCTGTGGGACCCTACCATGGAGATGGCTCATGAAAGCCTTATGTTTGAGACTATTAGAGTGCTGCAGTTGGTTGCTGCAGGCAGCCTTTTTCTGGAGACTAGGCCAGCTCTGGCTGTACCATTTTCCTGGGCTCTGTCACACTTACAGCCCTGAGAGCCAGGTGTCCGAGCCTGCTTGGTGAATGCGCATGTGACATTCAGGTGACCAGGCACCAGTGGTGAGCAGCGGCTCACATCACGGTGAATGCCACCATTGCCTGGTGACAAGTCCCTTCATCTTGGCGGAGAAGGAATCCTCTGTGAATGTGTGTCAGCATAGAACTCTCGCCTGTCTACTCTGTGGGCTCTATGGGATATTCCCACAATCCTAGGAGCGGGTAGTGGTGAGCCAGCCTGAAGAAACATCAAGTGGAGCCCCAGGAATAAATGACGAAATCCCTAAGGATCCAAAAGTATACCCAAGATGAGTCAGGCCTGCCTAGACGGTGTCGGAGTGAGTCTTTTTGAAACTTCCCTCCCTGTGATTTCTAGGTACAGCCCGCCTCTGTTTTCTGGGGCTGCTCTCTCTCAGAAGGGGCTTTCTGCAGAACCATGCAGCCTCAGGAGCTGCCAGGCTGTGTCTTTCTGTGGGAGTGTTGTGAGTGTTTGAATGTCTGTGTGTGTGTGTGTGGCTGCATGTGAGTGTGTTTGTGTGTGTCTGTGTGTGTGTGTGTGAGGGACATCTGATAAAAGGAATGTGTTTAATGCACTGCAGCACCTTTTTTTTTTGAGTCCCTTCACCTTCTGGTGCACCTGTCTGTGTGGCTCTGCTTGGCCTATGGGGCTGCATGTTCTTTGTTTTTCCATGGTTCCTGAGTCCACGGTGAGTTGGGGGGATGGTTGAGACTCACAGGTGTACAAATCACCTCCCCATACAAAGGAACCACTCTTCTAGAATGAAGAGGAGCACACCACTCTCAGGAGCAGACACCTCTCAGGGCCTCATTGTCCTGTGGCCAAACCACGGCAGGACCCTAGCAGTCTTGTCCACAGGCTGCTTGAATCCAATTTGAATTCAGTTTGCAGCCAAGCAGGTTCTTCACATCATGAAGGGAGCACTCCTCCAACATCTTGGGATTTCATTCCAGAACTAGGAGTGTGAGCAGCAATAAGGTCAAATACAGGTGAACATATAGTCTGCTGAGGTGTGGATGGGGTCCTGCACCTTCATCTGCTAAAAAAGGTGCAGACAGATGACACAGGAAGTGCTTCCAACTCCATCCTTGCATTCCCTTCATTGCACAAGCTGTCCACAACATGGCCCCGTGCTCAGGTGGGAGGACTCCAACTTGCGGGAAATAAAAAAAAAGGTTTAACTGATACGAAAAGGTTTATCTCTGTAAGATGAATCCACACATCGCAAATCGTTTGCAAAGATAGCTTCTTTCTAGTTTTTATGCCGGGATATTAGGTTTTTCACTATAGTCCACAATACGCTCCGAAATGTCCCTTCATAGATTCTACAAAAAAAGGTGTTTTCATCCTGTTGAATCAAAATAAAGGTTTAACTCTGTGAGATAAATCTACACTTCACAAAGCATTTTCACAGATAGACAGTTTTTAGTTTTTACCGTGAAATATTTGGTGTTTTACTTTAGTCCTCAATGTTCACAAAAATGTCTTTTTTTTGTATATGCTACATAAAGAGTGTTCTCAACCTACTGAATGATAATAAAGGTTTAACTTTGTGAGATGAATCCGCACATTACAAAGCATTTTCACTAATAGATTGTTGCTAGTATGTATCGTGGCATATTCAGTTTTTCAATATAATTGTCAATGGGCTCCAAAATGTCCTTTTGTAGATCCTTTAAAAAGAGTGTTTCCAATGTGCTGAATCAATATAAAGGTTTACCTCTGTGAGATGAATCCACACACCGCCAAGCATTTTCAAATATTGCTTGTTTCTAGTTTTTATCTTGAAATATTCATTTTTTCACTATAGGCCTCAATGAGCTCCAAAATGTCCCTTCATAGGTTGTACAAAAAGAGTGTTTCCAACCTGCTGAATCAAAACAAAGGTTTAAGTTTGTGAGACAAATCCACATATCAGAAAGCATTTTCACAGATAGCTTGCTGCTAGTTTTAATCACTAGTATTAAGTTTTTCAGTATAACCTTCAATGTACTTTGAAACACCCGTTTGTAGATTCTATTAAAAGAATGTTTTCAACCTGCTGAATCAAAACAAAGGTTTAACTCTGTAAGATGAACCCACACATGGCAAAGCATTTACACAGATAGCTTGTTTCTAGTTTTTATTGCAGAATATTCAATTTTCCACAGTAGGCCTCAATGGGCTCTGAAATATCCCTTTATAGATTCTACAAAGAGTTTTTCCAACCTGCTGAATCAAAAAAAGGTTTTATCTCTGATAGATGAATTGACACATCATAAAACATTTTCACAGATATTTTGTTTCCAGTTTTTATCACAGGATATTAGGTTTTTCTCTATAGGCCTCAATGGGCTCTGAAATATTCCTTTGTAGATTCTACAAAAAGAGTGTTTCCAACCTGCTGAATCAAAATAAAGGTTTATCTCTGTCAGATGAATGAACACATCACAAAGCATTTTCACAGACAACTTGTTTCAAGTTTTTATGATAAGATATTTGGTTTTCCACCGCAGGCCTCAATTGGCTTCAAAATATTCCTTTGAATGTTCTTCAAAAAGAGTGTTTTCAATTTGTTGTAACAAAACAAAGGTTTAACTTTGTGAGATAAATCCACACATTGGAAAGTATTTTCACAGATAGATTGTTTCCTGTTTTTATTGCAGAATATTCGGTTTTACAAATATAGGCCTCTATGGGCTGTGAAATGTCGCTGCATAGATTCTAAAAAAGAGTTTTTCCAACCTGCTGAATCAAAACGATTTTAACTCTCAGTTGAATCCACACAACACAAAGAATTTTCACTGATAGATTTTTCTAGTTTTTATCAAGGAATATTTGTTTTTTTATTATAGTTCTCAATGGGCCCTGAAATGTCTTTTAACACATTCCAGAATTAGACTGTCTGCAACCTGCTGAATAAAAACAAAGGTTTAACTCTGGGAGATGCATCCATACATCACAAAGCATTTTCACAGATAGCTTATTTCTAGTTTTCATTGTGAGACATTCAATTTTTTAAAAGAGGCCTCAATGGGCTCCAAAATGTCCCTTCTTAGATTCTCCATGAGTAGTGCTTCCAATCTGCTAAATCACAACAAAGCTTTAATCTTGTGAGATGAATCCACTCATTGCAAATCATTTTCACATAAAACTTTTTCTAGTTTTCATCATGGGACATTTGTATTTTTACTACAGGCCTCAATGGGCTCCAAAGTGTCTCTTTGTAGGTTCTACAAAAAAAAGTGTTTCCAACCTGCCTTCTATAGATTTTCCAGAAACAGTATTTTCAACCTCCTGAATCAAAACAAAGATTTAACTCTGTGTGATGAATCCAGACATCAGAAAGCATTTTCACAGATAGCTTTTTTCTAGTTTTTATCATGGGATATTGGTTTTTCACTACATGCCAAAATAGGCTCCAAATTGACCTCTCGTAGATTCTACAAGCAGAGAGTTTCCAACCTGCTGATGCAATACAAAGGTTTAACTTTTTATGATAAATCTACACATCACAAAGCATTTTTACAGATACCTTGTTTCTAGCTTTTATCACAGTATATTCTGTTTTTCACTACAGGCCTCAATTTGCTCTGAAATATTCTATCATATATACTACAATAAGAATGTTTCCAACCTGCTGAATAAAAGAAAGATTTAACTCCATGAGATGAAATCACGCATCTCAAAGCATTTTTAGAGATAGCTTCTTTATAGTTTTTATTAGGATTTTAGGTTTTTCACTATAAGCCTCAATCAATGGGCTTTGAAATATCTGCTCATCAATTGTGCAAAAAGAGAGTTTCCAACATGCTGAATCAAAACAAAGGTTTGACATTGTGAGACAAATCCACAAATTTCAAAGCATTTTTACAGATAACTTGTTTCTAGTTTTTATCACGGGATATTTGGTTTTTCACTATAGGCCTCAGGGGGCTAAGAAAAGTCCCCTCTTTGATTCTACAAAATGAATGTTTCCAACCTGCTAAGTTTCCAACCTGCTGAATCAAAACTAACATTCAATGCTGTTGGATGAATCCACACATCGCAAAGCATTTTCACAGATAGCTAGTTTCTAGTTTTCATCATGGGATATTCAGTTTTTTACTACAGGCCTCATTGGGTTTGAAATGTCCCCTTGCAGATTCTAGAAAAATAGTGTTTCCAACCTGCTAAGTCAAAATAAAGGTTAAACTCTGTGAGATGAATCCACACATTGCAAAACATTTTTATAGATAGCGTGTTCTAGTTTTTATCATGGCATATATTGTTTTTCACTGTAGGCCACAATGAGCTTCAAAATGTCCCTTCCTTTATTCTACAAAAAGAATGTTTCCAACCTGCCCAATCAAAACAAGGTTTAACTCTGTGAGGTGATTCTACACATTGCAAAACATTGTCACACATAGCTTGTTTCTAGTTTTTATCCTGGGATATTTGGTTTTTAGTGTAGGCCTCTATGGGCTCCAAAATATCCCTTCATAGATATTACAAAAACAGTGTTTTCAACCTTCTGAACCAAAACAAGGGTTTAACTCTGCAAGATGAAACCACACATCTCAAAGCATTTTCACAGATAATTTGTTGTCAGTTTTTATCAGGGATATTCATTTTTTGTAATAGGCCTCAAGGACTCAGAAATTTCTTATTTTAGATTCTACTAAAAGAGTATTTCCAACCTGCTGTATATAAACATAGGTATAACTCTATGAGATAAATCCACGCATCACAAACATTTTCACAGATAGCTCGTTTCTAGCTTTTATCACAAGATATTCAGTTTTCACTATAGACCTCAGTGGGCTGTGAAATGTTCCTTTGTAGATTCTACAAAAGAGTGTTTGAAACCTGCAGAATCAAAATAAAAGTTTAACTCTGTGAGATGAATCCATACATCACAGAGCATTTTCACTAATAATTTTTTGCTAGTTTCTATGGTGGGATATTTCGTTTATCAATATACTCTTCCATGGGCTTCAAAATATCCCTTCATTGATTCTTAAAAAAAGAGTGTTTCCAAACTGCTAAGTGAAAACAAATGTTTAACTCTGAGGGATAACCCACGCATCACAAAGCATTTTCACAGATAGTCACTGAAACGCTGGCCTTTCTGGAAAAGCCACCTTTTTGGCACCCCTCCCCTCATGCCTGTGGCAGTGGCACAGTGCTGTATCCTGCCTGGGCTTTGACCTCTGCTTTTTGCTTCCTCTTGCTCTGTCTCCCCAGTTTCTGAGGGGCCTAGATGCCTCTCGCTCTGGCTGAATGTCTTTAACAATGATCACATCCCAGTCCATCAGGGAGACACTTCCTGGAGATCCCTGTCGTGATTGTTTCTCTCTTTCAATCTGTTTCTGCTTAATAGCGCAGGATTGACGACCCTGGAGCTCTTGGCTTCCATACTTGTCTCAGACAGGGAAGCTTCCTTCCTCTCCATGTTTCACCTCATGGGTGGGTGGATTGCCTGGAATGAGCGCTAGGCCACCGTGACAGGCCTTGTCTTCTAGGACAGGTGGTGTCGCATTTACTCTGCACTTCATGTCTCATTCGTAAGAGACATCCTCTCCTCTGCTCCTGAGTGGACTGACTCCCTGGATCTTTTGACCATAATGAATGTCGGGGAAAGGAACCAAAGGGACTGGGCTGGGGCTGGGGCTGGGGCTGGTTGCAGGGGATGTTGGGTCAGGGTTACCTGGGCTGTGGAGGGTTGGGGGTGGGGCGAATTTCTCAGAAACCTCTTTAATCCTCTGGCAGGCATTTCAAAATGTGGCTTGGACTCAGGCATAGGCCCTCTCCTGGTTCCCATGTGTTCTTTGATTTTCCTTGGCATTGATGGAAAGGTCACTTGATCCCCCTTCCACCGGACACATGCCTGGACACCATTGTTGGTTTCGCTGTTGCCCCATATGCCTCCGGTGACACACATTCACACTATCTGCTCTGGTATACGCCAGTGCCACGCTTGATCGCATTGGCCTCACCTCAGAATCGCCTCTGTATTTGCACGTGTCCTGGAAGGCGGTGTCGGCTTGGAGGAACCCCAGGGCTTTTAGAAGCGGGGCAGGCCACTGCTCTTTCAAAGGGGGAGGGAGGCAGAGGGCTCAGAGATCAATGAATTTTCAGCTGACACCACGCGTTGAGGCCCATGGGATCATTCTGTGCTGCAGCGAGGCCCTGCCTGCCTCACCAGATGTGGTGAACCCATCCTTTCTCACCCGGAGGGGTCCAAATCGGATCTGAAGGGGAGTCCTGAGAACCCAGCAGGCGCCCTGAAGCTCCCCGTCCATCGGTGGAAGTCGGCTCAAGGAGGTCCTGAAGACTGGACTCCTGGGGGTTTGGCCCTGGGCCAGGACACCGGCGGGCCCCTCTCCCATGCGGCCCCAAACAGGACCCCAGATCCAGCCTCTGCCAAGGCTGCAGGAGGAGACCCCCTGCAGTCGCGCAGCCGCAGCCTTATTTAAAGGGGACGCAGCCCCACTGCCAGGAGCGGAGCCTTAGTCGGCCCAGCTAATGCGCATGCGCGAGGCACGAGCGGATTCTCCCGTCACAGTGGTTCCCACGGTTGTCTTAGAAACCAGTCCCTGAGGCTTGGCAAAGCAGGAGTCCTCCTTGGCAGTGCTTTGGTGTCGGGACTCCGAGGCTCCGACCTGACCTCTCCACGGGATCGACAGGAACGTCTCCAGATGCCAGGAGT
Source organism: Pongo pygmaeus (assembly GCF_028885625.2). NCBI lineage: Eukaryota > Metazoa > Chordata > Mammalia > Primates > Hominidae > Pongo > Pongo pygmaeus. The sequence goes on along the minus strand of NC_072392.2, from coordinate 24,068,811 downwards.
CGCAAAGGGCTGACCAAGATGACGAGACCACGGGCGGAGTCCAGGGGAAGCAGCAAGGCATCCCAGCCTCAGGCCTGCCCGGACGGTATTCGGGTGAGTCTCCCCAAAAGTCGTGCCCCTGGAATCTCAAGGACAGGTCGGCCTGCGTGCCCCTGGGCTGCTCTCTCGGCCGAGGGTCGTTCTCATCCAGAGCAGAACCCAGCAGCCTCAGGGGTTGCCTGGGGGAGTGTGTTTCTGTGCCACTGCTGTATGACTCTGTGTGTGTGTGTTTGTGTTTGTGTGTGTGTTTGTGTGTGTCTCCCATTCTCTCTTCTCTCTGTGTCTCTCACTCTCTGTGTGTTTCTTTCCCTCTCTCTGTCCCTTTGTGTGTGTGTGCCTGTGTGCGAGTGTGTCTTTGGACGAATGTGCCCTGCGCGCCACAAAGCGATCTCTCGCATGTCGGCCTGTCTTTGGTGAGCCCCTTTCTGCATCTCTGCCTGGGTCCTCTGGCCGGCTGTCAATCGTTTTCGCCCCGGTACCACTTTGGCTTTGTGAAGGCTTCGACCGCGTGAGGAGATGCGTCGGTCCTGGTGCAATTGAAATCTCATCCCCATCCTGAGCGGCCTCTTTTTTAGGATCAAGATGACCACACTGCAGCCAAGGACAAAAGCCCCACAGGAGCTCATTGTCCTGCAGGAGAGGAGTGGACCCACGTCAGAAATGAGGTTGTATCTTTTCCCGGCTCTTCTGTGAGCAATGAAGCCACATCACGAGAGTCTTGAAGAGGAATCCGGGAATGGGAGTTGGCAACAATCCCTGTCACTGGAACACTGGCCTCTCTGGACAAGCCACACTTTTGGCCCCCCTCCCCTTACGCCCATGGAGGTGGCACGGTGCTGTATCCTGCCTGAGCTCTGGCCTCTGCCCTGCCTTCCCTCTCGCTCTCTGTCTCCCCTGTTTCTCAGGTGCCTAGATGCCTCTCGCTCTGGCTGAATGTCTTCAACAAAGATCACTTCCCAGTCCGTCAGGGACACACTTCCTGGAGATCCGTGTCATGATTGTTTCTCTCTCCAAACCTGTTTCTGCTTGATTGGGCAGGTTTGATGTCCCTGGAGCTCTTGGCTTCCATGCGTGTCTCAGACAGGGAAGCTACCTTGGTCTCCGTGTTTCACCTCATGTGTAGATGAATTGCCTAGAAGCAATGGTAAGTGACCGTGATTGGCCTTGTCTTCTAGGACAGGCGCAGTGTCGCATGTCCTCTGCATCTCCTGTCTCATTCTTGAGGGACATCCTCTCCTCTGCTCCTGGGTGGACTGACTCCCTGAATCTTTTGGCCCCCTCCTGGATCCCAGATGTTCTTTGATTTTGGTTGGCAGTGATGGAAAGATCACTTGTGCCCACTTCAGCCAGGCACATGCCTGGACACCATTGCTTGTTTCGCCATCGCCCCATATGCCCTCGGTGACACACATCCATACCGTCTGCTCTGGTATATGCCAGTGCCACACGTGGTCGCCTTGGCTCCACCTGGGAATCGCCTCTGTCCCTGTTTGCACTTGTCCTGGAAAGCGGTATCAGCTTTCAGGAGACCCAGGGCTTTTAGAAGCAGGGCGGCCACTTGCTCTTTCAGTGGAGGAGGGAGGCAGACAGCTCATGGGTCAGTGAATTTTCAGCTGACACCATGCTTTGAGGCCCATGGGAACATTCTGTGCTGCAGCGAGGCCCTGCCTGCCTTAGCAGATGTGGTGATCCCATCCTTTCTCACCCGGAGGGGTCCAAGATGTGATTCAAAGAGGAGTCCTGAGACCCCAGCAGGCTCCCTCGTGCTCTCCCTCCATCGGTGGAAGTCGGCTCAAGCAAGTCCTGAAGACAGGACTCCTGAGGGTTTGGCCTTAGGTCGCCCGCGGACCTCTCTCCCACGCCGCCCCCTACTGGATCCTGGATCCAGCCGCCGCCTAGGCTGCAGCAGGAGCCCCTCTGCAGCCGCGCAGCTGCCATTGTTTCAAGGGGACTCCACCTGACTGCCAGGAGCGGAGGGTGAGTAGGCCCAGCCAATGCGCATGCGCGAGGCCTGAACTGCTTGGCTTCTCCTATCACAGTGATTCCCACGGTTGTCTTAGAAATCAGTCCCGGAGGCTTGGCAAAGCAAGAGCCCTCTGTGGCAGTACTTGGGCGTCAGGGCTCCGAGGCTCAGGCCTGACCTCTCCACGGGGTCGACAGGAACGTCTCTGGATGCCAAGAGTCGCAAAGGGCCGACCAGGATGAAGAAACCCCCGGCGGAGTCCGTGGGAAGCACCATGGCAGCCTAGCCTCAGGCCTGCCCGGACGGTGTTTGGGTGAGTCTCCCCAAAAGTCGTGCCCCTGTGATCTCTAGGACAGGTCTGCCTGAGTGCCCTTGGGCTGCTCTGTCACCCGAGGGTCGTTCTCGTTGGAAGCGGAAACCCCCAGCCTCAGGGGTGGCATTCGGGCTGAGGAAGGTGTGTTTCCGTGCCACTGCCGTGTCACGGTGTGTGTGTGTGTGTGTGTGTGTGTGTATGTGTGTGTGTCTCCCATTCTCTCCTCTCTCGCTGTCTCTCTGTTTCTTTCCCTCTCTCTGTCCGTTTTGTGTGTGTGTGTTTGTGTGTGCATGCCTTGTGTGTGTGTGTGTGGGTGTGTGTTTGGACGTATGTGCCCTGTGAGCCACAAAGCGATTTCTTGCATGTCGGCCGGTCTTTGGTGAGCCTCTTTCTGCATCTCTGCCTGGTTCATGTGGCCGGCTGTCAGTCGTTTTCCTGGCCATTCCACTTTGGGTTTGTGAAAGCCTCGACCACGTGAGGAGACGCGTCGGTCCCGGAGCAATTGAACTATCATCCCCATCCTGAGCGGCCTCTTTTCTAGGGTCAAGATGACCACACTCCACCCAAGGACAAAGGCCCCACAGGAGCTCACTGTCCTGCAGGAGAGGAGCAGACCCACGTCCAAGAAGATGATTGTATCTTTTCATGGCTCTTCTCTGAGAAATGAAGCCACACCATGATACAGTCTTGAAGAGGAAGCCGGGAATGGGAGATGGCAACAATCCCTGTCACAGGAACGCTCGCCTCTCTGGACAAGTCACCGGTTCAGCACCCCTCCCCTTGTGCCCGTGGAGGTGGCAAAGTGCTGTATCCTACCTGGGCTCTGGCCCCTGCTCTGTCCTCCCTCTTGCTCTGTCTCCCCTGTTTCTGAGAGGCCTAGATGTGTCTAGGTCTGGCTGAATGTCTTCAACAAAGATCACTTTCCAGTCCATCAGGGAGACACTTGGGGGACATGCACATCACGATTTTTTCTCTCTCCCAACCTGTTTCTGCTTGATTGGGCTGGTTGGATGACCCTGGAGAGCTTCACTTCCGTAGGTGTCTCAGACAGGCAAGCTACCTTGGTCTCCATGTTTCACTTTATCGGTTAGTGGATAGCCTAGAATGAGCAGTAGGCCACTGTGACCAGCTTAGTCTTCTAAGACATTCAATGTTACATTTCATCTGCACTTCCAGTCTCGTTATTGAGAAACATTCTCTCCTCTGCTCCTTGGTGGACTGACTCCCTGAATCTTTTGGCCCCCTCCTGGATCCAGGTGTTCTTTGATTTTCCTTGGCATTGATGGAAAGTCACTTGTGCCCCCCTTCCACCTGGCACATGCCTGAACACCATCTTGTGTTTTGCCATCACCCCATATGCCTTCAGTGACAGACATTCACACCATCTGCTCTGGGATATGCCAGTGCCACGCATGTTGGAATTGACTCCACTTCGGAATCGCCCTTGTCCCTGTTTGCATGTGTCCTGGAAAGAGGTATCAGCTTGCAAGCGCCCCAGAGCTTTTACAAGTGGGGCACGCGACTGCTCTTTCAAAGGAGGAGGGAGGCAGAGGGCTCATGGGTCAGTGATTTTTCTGCTGACACCACACCTTGAGGCCCATGTGATCATTCTGCCCTGCAACGAGGCGCTTCCTTTCTCAGCAGATGTGGTGAGCCCATCCTTCACCCGGAGGGGTCCAAAATCGGATGGGAAGAGGGGTCTTGAGATGCCAGCAGGTGCCCTGAAGCTCTCTCTCTATCTGTGGAAGTCAGCTTAAGGAAGTCTTTAAAACAGGACTCCTCGGGATTTGGCCCTGGGACCCCCGTGGCCCTCTCTCCCCTGCCGTCCCCTACTGGAACCTGCATCCCACCATCGCCGTGGCTGCAGCAGGATTCCCCCTGCCACTGTGCAGTCGCCATTGTTTAAAGGGGCCACAGCCTGTCTTCCAGGAGCGCAATGCGAGTCGGCCCAGCAAATGCGTATCCGCGAGGCTCTAGCTGATTCTCCCATCACATTGATTTCCATGAGAATCCAGTCCCTGAGACTTGGCAAAACAGGAGTTCTCTTTGGCCCTGCTTCGTTGTTGGGGCTCTGAGCCTCCAGCCTGACTCGCAAGGGTTTTAATACCCTTCCCATCCTCAGCTGCCTCTTTGCTAGGATCAAGACGACCACAACACAGCCAAGGACAAAGGACTCACAGGTGCTCATTGTCCACCCCCAGGAGGGTGTCCACAGACCTTCAAGAAGATGGTTTTCACTCCTCTCACATTTTGCCCTCATTCAGAAATCCAGGAACAGTTCGACACAGCGATGGAGAAGGAAGCCGGCAACAGGATGCAGCAAGCATTTCTGTCACCCAAACGCTGGCCTTCCTGGCCAAGTCACCCGCTTGACACTTTTTCCCGGATGCCCGTTATGGTGGCATTGTGCCGTATCCTGCCTGGGCACTGGCCTCTATTCTGTCTTCCCTCTTGTTCTGTCTGCCCAGGTTCTGGGAATCCTAGAGGCTTCTTAGTCTGGCTCAACGTCTTCAACAAAGAACACTTCCCAGTCCATCAGGGAGAAACTTCTATGGGGTCCGTTTCATGATCGTTTCCCTCTCCAAACCTATTTCTGGATGATTGGGCAGGTGTGATGATCCTGGAGCTCTGGGCTGCCATACCTGTCTTGGACAGCAAAGCTCCCCTGGTCTCCATGTCCGAAGTGATGACTGCGTAGTCAGTCCAGGAAGAGTGGGAGGCGACCCGACCATGGCTGACCTTTGTTTTCTAGGAAAGGCGGTGTTGCATCCCACCTGTACTTCCTCTGTCATTCCTGAGGGCCATCCAGTTGCTCTGCTCCTGGGGAGAGGGCCTTCAAGCACTGAATCTTTTGGCTGCCACGGATGTCAGGGAGCCGAGGGGACTGGGTTTTGCTGAGTGCAGGGGAGTTGGCATCAGAGGTACCTACCTGCTGGCAGGATTGGGGTGGAATGTACTTTGTCGAAACCTCTGGGCCCCTCTGGCAGGCATCCCTGAATGTGGCTTGGACTCGGATACAGGCCCTGTCTCGCAGGTTTTTAGGTGTGCTTGGCTTTTCCTCAGCTTTGTGTGGGAGGTCCCAGTGGCCCACGGACGCACACCTGGACGTCTCTGTCTGTCTCGGCCTCACACCATATGGCCTCAGAGACACACGCTCACTCCATCTGCTCTTGGGTGACGTCAATGCCACGTGTGTCACATTGGCTCCATCTCGGACTCGCCTCTGTCTCTGTTTGCACATGTGGCGGAAAGTAGTTTCGGGATGCCAGAGCCCCAGGCCTTGGAGATAAAGGCAGGCCACTGCTCCACCCAGGAAGGAGGGAGGCAGTGGGCTCATGGGTCAGTGCATTTTCAGCCTACAGTACGCCTTACGGCCCTTGGGATCTTTCTGTGCCCCAGTGAGACCCTTCTCGCCTCACTACATCGTAACCCCATTCCTGATCACCCATTCGGATCCATAATCAGATTCGAAGAGGAGTCCAGAGAGCCCAGTGGCACCCTGAAGCTCCTCCTCCACCAGGAACTGAAGGAGAAGATGGATCAAGAAGGTTCTGACGACAGGACTCCTATGGGTCCAACCCTGGGTCTCCTGCAGGCCCCCTCCTAGTACCCTTCCCACCCGCCGCCTCGGACTGTACCGCCGCCCCAGTCCTCCCAGTCAGTTGTGTTGCCGCCATTTTTTAAAGGGTCCGCAGCCTGACTCTCCGGAGCAAGGGCGGAGTCGGCCTCGCCAGTGAGCATGCGCGAGGTCCGAGCCACCGCTTTGGTAACAGTGTCCGCCACTGTTGCCCAGAAATAGGTCCCTGAGACTTGGCAAAGTAGGAGTCCTGTGTGATAGTGCGTCAGAGTCGAGGCTGAGAGCAGTCCTGGCCAGGGTGTTAACAGGATGGTATCTGGAGACCGGTATTCTCGGAGGGTCAACAACCAGGAAGAAACCTCAGGAGAAAGAAACCTCAGGCAGATCGCAGGGGAGGCAGCGCGAGATCCCAGCCTCAGGCCAGGATTTGCGCAGGGTCGATGATGCCCCTCTCCCAATCTTCACTTCACCAGCCACCGCCCCAGTCCCTGCAGCTGCCGCTCCACCATCATTTATTATTATTTTTTAATAGTCGGAGTCTCACTCTGTCACCCAGTCTGGAGTGCAGTGGCGGGATCTCAGCTCATTGTAAACTCTGCCGCCTGGGTTCAAATGATTCTCTTGCCTCCACCTCCCGAGTACATGGGATTACAGGGATTAATCAGAGTCAAGGCTAGACCAGTTCTGGCCAGGGCATCAGCAGGATGGTCTCTGGAGGCCGGGATTCACGGAGGGTTGTCCAGGAGGAAGAAACCGTGGGCGGAGGGCCAAAGAAGCAGGGCGGGATCTCAGCCTCAGGCCTGCACGGACGGTGTGCCAGTGAGTCTCTTCAAAAAACGAGAGGTTTGCTTGTGTGCCCATGAGCTGCTCTCTCACAGGTGGGTCGTAGTTGCGGAGAGCAGAACACGGCAGCTTCAGGGGCTGCCTGGGGGTGGGTGTTACCGTGCCACTGCCCTATGTCTTTGTGCGTTTGTGCGTGTGCGTAAGTCTCTTTCTTATTTCTCTCTCTCTCCTTTCTCGCTCTTTTGCTCTGTGCCCGTCTCTGTGTGTGTGTTGGGACACATGTGCCCTGTGCGCCAGAGGGCGGTATCTTGTACGTCGACCTTTCTTCTGGTCACCCTCTCCCCGCGTCTGTGCCTGGGTCTTGTGGCCGGTTGTCAGTCGTTTTTCTGGTGGTTCCAGTTTCGGTTTGTGAAGGTTTGGATGAGGTGGGGAGCTCCCCACCCTGAGAGGCCTCTTTTCTAGGATTAAGACCTCCACCCCTGAGCCAAGGATAAAAGCCTCACCAGAGAGGTCGTTGTCTACCTGCAAGAGCTGTGTAGAGCGACTCAAAAGAGATGGTTCTCATTCATCTCTCTCTCTCATCTCATTGAGAAATCTAGCCACAGGGTAACACAGGTTTTGAGAGGATGGAAACGGGACTTGGCAAGGATCTGTGAGTGAGCAGGTTGTGTTTCACATATCATTAAACATAGTCTAGTGAGTGTTCTGCAGATAGCTGGCATTTAGGTTTGTTTTATTGAATCAAGGAAAAGAAAAAATGTCGAGAAAAAATGACACAGCTTGCCTGCCAGCCCATCTGATTGTTACAAATTTAACAGTAATTTTAATTTATCTTCTCATGTAAAGGTCCTTGGAAGTGATAAATAATTTCCTAAGATAGCCTTGCTTTATTTCGTAGGATTAAGATGTCATGCATATCAGAGAATCTGGAAATTCTTCCCAATGCCGTCGACATATGTGATTAATCACGTTACCAAAATAACATACCAAAACAAACAACAGAAAATTATTTGTTACTTAGTTCCCTCAGATTTGTTTATATAATTTGTGGTTCCTTCATGCACGAAACATTTCATGTGTATCTGGCATTCTTCTGGTCACAAATTTCATCTTAAATAAGCTAAGTATTGAAATGCTTGTGCCCTTTGATTGATTTTTTCCTACATAAATACTTTGATAAAAAGCTACATTGAGGCTGGGCACAGTGGCTCACACCTCTAATCCCAACTCTTTGGGAGGCTGAGGCCACAGGATCATAAGATTAGGAGATCAAGACCATCCTGGCCAACATGGTGAAACCTCATCTCTTCAAAAATACAAAGAATTAGCAAGGAGAGGCCAGGTGCTGGCTCATGCCTGTAACCCCACACTTTGGGAGGCTGAGGTTGGCAGATCACCTAAGGTCAGGAATTCGAGACCAGTCTGCCCAACATGGCAAAACCCTGTTTCTACTAAAAATACAAAAAATTAGCCGGGTGTGGTGGCAGGCACCTGTAATCCCAGCTGCCCAGGAAGCTGAAGCAAGAGAATCGCTTGAACCCAGGATGCAGAGGTTGCAGTGAGGAGATCATGCCACTGCACTCCAGCCTGGGTGACAACAGTGAAACTGTCTCAAAAACAACAACAAAAAAAAAAAAAAGAAAGAAAGAAAGAAAGAAAAGAAACCTTGTCTATACTAAAAATACAAAAATTAGACCCTGAAGGTCACATCTGAATGAGAAAGACATTGTTTGGCTCAAATTGTCAGACACTAAGGAATAGTTCAGACTGGACAAGTGAGGTGACTCACACCTATAATCCCAGCACTTTGGCAGGCCGAGGTGGGTGGATCTCCTGAGGTCAGGAGCTCAAGACCAGCCTAGCCAAAATGGCAAAACTCTGTCTCTACTAAGCGAACAAAAATTAGCTGGGCATGGTGGTGCACATCTGTAATCCCAGCTTCTCAGAAGGCTGAGGCAGGAGAATCACTTGAACCTGGAAGGCAGAGGTTGTAGTGAGCTGAGATAGCGCCACTGCACTCCAGCCTGGGTGACAGAGCAAGACTCCATCTCAGAAAAAAAAAAAGTATGTAAGTCACTAATGTATCAAAGAAAACAACCATTCATGTATTGCAAATAAATACTCAACCAAGACAAAAAAGCATGTCACATGTTATGGGAAAAGACTGTAATGATGGTGAGAGGAAAACTGTGACCCTTGAATATAAGACAGAAAAAAATTAGGGCACGATGTTAAGGAATTGGAAATAATTCTCTGTATTAAAGGAATACAAGAAACAGAAAGAGAAGAGAGAGAGACAGGATAGTCACATACTGCAGGGGTTTGGGGTAGACGGGAATCAAGGAGGTAATGAGAGCAGTCGGAATGTACATAAAGTCACCCTCCAGAGCTGTGCTGTCCAATAAGGCTGCTGAACACTTGAAAGATGGCTAGTCCAACCTGAGAAATGCTGTAAGTGGAAAACACATTTAAAAAAATTTCTGAATACTCAGTATAAAAGAAAGAATGGGCCGGTGTGGGGCTCACACCTGTAATCCCAGCATTTTGGAAGGCCAAGGCGGGAGGATTGCTTGAGCTAGGAGTTTGAGACCAGTCTGGGCAACACAGAAATACCTCATCTCTTCAGAAAAAAAAAAAAATAGGCCAAGTGCAGTGGCTCACACCTGTAATCCCAGCACTTTGGGAGGCCAAGGCAGGTGGATCACTTGAGCTCTGGAGTTCGAGACCAGCCTGGACAACATGCCAAAACCCTGTCTTAACAGGGTTTTTTGTATTTTAAAAATACAAAAATTAGTCAGGCGTGGTGGCACATGTTTGTGGTCTCAGCTACCTGGGCGGCTGAAGTGGGAGGATCATTTGAGCCCTGGAGGTCGAGGCTGCAGTAAGCTGACATTGTGCCACTGCACTCCAGCCTGGGTAACAGAGTGAGACCCTGTCTTAAAAAAAAAAATTAGCTGGGCATGGTGGTGGTCAAGACCAGCCCGACCAACATGGAAGAGCCCCGTTTCTACTAAAAATACAGAAGTAGCCAGGTGTGGTGGCCCATGCCTGTAATCCCAACTACTCAGGAGGCTGAAGCAGGATAATCATTTGAACCAGGGAGGCAGAGGTTGCAGTGAGCCAAGATTGCACCACTGCACTCCAGCCTGGCAACACAGCCAGACTCTGTCTCAAAAAAAAAAAAAAAAAAGATATATATATATATACATACACATACACACAATTTAGGAGTGAAGTTTCAAAATCAATCAGTAAGCACTACCCACCAGGTTTATCCTTATGCAAAGTGCCCCCTCTGCACATGCAGGATTAAATGAACCTTGAAAATATTATGCTAAGTGGAAGAAGCCAGTCATGAAATATCACATGTTATGTAATTCCATTTAAATAAAATGTTCAAAATACATGAATGCATAGAGACAGAAAGTAGATTAGTGGTGGCCCAGGGTTCAGGGAGTTGGGGAAATGGAGGGATATGGGGTTTACTTTGGGGTAATGAAAATGATCTAAAATTTTTTGTGGTGATATTTGCACAACTGTGCAAATATACTGAAATCATTGAATTTTACACTTTAAATGGGTGGCTTCTGTGATATGTTAGTATTTCTCAATAAAACTTCAAAGAAAAAGAGTACCTGTGTGCCTCCAGAGTCCACATTTTTACACTTGATGAAGAAATCAAGATATTGTTTCTTCTTCTTTTTTATTTTTATTTTATTTATTTTATGTTTTGAGACAGTGTCTCCCTCTGTTGCCCAGGCTGGAGTGCAGTGGCACGATTTCAGCTCACTGCAACCTCCCAGCTAATTTTTGTATTCCTAGTAGAGATGGTGTTTCACCTTGTTGGCTAGGCTGGTCTCGAACTTCTGACCTCAAATGAGTCCACCACGTTGGCCTCCCAAAGTGCTGGGATTGCAGGCATGAGCCACCACGCCTGGCTCAAGATTTAGTTTCCATTGTTTCAGATGCCCTAGGACCATTTTATTCTACTTTGATTTCTGATGCATCATCTCAGTGGAAATTTTACATTACTTCCCAAAATATTTTACTCTTTGTAAGATTTTATCATCTGAGTGCAGTGGCTCACACCTCTAACTGCAACACTTTGGGAGGCCAAGGTGGGAGGATCAGTTGAGCCCAGGAATTCAAGTCCAATCTCTGCAACATAGTGAGGCGCCCATCTTTACAAAAAAAAAATTGTTTAATTAGGTGGGTATATTGTTGCATGCCTGTGGTCTCAGCCAGTAGGTAGGCTGAGGTGGGAGGATAACTTGAGCCCAGGAGGTCGAGGCTTCAGTGGCCATGATTATACCACTGCATTCCAGCAAAAATATTTTTAATTACTTTTTTTAAGAAAACAAAATATACACTTACTGACTTGATACAAATGAATGACTTTTATAATCTACAGAAACAAAAAAAAAAAAAACAATAATAAAAACCCACAGCCATTCTTCTTACATGAGTCTCTGGTGTCTCTGAGTTGCAAGAATTGTGAATTATGATTAATAACAAATATGCATGACAAGGATCCAATAAGAGATAGGCATTGATAAATTGCAAATCACACTTACTGGAGTAAGGTCTTTAAAGTTGTACAAGAAAAAGAAAAGGCATTGAAAAACTGCATTGGCTACCAAAGTGCTAAAGTTTACCTAAGTCCATTAATCAGCACACACACACACACACACACACATGCAATGGATGTGTAAAATGATCAACACGGTATTCCATGAACGTATCCTCTTATAAATAGGTCTGTGGGGGTAAAAGATGAGGTTCTATAGATCCTGGAATCAGGGATGGGGAATCTGTGGGGTCCCTGGGGTGAGAGATGAGGGTCTGTAGATTAGTGATGGGTGGTCTTTGGGATAGTGATGAGATCCGTGGAATCAATTCTTGTGGGTATGTAGGGTCAGTGATGAGGGAATCTGGTGTCAGTGATGGGATGTGTGTGGAATCAGTGAGAGAGTGTGGAATCAATCTGTGAAGGCCAGATTTGTGGTGTAATCTCTCAGGCTGACACATCCTGATCTGTGTGTCAGTGGTGGAAATTCTATGGGGTCAGAGTGTGACAGTCAGGTCCCTGCCACTGGGTGTTCTGGGTCCGGCCAAGGGCATAGATTCCCTTACCCGATCCTGGCTGGCGAGGCCCTTCTCAGGGATTCCTCATGTGAAAGGTGCGTTGTCAGCGGTTTTTGTTTTTGTTTTTGTTTTGTGGTGGGGGTGGGTGGGTTGGCTTTTTCTTTTTGGTTTGGTTTTGCCTCTTAGAGACCACAGACACGTCCAGCTTTTAGGAAGACATTTTTGTCTGGGCGATCGCTAGGTCCTTTGGCCCAAGCCATCTAATGGGAACGAAGCTGACCATTCCCTCAGTGCAGTTCAGATCTAGATGGTCGCTTTAAGGGGTCCACTCGGGGACATGCAAGTGGGTTGTGGCTTTGAGTGGCAGGTGGGCGGGAAGAAACAACTAAGAAAGACACAAGAGAGGTCCTCAGGCTTGATCTGTCACAGCTAGAAGAACAGCCTCCTTAACCCTTCAGGCACCAATGGGAGGTGCCTCTGGGCTGCAAGAGGCTGGCGGAGGGGGACTTCCAGACCCAGAAAGTCTGGGCACAGAAGCCTATTACTGCCAGACGCTGAGGAGTTGCCGTGGGAACCAAGGGCCTTTCGGGTCAGATCAGAGCCTTTCTTAGACAATTCTTTGGGTAACTGGCAAGCTCCTGTCCAGCGCACGCCCCTATGAATGCTTACTGTGCCATCTCGGCCACAGTCTTCTTTGGTCTGAGAGCCACTTGTTTCTTAAATCCCTGCACTAATCTCGCCATCTGTTCCTACATAGCCCAGGCATTTGCCGCATGCTGGTCCTTTCTTTCCTGACAGGCGGGCAGTCTCTCTCCAGTTTCTGGGAGGACAGTTCAAATTATGGAGGAGGGGGCGGGTGCAGGGCAGCAGTGCCCAGGGGAGTATGTGTGAGTTGGGGGAGCAGGGGCTCATTTTTGTTTATAGCTCAGATTCCCAAGCCTGTGACTTTGAAAATCTTTGTCTTCCTTGCAACGTTTCAATCTGAGGCTCTTGGGGAGAGGGCAGAGTTGGAGCCAGATGGAAGAGTGGTGGGGAGAGGAGTGGGTAGAGGGGACATGGAGAATGTTTCAGGAAGTGTCTTTATTCCTGGCACCTTACTTTGCCCACTGGAGTTTCCCAGTCTGTTCCAGACGCACTCTCTAGACCCTGAGGAGGCCTGAGGAGGCATGTTACTTACCAGTGTGGTGGAGGTGAAGTGCTGGGAGGTGGAGGTTGCAATGAGCTGAGATCACGCCACTGCACTCCAGGCTGGGTGACACTGCGAGACTCTGTCTCAATAAATAAATAAACAAATAAATATACAAACAAATGGAAGGGAAAAAACACAATTTAAAAATCAAGTGATTCTAAAAGTAGCAATATATCATAATGCCTAAATATGTGTAATTGGTGGGGCATGGTGGCTCCAATGTATCATAATGCCTAAATTTGTGGGATTGGTGGGGTGTGATGGCTCCCACCTGTAATCCCAGCACTTTGAGAGGCCAAGGCCAGTGGATCACCTGAAGTCAGGAGTTTGAGACCAGCCTGACCAACATTGTGAACCCCTGTCCCTACTAAAAATAGAAAAAAATTAGCCAGGTGTTTTGGCGGACACCTGAATTCCGAGCTACTAGGGAGGCTGAGGCAGGAGAATTGCTTGAACCCAGGAGGCAGAGGTTACAGTGAGCCAAGATTGCCCCGTTGCACTCCACCCTGGGTGACAGTGCGAGACTCCCTCAAAAAAAAAAGTTTGTGGGACCAATTCCAATCGAGTCCAGGGGTCTCGATTGGCCAAGGCAGTCTCAAACTTCTGACCCCAAGTGATCTGCCTGCCTCAGCCTCCCAAAGTGCTGGGATTATAGGCGTAAGCCACCGTGCCCGGCCTCCCCTCCTTTTCATTCAGGGATTTTAAATGTTTTATTTGCTCCATCTGTTATGTATGATTGACTTGACGATTTCAGCTTGAATTAAAATTACATATTTTTGCGCGTGTTTATTAATATTTAAACATATCAAAATAATATATGTTCATAATGAAAATGAAACATTACAAATAAATACACAGGAAAGGCAGTATTCCCCTTCCAGTTCCACTCTTGAAATAACCAGTTAAGAAGATGATGACATCTTTCCATGATGTTCTCCAAGATTCATATAATTATTTGCAATCATACAATGGCATACACAGCTCAGGTGCAGTGGCTCATGCATGTAATCCCAGCACTTTGGGAGACTGAACCTGGTGGATCATTTGAGGTCAGGAGTTCAAGACTAGGCTGTCCAACATAGTGAAACCCCATCACTACAAAAAACAAAAAAAATTATTTGGGCGTGGTGGCGGACGCCTGTATTCTCAGCTACTTGGGAGGTGGAGGCACGAGAATCGCTTGAACCTGGGAGATGAAGGTTACAGGGAGCCGATATCGCATTACCTCACTCCCACCTGGGCGACAGAGTGAGACTCCATCTCAATAAATAAATAAAGAGAAAGAAAGAAAGAAAAAAAGAAAGATGAAAGAAACAAAGAAAAAAGGAAGAAAGAGAGAGAGAGAGAGACAGAGAAAGGAAGCAAGAAAGCAAGCAAGCAACCAAGAAAGAAAGAAAGAAAGAAAAAATATAGAAAGAAAAAGAAGTCCTGTGCTCAGGTTGCTAAGATCGATGGTAAGAACAAAACCTCTAGCGGTGAAAATGTAAGAAGGAAAAGGAAATTTCTTTTAGTCTTGTTTGTTGTACCCCAAGCTCTAAAAAGTACAGCCACATGTGTGATAAGTACTTAGTTAAGATGAAAAAGGCATTAAATTTGTGCATGGAAATCATAAACAGAAATGCGCTCTGATTGACAGCAATTGGGTCAATGTTATCAAAGGTTCAGGCATCCACTGCGGGTCTTAGAACATGTCTCCTGCAGATAAGGGAGGGCTACTATATAACGTTTCTTTCTTTTTTTCTTTAATTATAAAGTATTCTCCTTTTTTATATAACAATTTGCCATTGATATCACTTTAGGTATAAAGATATTAGGATACCTTTCTAGTAGATAAAAAGCTAACTCATTATTTGTAAGAGTTAAAGTATCTTCCATTATATGAACATTTAAAATGCTAAAGTACCTTTGCCACCAAAAATAGTGCTTCTGTAAATATTCTTTTACTTATATCTTTATTAATTTTTACTTCTGCTAAAACAAATTGCATGAGGAAAAAATGTATGTGTATAAAATGTAATATATGTATATATATTTAATATGTGTATATACAACTTAATATATACACATACATGCAATAACATACCCAATTTTTTGGTTGTTTTTTGAGATGGAGTTTTGCTCTGTTGCCCAGGTTGGAGTGCAGTGGTGTGATTTCAGTTCACTGCAACCTCCACATCTTGGATTCAAGTGATTCTCCTGCCTCAGCCTCCTGAGTAGCTGGGAATACAGGCATCTGCCACCAAGTCCAGCTATCTTTGTCTTTTTAGTGGAGATGGGTTTTCACCATGTTGACCAGGCTGCTCTCGAACTCCTGACCTCAAGTCGTCCACCGACCTTGCCCTCCCAAGGTGCTGGAATTACACATGTGAGCCACCGCGTCTGGCCTAACATATACAATTTAATGTATATTCAAATATAGGTTGGGTGCAGTGGCTCACTCCTGTAATCCTAGCACTTTGGGGAGCTGAGGTAGGGGATTGTTTGAACCCAGGAGTTTGAAACCAGCCTGGGCATCATGGTGAAACCCTGTCTGTACAAAAAACACAAAATGAGTTGGGTGTGGTGGCAGGTGCCTGTGCTCCCAGCTACTCAGGAGACTGAGGTGGGAGGATAGCTGGAGCCCAGGTGGTCGAGGCTGCAGTGAGTTGTGATCATGCCACTGCACTCCAGCGTGGGTGACAGAGTGAGACCCTCTCTTAGACAAAAACAAATCAAACCAAATATAATGTTTATACACTACACACTTGATTTCTTTCCAAACGGTTATATAACACTGTACTTTAACCAGCAATATATGCGAGTAATCATTTCCTACATACTCACTATCACTTGTGTGCAGTCAAGGAAACTTAGTAGGCCTGAATTGCCCAAACCTGGCATACTCCAAAGAATGGTGTGACTCTAGCCCAGCTCCTGGGAAATAACCTCTAAGTCCTTGGAATCTCTGGCCTATCTGGGAGTTAACAATGTGATTTATTGTGGGGACCTTGGACCATGCAGTGTCAGCTTGATCTTGGGAAGGGTGGAGACAGAGAAACTAAGGTCATCCAAATGGGTGCTCTTGTCCATGAGACCAACCTCCAGTAAAACCCTCAACCCCAAGGCTCAGGTAAGCTTCTTGTTGGGGAGTATTTTCTGTACTTTCTGCCACATATCACTGGGTGAATTAAGCACTGTCCACATGATGCCACTGGGAGAGGACAACTGGAACCCTGTGCTTGGTTTCTCCTAGACCCTGCCCTATGCACCTTTTTCTGTTGCAGATTTTAATCTGTATCCTTTTGTTGTAATAAACTATAACTATGAGTATAACAGCTTGACTCAGTTTTGTGAGTCCTTCTAATCAATCACTGAACTTTTGGGACCCCAAAACACAATGTTGTTTCTTAATTGAATTTTTCATGTTATGTAAGAAACCTATGTGCATAATTGAAAATCCCACACTAAGAAAGAGCTTTCCATGCAGTCTACTCCCCACCCTGTTTCTCCAATGCTCCCAAGTCTACTTTCTGAATAATCAAATATTTAAATTTTCTAAACTATTTATAATCTATATATCTGAGTGCTTATCTCTGTTATATAATAGGTAGATCCTCCTCCTTCTGTTTTTTTTTTTTTTTTTTTTTTTCTGAGACAGAGTCTTGCTATGTGGAGTGCAGCGGCATGATCTTGGCTCAGTGCAAGGTCCACCTCCCGGGTTCACTCCATTCTGCTGCCTCAGCCTCCCCAGCAGCTGGGACTATAGGCACCCGCCACCATGCCTGGCTAATTTTTTTGTATTTTTAGTAGAGACGGGGTTTCACCGTGTTAGCCAGGATGGTCTTGATCTCCTCACTTCATAATCTGCCTGCCTTGGCCTCCCAAAGTGCTGGGATTACAGGCATGAGCCACCGCGCCCGGCCCCTCCTTCTTAATATATCAACTTGATATATTACCTGATGGCTTCGTGTTCTGATAGCTGATGACTTGGCTGACACTCACCCCTTACCACAGTGCCTGAACCACTTTCCTTATATGGTGCTCTCACTATTTTCTTTTTCTTTTCTTTTCTTTCTTTTTTTTTTTTTTTTTTGAGACAGAGTCTTGCTCTGTCGCCCAGACTAGAGTGCAGTGGTGCAATCTCAGCTCACTGCAACCTCCTCCTCCCAGGTTCAAGTGATTCTCCTGCCTCAGCCACATGAGTAGCTGGGATTACAGACACGAGCCACCATGCCCAGCTAATTTTTATATTTTTAGTAGAAGCGGGGTTTTGCCATCTTGGTCAGGCTGGTCTCAAACTCCTGATCTTGTGATCCACCCACCTCAGCCTCCCAAAGTGTTGGGATTACAGGCATGAGCCACTGACCTGGCCACTCCACTATTTTCAATGGCTCTGTTGGTTACCATTCACAACATTCAACAATTAGACTTATACATCATTTATTTATTTATTTTTAATTTTTTCTGTTTTTAGGTTTAAGGGATATATGTGTAGGCTTGTTACATGGGTAAATTGCATGTCACTGGGGTTTGGTGTACAAATGATATTGTCACCCAGGTAGTAACCACAGTACCCAATAGTTTTTTGGCCCATAGCCTCATGCCACCCTCCCCACTCAAGCAGGCCCCAGTGTCTATTGATCCCATCTATGTGTCCATTTGTACTCAATGTTTAGCTCCCACTTATAAGTGAGACCATGGGGTATTTGGTTACCGGATGCTGCATTAATTCGTTTAGGATAATGGCCTCCAGCTGCATCCATGTTGCTTCAAAGGACATGGTTTCTTTTTCTATAGCTATGTAGTATTCCATGATGTATAATTACCACATTTTCGTTATCCAATCCACTGCTGATGGGCATCATATATGCCACTTCAAACTATACAACTAGGCTACAGTAACCAAAATAGCATAGTAGTGGTACAAATACAGACACATAGACCAATGGAATAAGTTAGAGAACCCAGAAATAAATTCACACACCTACAATCATGTGATCTTTGACAAAGTCAACAAAAGCAAGCAATGAGGAAAGGACTCCCTATTCAACAAATGATTCTGGGATAACTGGCTACCCACATGCAGAAGACTGAGTCTGGGCCCCCTACCTTTCATCATATACAAAAATTAACACCAAATGGGTTAAAGATTTAAATATAGACCTCAAACTATAAAAATCCTGGAAGACAACCTAGGAAACACTCTTCTCAACATCGGCCTTTGCAAATAATTTTTGGCTAAGATTCCAAAAAAGCAATTGCAGCAAAAACAAAAATAGACAAGTGGTACCTAATTAAACCAGAAGCTGGGAGGCCGGGTTGGGCAGATCACAAGGTCAGGAGCTTGAGACCAGCCTGACCAACATGGTGAAACCCTGTCTCTATTAAAAATACAAAAATTAGGTGGTGGTGGCACACACCTGTAATCCCAGCTATTCAGGAGGCTGAGGCAGAAGATTGCTTGAACCCAGGAGGCAGAGGTTGCAGTGAGCCAAGATCGCACCACTACATTCCAGCCTGGGTGACAGAGCGAGACTGCCTCAAAAAAAAAATTAAAATAAAAGCGTAAACACAACAAGACAAACTATCAACAGAGTAAACAAACTACAGAATGGGAGAAGATACTCACAAACGATGTACCCAACAAAGGCCTAATAATATCCAGAACCTATAGACAAACAAACGGAACTCTTACTCTGTAGCAAGGTCTGTATGCATAAGTCTCTCTTGTTCTTATTTTGGAGGCTTCTGTTTATTTACACAAAGAGAAAGAACTGCTATTCCCATAAATCATGGCTTTGAAAATGGTCACAGTTCGCTGGGCGTGCTTGCTTATGCCTGTAATCCCACCATTTTGACAGGCCAAGGCAGGCAGATCACAAGGTCAGGAGATCGAGGCCATCCTCGCCAACACAGTGAAACCCCATCTCTACCAAATATACACAAAAATTAGCCATGATTGGTGGCATGTGCCTATAATCCTAGCTACTCAGGAGGCTGAGGCAGGAGAATCACCTGAATCTGGGAGGCAGAGGTTGCAGTGAGCCGAGATCATGACATTGCATTCCAGCCTGGGCGACAAGAGTGAAACTGCGTCAAGGAAAAAAAAAAAAAAAAAACAAACAAAAAAAAAAACATTGGCCTTGGGCATTTCTTTAGGTTGGCTCCTGTGTTCTGTTTATAGCATGCCTTTATCAGGGGGTTGGGGTGTGGGACTAATTCCCAACTTTCTGGCACCATAAAGTGTTTAGATTCATCTGGTATTTTCCCTGACCCAGATGTGGAATAAACCATTTATTTAAAGATCCTTGGTTTCTTTTATTGAAAAGTATTATTTACAAAGCACCAAAATCTTGGGCTGGGTGAGGTGGCTCAGGTCTGTAATCTCAACACTTTGGGAGGCTGAGGCAGGAGGATCCCTTGAGGCCAACAGTTTGAGACAAGATTGGGCAACACAGTGAGACCCCCATCTCTATTTTTAAAAACTAAACAAAAACAAAATCACCAAGATCGGGTTGACACGTGTGTTCATTGCTATGGGTGTGTCATTGCTTCTAGGCCATCTTAGTGGGCAGAACTAGGAAATATATTGTACGTATACTAACACACATGCCACATGCCTAATTTGTATATTTATTTAGCCTTACTGAAAGCATTCTTTTTTTCTTTTTTTTTTTTTTTTTGAGACAGGTTCTCACTCTGTCACCTAGGCTGGAGAGCAGTGGCATAATCTCAGCTCAATGCAACCTCCACCTCCCAGGTTCAAGTGATTCTCCTGCCTCAACCTCCTGAGTAGTTGGGACTACAGGTGCATGCCACCATGCCTGGCTGATTTTTGCATTTTTAGTTGAGACAGGGTTTCACCATGTTGGCCAGGCTGGTCTGAAACTCCTGACCTCAGCGGATCTGCCCCTCTTGGCCTCCCAAAGTGCTGGAATTACAGGCATGGGCCTCTGTGCCTGGCCAAGCATTCTTAATGGGAGTGATATTGCCCCTAAGAGGGTGAACATTGGTTATTGAAGGTAAAATGAATTATAGTTGTTGCAGTGGTTTCTGGCCTTCCACAATTTTTTTTTTTTCAGAGATGGACGCTTGCTCTGTCACCCAGGCTGGAGTGCAATGTTGCAATCTCTGCTCACTGCAACCTCTGCCTCCTGGGTTCAAGCAATTCTCCTGCCTCAGTCTCCCAAGTAGCTGGGATTACTGGCATACACCACCACACTCAGCTAATTTTTGTATTTTTTGTAGAGATGGAGTTTCACCATGTTGGCCAGGCTGGTATAGAACTACTGATCTCAAGTGATCTGCCTGCCTTGGCCTCCCAAATTGCTGGGATTACAGGTATGAGCCACCGTGCCTGGCCTATTGCACAAAATTTTACTCCTTGGTATTTAATTTCTCTCAAATATTATGGGCAGCATTAATCATTTTATGGAAGATAAAAAAATCCATGTAAGATCAGTCCATGCACAGTGGTTCACACCTGTAATCCCAGCACTTTGGGAGGCCAAGGAAGGTGGAGCACTGAAACTCAGGATTTCAAGACCAGCCTGGCCAACATAGTAAAACACTGTGTCAACTGAAAATACAAAACAAATTACCCAGAAGTGGTGGCACCTGCCTGTAATCCCAGCTACATGGGAGGCTGAAGCAGGAAAATCGCTTGAACCCAGGAGGCAGAGGTTGCAGTGAGTGGATCGTGCCACTGCCCTTCATCCTGGGTGACAGAGTGAGCCTCCACCTCAAGAAAAAAAATCGTTGCAAGATCAGTGCTACAAAATGATGGCAAATTGATGGCTATACCTGGAAGACTTTTTCTTAATTGAGTGCTCTATCCCAAAGTTATATGAGAGGTGGTCTGTGTGTGTCTGTTGGCTGTCTTGTTGATAGTATTTATGATTGATCTTCAGTGCTTTGGGAATTATGTAAAATAGTTTATATTTTATATTGAAAGCATATATTATGAAATATATACTTTATTTCATATTATGAAATAATTTGAAATATTATTTTATTATGAAAGTAATTCAACCTAGCATTAAATGTGTTAAGTGTTGAAAATGAAAAGTGTTGACTACATCTGAATGAGTGAATATCTGGCCAACTGGTTTTGTTGTTTGTTTGTTTGTTTGTTTTTGTTTTTAGAGATGGAGTCTCACTCTGTTGCCCAGGCTGGAATGCAGTGGCATGATCTTGGCTCACTGTAACCTCCACCTCCTGGGTTCTAGCAAGTATCCTGTCTCGGCCTCCTGTGTAGCAGGGACTACAGGTACATGCCACCACACCCAGCTAATTTTTTGTATTTTAGTAAAGACGGGGTTTCACCCTGTTGCCCAGGCTGGTCTCGAAATCCTGAGTTCAGGCAATCCACCCACCTCGGCCTCCCAAAGTGCTAGGATTACAGGCATGAGCCATCGCGCCCAGCCTAGCTTATGGTTTTATTGAAAACCCCATTTAACTCAAAACAGCTTGTTTCTTATGAATAACAGTTTTTATTTGTTTTTTGTTTGTTTTCAGAAACAGGGCTATGAAATCATCAAGATTTGTGGATGATCAAAAAAGAAACATCCTGATAAAGTCGAGAAACAGAAAATTTAAAAAGTTTAAAATAGAATTTTGAACTGTAACACTGTTACTTCTTATTTAAGAAGGACAAGCCGCGGGGTGAGGTGGCTCACACCTGTAATCCCAACACTTTGGGAGGCCAAGGTGGGTGTATCACGTGAGCCCAGGAGTTGGAGACCAGCCTGGGTAATATGGTGAAACCTTGTCTCTACTAAAAACACAAAAACTAGCCGGGCATGGTGTGTGCACCTGTAATTCCAGGTACTCGGGAGGCTGAGGCAGGAGACTCGCTTCAGCCTGAGAGGCGGAGGATGCAGTGAGCTCAGATTGCAGCACCATGCTCCAGCCTTGACTATACAGCAACACTCGGTCTCAAAAAGAAAAAAAAGGATAAGCAAACAAATTATGATGAAATAATTGCCTTATAAAATTGCAGAAATAGGCCAGGCACGGTGACTCACGCCTGTAATCCCAGCAATTTGAGAGGCCGAGGCAGGCGCATCACCTGAGGTCGGGAGTTTGAGACCAGTCTGGCCAACATGGTGAAACCCCATCTCTACTAAAAATACAAAGTTAGCTGGGCGTGGTGGCATACGCCTATAATCCCAGCTACTTGGGCAGCTGAGGCAGGAGAATCACTTGAGCCCCGGAGACGGAGCTTGCAGTGAGCTGAGATCATGCCACTGCACTCCAGCCTGGCTAACAGAGAGAGACTGTCTCTCAAAAAAAAGAAAAGATTACGGAAATCATTGTAAAACCCCATAGTGTTTTATACTTCCTGAAACTGTCATAAGACTCACATTAGAGACGGTAACTTCAATAGTGATGTAACACATTGCCACTATTTCACAATCACTCCTATTGAGCAATAATTCAATTCAAAGATGCATTAATGAGATGTCAGGTAATACCAAAGAGTAGCTGATTAATCAAGTAAGTTTTGTATTCAGATCAATGAAATCAGTTACTGAGAGTAAGGCCTGACAATAGGACATGTTTGTTATTTCAATAATGACTGCAAACTAGAAGAAGAGATATTGTTTGTAAAATCTTTAGACGCTGACCCTACCAGAACATCTATTCTTGCTGCTATAAAAATTTGGTTTGGGGCTGGGTGCAGTGGCTCACGCCTGTAATCTCAGCACTATCATTTTCTCATATGAATCCGAAAATGCCGACCTCTGCATCCTAAATCTAAACTAATTTCCCACTCACTTGCTAATCTTCAGTCACACCAGACTGCTTTCTATTTCCGCAACGCTCCAAGCGCTCTCTGATTTTTCAGGGTCTTCAGTGTAAGTGTGCCTCTGCTTGGAATACCCTTCCACACTGCTGGCTCCTCACCACCAAAGCTCGAGGGTTCTCTCTCAGACACCCGTCCTATCAATGCTACGGGAAGTATCCCTCAAGTTACTGCTTATACCACCTATTGATTTATTTCATAGTATTTATCACAATATAAAATTACTTCATTTTCCCCTTTTAATTTAAAATCTTTTTTTTTTCTCCAGACTAGAATGTAAACCTCATGTGGGCAGCAGACATGTCTGCTGACTTTGTTTTTTTGAGTTTCGCTCTGTCACTCAGGCTGGAGTTCAACGGCACGATCCCGGCTCACTGCAACCTCCACCTCCCAGGTTCAAGCGATTCTGCTGCCCCAGCCTTCCAAGAAGCTGAGATTACAGGCGCCCACCAGGCCCGGCTAATTTTTGTATTTTTAGTAGGGGAGCAGTCGGGCTCTGGACTACATTTCCTGGAGGATCCCACCGGCCAACACCACGTCTCGCGAGATTTCGGCTTCCTCTTAGCCAGGTGGCAGAATCTTTCGCTGGGCACAATTAGCTGCTGCTCCGCCTTGGAGTCCGGAGTAACTTGGCCAGGCTGGCCCCAAGCAGAACTAGAGAAAGCTGAGAATGAGGAATCCGGCTCCGGTCCTTTTGTGTGTGGAGGGCTGAGGAGAGGATTTTGCGTGTGTGATTGCGACGGTTGCCGTGGGTCTTCGTGGTCTGTGACTGGCTGTGTGGTGCTGACTCTGGGTGATCAGGTGGGCGCTTGTGACTGTGCGCCCTCGGAGTGGATATGTGTGTCCTGGATGAGCCACGTTGTGTGTGCGGATGTGGACAACCGGTGACTGTGTGGTTGGGGCTGCGTGTCCCAGGGTGGGTGTGTAATTTTGCGTGTGTGTGCAGTACTGTGTGTGCGTGAGTTGCAGGTCTGTGGCTGTGCAGGTGCAACTTGTGTGGCCCCGTGGTCTGTGTGAGAGAGGAGAGTGTGATTGGCTGTGAAGCAGAGGGTAAGTGGATATGGGGAGGCATGTGTGCGATTGGAACTTTGTGTGTTCCCTTGAGAGAAAAAACCCTTTAGGGAGTTAGGGCGGGTCCTCGGTAAAACTCCTTTAAACAGCGAAACAGCCTGAAAAATCAGGCTGCAGGCACAGAGAAGGAAAACTAGCAAAGGGGATTGTCCTAAAGACATTCCTCAGCTGCATTAATAAGGGACCGAGGCCCAACATAGAAATGCCTTTGTTCTTTGTGTGACCAGCGGGCTTCCAGGAAATAGTCGCTTTTTTGTGGGCATGTATACGGTGAGCTCTGTTAGATTTTGAAAGGAAAGTGAAGGTTAAAGAAAGAGAGAGAGTTGGCGGCTCTATGGAGGGGACCAACTAAATGCCAGAGCCCACTGCCGCTTACAGGCTGGAGTAATTATAGGCCTGGGCAGGAGGGGTCTGGGCAGTATGGCTTGTTGCCTGGGAGAATGTTGATAAGGATGTTTCTTGGGCCTTTCCCCAGCAGGATGTGATAAGGAAGTCAGGCGTTTGAGGAGGATGTTTCTCGCAGCCCAAACCCCAGTGGAATGTTTCCCTCTGACCAGGGTCTGTGAAATGGTGGGGGCTTACAAAACGGTGCAGCTTGGACTAACAGGCTCCGGCGGCCACTTTCCTTTTCTGGACATGCTTTGGACTGTGAGCCGAACCTCTATGAATCATCACTTCAGCCCCTGATTGGTCCTGGGCCCAACTTTCACTTCAGCCCCTGAATGGTCCTGGGCCAAGCTTTCACTTCAGCCTCTGATTGGTCCCAATCTAAGTTCCCGGGCCAAGTGAAGTAGTGCTTTCTCCAAGACAGCCCACAGACCAGTGAGCACATTCTTCCCCTTCCCAGTTCACAAAACCCCCAGATTCAGCCTCCTAGTTGCAACCCTCTTTTGGGTCCCCTCTCCGCTGGGGAGAGCTTTCTTCTTTTGCTTATTAAACTTCCGTTCCAACTTCATCCTTTGTGTCCACCTTCCTTAATATTCTTGGCTGTGAGAAAAAGAAGGTAAAGACAAGAGCCTTTATTCTAACAACTCAATTGCTGGAGAGAAGATTCGTGCATATTCTATGTGGCATCACATGCCATAGCCCTGGGATTGAAAGCCATGCAGTTTAAGGGATGGTGTTAATGTCAGTCCAAATAGGTAATAAGATCTTTCACTCTGCTGTATTTTAGGGGTAGGAATGAGATTGGGGGTTTGATCAATAGTTTGTACCCACAGGACCAGGGATTTGCCCAGTCATCTGTGAGTAAATGCTTGGGCCAGTTTCCATGTCTGTATTGAATTAAATATTCATACGGTTCTGTGATTTTGTCAAATACAGATTTGGTCTTTGTCCCAATTTCCTGGCATACAACTCCTAAAATCCTTGGAATGTCCTAAGGGCTTGCTTTTTTTGTTGTTTTTTGTTTTTTGTTTTTTTTGAAAACGGAGTCTTGCTCTGTCACCCAGGCTGGAGTGCAGTGGTGCAATCTCCACTCACTGCAACCTCTGCCTCCTGGGTTCAAGCAATTCTTCTGCCTCAGCCTCCTGAGTAGACTACAGGCATGTGCCACCACACCCGGCTAATTTTTGTCTTTGTTTTATTTTTTAGTAGAGATGGGGTTTCAACATATTGGCCAGTCTGATCTCAAACTCCTGATCTCAAGTGATCTGCCTGCCTCAGGCTCCCAGTGTTGGGATTACAGGCGTGAGCCACCGCACCCAGGCTTTGGCTTTTTATATGTTAGTGATTGAGCGATAGCTTCAGGATGTGGGCTGGTCATCAGAAAGACCAAGGCAGGATTAGAGGGTTAGGACTTTCAGCCCCTACCCTCCCACCCCTGGGGAGTGGAGGGGACTGAGGATTGAGTTGATGGCAAGTGGTCAATGGTTT
The DNA here is from genome assembly GCF_028885625.2 of Pongo pygmaeus. NCBI lineage: Eukaryota > Metazoa > Chordata > Mammalia > Primates > Hominidae > Pongo > Pongo pygmaeus. Next base: position 24,043,129 of record NC_072392.2, on the reverse strand, counting down.
AATCAATCATGCCTATGTAATGAAGCCTCCTTACAAACCCAAAAGGAGTGGATTCGGAGAGCTTCCAGAGAGCTGAACACATGCAGGTTCCTGGAGGTTCATGCCCAGGGAGGGGATGGAAGCTCTGTGCCCCTTCTCCTATACCTCACGCTAGGCATCTCTTCATCTATATCCTTTGGAATGTCCTTATAATCAAACAGTAAATGTGTTTCCTTGAGGTTTGTGAGGCATTTTATTCTAGCAAATTAATCAAACCCAAAGAGGGGGTCATAGGAACTCCAAATTAAACCCATCAGTCATAATTTCCAGAGGCTGGGACTTGTGACTGGTGTCTGAAAGGGGGGCAGTTTTGGGGGCTGAGCCCTCAATCTGTGGGGTGACACTATCTCATGGTAGATAGTGTCAGAATCGAATTGGTAGACACCCAGCTGGTGTCTGCTGCAGAACTGATTCCTTGCTTGCTGATAGGGAGAAATCTCCTCATATTTTGAGGCCACAGAAGTCTTCTGGGTTGATTGTTGTGGTTTTGGTGTGAAGCAGAGGAAGAACACAGGTTGAGTTTTTTCCAAACGGGTACACGTTGGGGGTCTTCAACCTCAAGTCCATCAACTCCATCGCTGAATTTTTATTCATGTATTTATTTTTATTTTTGAGGTAGGGTCTCACTCTGTCTCCCAGGCTGGAGTGCAGTGGCACGATCTCAGCTCATTGCAGCCTTGATCTCCTATGCTCAAATGATCCTTCTACCTCAGCCTGCCAAATAAGCTGAAACCAGAGGCACACACTAGCACTGTGGCGTAATTAAAAATAATTTTCAGTAGGGAAGAAGACTTACTATGTTGTCTGGGCTGGTCTTGAACTCCTGAGTTCAAGTGATCCTCCCCCTCTGCCTCCAAAGTGCTATGATTATTACATGCATGAGGTGACTCACCTATCACTGATTTTCTTTTTCTTTCTTTCTTTTTCTTCTTTATTTATTTATTTATTTGTTTGTATTTATTTTATTTTATTTTTTTGACAGAGTCTCACTCTGCCTTGCCCAGGCTGAACTGCAGTGGTGCAATCTTGGCTCACTGCAGCCTCCGCCTCACAGGTTCAAGTAATTCTCCTGTCTCAGCCTCCTGAATAGTTGGGATTACAGGTACCTGCCACCACACCCAACCAATTTTTGTATTTTTAGTAGAGACAGGGTTTCACCATATTGGCCAGGCTGGTCACGAACTCCTGATCTCAGGTGATCCACCTTACTCAGCCTCCAAAAGTGCAGTGGCAGGATCAGGGAATACTGCAGCTTTGACCTCCGGGGCTGAAGGGATCCTCCCTCCTCAGCCTCCCAAGTAGCTGGATTATAGGCATATGGCACCATGCCGGGCTAATATTTGTAATGTTTGCACAGACGGGGTTTTGCCATGTTGCCCAGTCTGGTCTTGAACCCCTGAGCTCCAGCAATCTTCCCACCTGAGCCTCCCAAAGTGCTGGGATTACAGGGAAGAGCCACTGCACCCGGCCTATCACTGCATTTTTAAAGGGAAGGAGGACTATAGTGAGATTCACTAAGGCTTACAGAAAATGTAGAACCCTAGATAGATTTAAAGACAGAGATTTTAATATCCTTGAGATGATAATATCCAAATTTAGCTTTCATAGATAGGGAAATTTGAAGTATATCAGACTATAAGGTGGCATTTTGTGCAACTAATTAAAACTATGTTTGAAAGGGAGCAATTGCATTTTCATTACTAATATTAAGCAACAATGAAAAAAATAGAAATAACCAAGAAATTGTTGTATTTAACTCCTCCCTCCTTTTTTGGAAAGACAAGTATTGATATTTTTAGATTCTAATCAAAACTTCTCTTTTAAAAAAAATTGATGATTCTATGGAGATGGGGAGGGAATAACCTATGTTTATTGAACACCTAATATTCCACTTACCCAAATGTCATTTATTCTATATTCTAGTTTTTTTGTTGAGACAGGGTCTTGCTCTGTTACACAGCCTAGAGTGCAGTGGGGTGGTCACAGCTCACCGATGTATACCACCATGCCTGGCTTATTATTTTATTTTATTTTATTTTATTTTTGCAGAGACAGTGTTTCCCTATATTTCCCAGGCTTGACGTGAACTTTTGGGCTCAAGCGATCCTCCTGCCTTGGCATCCCAAAGTGCTGGGATTATAGGCATAAGCCACTGTGCTCAGCCAATATTATAGTCTGGATAGTAGAAGTGTCTCAGTGTACTGGAAAACTTTGTCTAAATTTTGAAAAAATATTTAAAAACACGTTGGTTTTATTTAGCCAATACTGATTTCTTTGTTCCATCATTATTTATTGGCATTATGAGCCTGTTGACTTTCAATTTCCTTACATCTCTTTCACTCCATTTCTTTTATTTTGTCCCCCAAATAGAAATTGTTTTTTTTTTTAGATGGATTCTCGCTCTTGGCTCTTGTGACCCAGGCTGGAATGCAGTGGTGCAGTCTCAGCTCACTGTAATCTTCACCTTCCAGGTTCAGGTGATTCTCCTGCATCAGCCTCCTGAGTAGCCTAGATTACAGGCGTGCGCCACCACACCCCACTAATTTTTTGTATCCTTTTTTTTTTTTTTTGAGATGGAGTTTCACTCTTGTTGCCCAGGCTGCAGTGCAATGGCATGAACTCTGCTCACTACAACTTCTGCCTCCCAGGTTCAAGCGATTCTCCTGCCTCAGCCTCCCAAGTAGCTGGGGTTAGAGGGTGAGCCACCACATCCGACTAATTTTTGTATTTTTAGTAGAGACAGGGTTTTGCCATGTTGGCCAGGCTGGTCTGGAACTCCTGATCTCAAGTCATCCACCTGCCTCGGCCTCCCAAAGCGCTGGGATTACAGGCATGAGCCACTGTGCCTGGCTTTTTTGTATTTTTATATTTATTTATATTTTGGTAGAGAGTCTCGCTCTGTTGCCCAGACAGGAGTGCAGTGGCACAGTCTTGGCTCACTGCCACCTCCACCTCTCAGGGTGAAACAATTCTCCTGCCTCTGTCTCTTGAGTAGCTGGTATTACAGGCACCTGCCACAATGCCTGGCTACCTTTTGTATTTTAATTAGAGACAGGGTTTCACCATGTTGGCCAGGCTGGTCTTGAACTCCTGACCTCAGATGATCTGCCCACCTTAGCCTCCCAAAGTGGCCTTGCTTGAGGCCAGGAGTTTGAGACCAGCCTGGCTAACATGGTGAAACCTGCTCTCTACCAAAAATACCAAAAAAAATTAGTGGGGTATGGTGGTGTGTGCCTGTATTCCAAGCTACTTTGATGGCTGAGTCACAAAAATCACTTGAACCCAGGAGGCAGAGGTTGCAGTGAGCTGTGATCACCTCACTGCACTGTAGCCTGGGTAACAGATTGAGACTTGTCTCAAAAAAAAAAAAAATCTTGGCAGGACGTGGTGGCTCACACCTGTAATCCCAGCACTTTGGGAGGCCAAGGTGGGTGGATCACCTGAGGTCAGGAGTTTGAGACCAGCCTGACTAATATGGAGAAACCCCGTCTCTCCTACAAATACAAAATTAGCTGAGTGTGGTGGTGCGTGCCTGTAATCCCAGCTACTCGGGAGGGTGAGACAGGAGAATCCCTTGAACCCAGGAGGCAGAGGTTGCAGTGAGCAAAGATCACACCACTGCACTCCAGCCTGGGCAACAAGAGAGAAACTCCGTCTCAAAAAAAGAAAAAACTTCTTTACTTTGGATAAATACTTAGAAATGGAATTTCCAGGTCAGCCTTTAGATATTATTAATGGATTTAATATGAAAAACCTTTACTTGAGGATGTATAAAGCTTTAAAAAACAGGGTCCCTATTCTTAAGTTATAAATAAAGGAGCATTTGTAAGGTAATATTCAGAAAACATCAGATAATATCCTATAAAGTCCTCCTGTTCATGCTGATGATATTGGATGGCCAGTTAAGGATGACACTCCATTCTGTCCCCTGCAACCATGGTCCTGACATGTCTAAATGATACTGGCCCTATGAGAGCACTGTGAATGTGAAAGCATTTCCTCAAGTTACCTTTTTGGCCTGTTGGTTTTAATCTAATGATGGGATATTGAAAGTGAATCTACTGGAGTGACATGATTGTGCATCTGTTAGGGGGAATGAGAGACAGCTAGAGCAAGGGCAGAGCTCTTGTCTTAAGAGCTGAAGCAAGCAGCAGTGTTACTAGCAGAGCTACTGGACATCTGTACACATGGCTCCAAAGGCTCTGACCTGTTTTTTTCCCAGTATGAACCTGATACATGAGGCAAGTTAGAAAATCAGAGTTGGCCAGGCATGGTGGCTCATGCCTGTAATCCTAGTACTTTGGGAGCCAACGTGGGTGGATCACTTGAGGCCACGATTTCGAGATGAGACTTGGCAACACAGTGAAACCCCGTGTCTACTAAAAATACAAAAATTAGCTGATTGTGGTGGCAGGCACCTGTAATCCCAGCTATGGGAGACTGAGGTTGCAGTCAGCCAAGATCAGGCCACTGCACTTCAGCCTGTGTGACACAGCAAGACTGTCTCAAGAAACAAAAAAAGGGAAAGGAAAGAAAATCACAGCTTGTTAGCCACTTGCAGCTAAACACATATGCACAAAAATTATTCAGTAAAAGCAAAACAGTTTTGGTGTATTTTGAGATTTTGTTTTATATCCAAAGGAAGACAATATCTTTTCTCTTTGAACTACTGTTTGGAAAATGCCTTCTATATAACAAATGTTATGGTTTTCTTCTAATTGGGTCTTGAGGTCTCTCAGGAGAATGGCTATAAACTCTACCTCACTCTAATGAAGCTCTAGGGGAGGGGCCTGTGGGTCTTTAGAGTAGCCTTTCACCAGAAATTTCTTTTTCCTGGCCCACAGCCTAATGCTCAAGTGTCTGACCCATGACCAGGTGTCTCACAGGAAGCTTGTTTATACTGACAGATGCCCTTGTAACTTTCGTCTGACCTGTGTGCAGTTTATTCCTACCATGATACCCACTCTTTTTTTTTTTTTTTTTTTTTGAGATGCACTCTCGAACTGTTACCAGGCTGGAGTGCAGTGGCACGACCTTGGCTCACTGCAACCTCCACCATCTGGGTTCAAGCAATTCTTCCTGCCTCAGCCTCCTGAGTAGCTGGGACTACAGGCACGCACCACCATGCCAAACTAATTTTTGTATTTTTAGTACAGTCAGAGTTTCACCATGTTGGCCAGGATGGTTTTGAACCCTTGACCTCATGACCTGCCCTACTCAGCCTCTCAAAGTTCTGGGATTACAGGCGTGAGCCACCGCGCCTGACTTTTTTTTTTTTTTTTTTGAGACACGATCTTGCTCTGGTGCCTAGGCTGGAGTGCAGTGGCAGGATCACAGCTCACTGCAGCCTTGACCTCCTAGGCTCAAGCAATCCTCCCATCTCAGCCTCCCAAGTAGGTGGGACTAGAGGCATGTCCCACTACATCTGGCTAATTTGTATATGATATATATTTTTGTAGAGATAGGGATTTGCCATGTTGCCCAGGTTGATCTTGAACTCCTGAGCTCAAGCAGTTCACCTGCCTTGGCCTCCCAAACTGCTGTGATTACAGGTGTGCGTTACCACACCCAGCCAATGTACATTTAATTATCAAAGTACTATCTATACTATTTTATGGAAGTACTAATTATCAAAGTGCAATAGAGGTTTTGTTGTTGTTGTAATTGTTGTTTTTCTTTTGAGACAGAGTTTCAATCTTATTCCCAGGCTGGAGTGCAGTGGTGCGATCTTGGCTCACTGCAACCTCCACCTCCCAGGTTCAAGCGATTCTCCTGCCTCAGCCTCCCAAGTAGCTGGGATTACAGGCATGTGCCACCACACCCAGCTAATTTTGTATTTTTAGTAGAGACTAAAATGGTCTCTCCATGTTGGTCAGGCTGGTCTCAAACTCCTGACCTCAGGTGATCCATCAACCTTGCCCTCCCAAAGTGCTGGGTTTACAGGTGCGAGCCACTATGCCTGGCCAATAGAGGTTTTTAAACTTTTTGTAGATATTTTTGAAAGATCCTGTCTTCCTTTAAGAAAAGAGACAAGGCTGGGTGTGGTGGTTCATGCCTGTAATCCCAGCACTTTGGGAGGCCAAAGATGGATTGCTTGAGCTCAGGAGTTTGAGAGCAGCCTGGCCAAATGGCAAAACCTCATTTCTACTAAAAATACAAAAAAAAATTAGCTGGGCATGGTGGCGCATGCCTATAGTCAAAGCTAATACAGAGGTTGAGGTGGGAGGATCACCTGAGCCTGGGAGGTTGAGGCTGCAGTGAGCTGTGATTGTGCCACTGTACTCCAACTTGGGCAACAGAACGAGACCCTGTCTTAAAGTGAAAACAAAAACAAAAAAATGAAATGAGAAAAAAAAAACAAGAAAGAAAATGGTAAGGGGGAAGTGCCTATTTATTAAGCTTTTGTTGTAAATAGTAACTTGCATATCAGATGTTTACTGTAATATTCTTGAAGCTTTGCCAGGCCTACAGCTTGCTGTGTGCTTTTCAACTCTATTTCATTTATTTGGGAAATAATATTATATATCAATGTACTTTATTCATTCCAAGCTCTACCCATGGAATACTGGGAATGTCCCATTCTATGAAGGAGGTTTGCTGGCCACAACAGGAACATTCATGAACACGGAGGTACTTTGTTGAAGTTACACTAATTTTTTTACTCTTCCCCACTCTCAGACTAGCCGGTCCACTCACTACATTCCCTCCATCCTTCAGCACCTTTCCATCTCTTCCTTCATCTTAAAAACCTTTCCTTCAATTTCAACAGTGCTGCCTGAGTTTGTCATTTCAGGGGTTGGGCATGTTCCAGGATCTGTCTATAGACTTCTCTCAGGAGGAATGGGAGTGCCTGGACGCTGCTCAGAAGGACTTATACAGAGATGTAATGATGGAGAAGTATAGCAGCCTGGTCTCACTAGGTAAGGATGTCTATCCCCAAATAACTCATGAATTTTGGGTGTAGCTTTCACTTCTCTGGGTGACATTTCACCTGCTGCCTAGGGAATTGTTTTACATTTTGTAGATTAATAGATGGGCAGCTCTTTGGGGTCACTCCATCTTCTCCATGCTTCAGAACTTTACACCTTTCTCTAGTCCTTCGTGAGTACTAAGGGACTAACTGAATTCAGGTACAGCACGAGTATGTCTTACTTCTTTTCTTTCTTTCTTTCTTTCTTTTTTTTTTTTTTTTTTTTTTGAGATGAAGTCTCACTCTATCACCCAGGCTGGAGTGCAATGGTGCGATCTCAGTTCACTCCAACATTCATCTCGGGTTCAAGAGATTCTCATGTCTCAGCCTCCTGAGTAGCTGGGATTACAGGCAACCGCCACCACGCCTGGCTAATTTTTGTGTTTTTAGTAGAGACGGGGTTTCACCCTGTTGGTCAGGCTGGTCTTGAACTCCTGACCTCAAGCAATCCACCTGTTTTGGCCTCCCAAAGTGCTGGGATTACAGGAGTGAGCCACTGTGCCTGGCCATCTTACTTCTTTTCTTATAAACAGGTCTCTCTGTCCAAAGCCTGATGTGATTTCCTTACTGGAGCAAGGGAAAGAGCCCTGGAGGGTTTCAAGGGATGTACTGGGAGGATGGTGCCCAGGTGAGTAAGGACTGAGAAGATGGGGAAGGCACTGCTGTTTAGAACCCAGCCCATCAGGGAGGCAGCACCATAAAGGTACCGGTTGAGGAATCTCTTCCGCAAGGTACCATGTAAGAGTTTTGGCCTAAGACACATGGAGAAAAGTCAAGATACCCCCACCACACACACTTTTTTAAAAATTTTTTTAATTTGAGAGAGAGTCTTCCTCAGTCACCCAGCCTGGAGAACAGTGATGCGATCTTGGCTCACTGCAACCTCCGCCCCTGGGTTGAAGCAATTCTCCTGCCTCAGCCTCTAAAGGAACTGGCATTATAGGCACCCACCATGCCCAACTAATTTTTGTATTTTTAGTACAGACGTGGTTTCACCATGTTGGCTAGGCTGGCCTCCAACTCCTGACCTCAGGTGATCCACCTGCCTTGGCCTCCGAAAGTGCTGGCATTACAGGTGTGAGCCACTGTGTCTGGCCAAGAACCCCCTTTTACCTCCACCTCTTCAGTCTGTGCTACCCTCTTGTCATAATTTCTTTCCATTTCAAAGAATAATGTTCCCTTTTCAGAAGCCATCCTATTTCCTCTATCTCGGAGCTACTTCTTTCCCTTTGAAATTTAAACCCGTGTTGTTGCTTTAAAAACAAATCTTTTAAAATATATTTATTTTTCATACTGATCCTTGACTTTTTTTTGCCTTGTCTTTTCTTGGCTAGTTTTCCTTTAATGCAGCCATTTCATGCATCAATGGATATTCATTCACTATTTTTTTTTTTTTTTTTTTTGATACAGAGTCTCACTCTGTAGCCCGGGCTGGAGTGCAGTGGCGCGATCTTGTCTCACTGCAAGCCAATAAGGAGCTCTTGGGGATGACCTGCCTACAAGCACAGCAAAACCTTTCCTGCGCATTTCTGCGCTGGAATGCCTACCCGCCCCGCCAAACCAAAACTTTACTATCACCCTTAGTGCCGTTTCCTGCACTTTCTTGCAGATTTGTACCAGGCACTGGAGACCCTCCCACCTGGTCCACGCCCACCGCCCGGTGAGCACCCAGACCAACCTTGAGCACCGCCAGTCTTGTTATCAACAAACAGGCTAGTAAATTATAAAAAATAAAATAAAGGAAATGTAGCTGGGCATGGTGGCATGAGCCTGTAATCCCAGCTACTCCGGAGGCTGAAGCAGGAGAAGAGCTTGAACCCAGGAGGTGAAGGTTGCAGTGAGCCGAGATCGCGCCACTGCACTCCAGCCTGGATGGCAAGAGCGAAACTCCTTCTCGAAATAATAAATAAAATAAAGGAAATGGGGCTGGGTGTTGTGGCTCACGCCTGTAATTCCAGCAATTTTGGTGGCCGAGGTGGGCGGATCACTTGAGGTCAGAAGTTCGAGGCCAGTCTGGCCAACATGGTGAAACCCCGTCCGTACTAAAAATAAAGAATTAGCCAGGCATGGTGGCGGGCGCCTGTTATCCCAGCTATTTGTGAGGCGGAGGCACAAGAATCGCTTGAATCCCGGAGGCAGAGGTTGCAGTGAGCCGAGCTCGTGCCACTGCGCTCCAGCCTGGGCGACAGAGCAAGACTTCATCTTAAAATAAAATAGGCCGGCCGAGGGTGCTCATGCCTGTAATCACAGCTCTTTGGACGCCGAGGCGGGTGGATTGCCTGAGCTCAGGAGTTCAAGACCATCCTGGCCTACATGGTGAAACCCCATTTCTACTAAAAATGCAAAAATTAGCCGGGCGTGGTGGCGCATGCCTGTAATCCCAGCTACTTGAGAGGCTGAGGCAGGAGAACGGTTTCAATCCAGGAGGCGGAAGTTTCAGTGAGCCGAGACCGCCACATTGCACTCCAGCTTGGACAAGAGGATTGAAACTCCGTCTCAAAAAAACACACGTAAACAAATATAAAAGAAATAGACAAAGCAGACCTTAACGCATGAACTCAAACAAATGCTTTCACTGCCAGACTCCATCTTTGCAAAACTGAACCTGGGACAATGTACACGTTTCTAACTAGCAATTCTGGAGGACAGATCAGGGAGGCAGCGTGAGCTTGCTTTTCTGCAATTTAATTGAATGGTCAGTAAAGTCAGTGTTCGCAGGCATTTTCGATGTTCTGTAGTGGGCTTCAGTTCCTATGGCAGTGTGGCACGCCGGGTTTCCAATAGCAACCAGAACAGTTTCTACTAACCCTTTACTATAATTTTGATGAATGCATAAGTTAACGTTAAAGAAATGAAGAAACTGGTGCCTGAGTATCAGGGATGGAATGTGAAAACCAACCCATTGAGATCCCACCTGGGTTTTCTCAGACCCTAAATTCTGAATAGAATAATGATAGCATTCTTACACATTCACCTTGGCCTGTCTTAAGATTCAGAAACTTACCAAGACTCTAGAGAAATCTTTCCAGACGCTAGACCCGAGTTAAAAATTAGCTGCTGATTGAATGAAACACTCCTGCTTGTAGGTGCAATCCCACATGGAGCTTAAGAAGTATATAAGCACTAGAAAAAAAAAAAAAAAACTTGTAACTTTGAGTTGATCTGGTGAGTTACCCGGTACTTCTCCCCGTAAGTGGCTGCAGAAATAAACTTCCTTCTTTCCCAATCTGTCTGTGTCTTGTTATTGAACCATTGCAATGGACCTGCCCAGTAAAGTCCTCTTTTGTGTGGTTATCTGGGACTCCTTTTGGAGGGAACATTTAAAATTTTCCATTTCAAAGCATTCTGTTGGCACTCTTCCACTGTTTTTCTCTGCCTACCCTGGGACCTGTGTTCTCCTGGACTTGAATCTCCAGCCACAGAGCCTAGAAGCCCATTCCTCCACATTCTGTGACTGTTCCCCAAACACAGGGAGAATTTGCGGAAAATAAGCCTAAAAATCTTGCCATTCTTTGCAATAAAACCCCACATTACAAACTGCTGAAAACAGGATTTTAGCCTGAATAGGTTTTTCCTCTATTTGAAACCAATCATTTCCCTTTACAATTTTGGAGGGAAGTTTCCAAATCAATCAGTAAGCACCCCCCATCCCAGGTTTATCCTTATGTAATGTGCCCCCTCTGCACATGTAAGATTGAATAAACCTTGAAAATATTATGCTAAGTGAAAGAAGCCAGTCACAAAGGACCACATGTTATGTAATTCCATTTAAATAAAATGTCCAAAATAGACCAATACATAGAAACAGAAAGTAGATTAGTGGTGGCCCAGGGTTAGGGGAGTTGGGGGGAAATGGAGGCATATGGTGTTCACTTCAGGATAATGAAAATGATCTAAAATTTGTTGTGGTGATGTTTGCATAACAGTGCAAATATGCTGAAAACCATTGAATTTTACACTTTAAATCAGTGGCTTCTGTGGTATGTTATCAATATTTCTCAATAAAACTTCAAAAAAAAATAGTGCCTATGTGTCTTTTTGTGTATTATTCCTCCAGAGTCCAGTCCATATTTTTTACGTTTGATAAAGAAATTAAGATTTTGTTTCTTCTTCTTCTTTTTTTTTTTTTTTTTTTTTGGAGACAGAATCTCCCTCTATTGCCCAGACTGGAGTGCATTGGCACAATCTTGGCTCAGTGCAACCTCCAGGCTAATTTTTGTATTTTCAGTAGAGACAGTGTTTCACCATGGTGGCTAGATGGTCTCAAACTTCTGAGCTAAATTGAGTCCCCTACCTTGGTCTCCAAAATTGCTGGGATTACAGGCATGAGCCACCGCACCAAGCCCAAGATTTAGTTTTTGTTGTTTTGATGCCCTAGGGCCATCTTATTATACCTTAATTTCTGACGCATCATCTCAGTGGAAATTTTACATTAGGCCCCAAAGTATTTTCCTCTTTTTAAGATTTTGTCAGCTGAGTACAGTGGCTCACACCTGTAATCTCAACACTTTGGGAGGCCAAGGTGGGAGGATCAGTTGAGCCCAGGAGTTCAAGACCAGTCTCTGCAACATAGTGTGACACATATATCTACAAAAAAAATTTTAGTTAGGTGGGCATATTGGTTCATGCCTGTAGTCTCAGCTACTACGTAGGCTGAGGAGGGAGGATCACTTGAGCCCAGGAGGTTGAGGCTACAGTGGCCATGATTATACCACTGTACTCCAGCCTGGGTGACAGAGTGATACCCTGTCTTAAAAAAAATTAATTGGAATTTTTTTTTAGAAAACCAAGTATACACTTAGTGACTTGATACAAATGAATGAATTTGATAATCTACAGAAACCAAAAGAAATAAATAAATAAAAACCCAAAGCCATTCTTCTTATGTGAATCTCTGGTGTCTCTGAATTACAAGAATTGTGAATTATGATTAATAACAAATATGCATGACAAGGACTCAATAAGGGATAGGCATTAATAAACTGCAATGCACACTTACTAGAGTAAGGCCTTTAAAGATGTACAAGAAAAAGAAAGAAAAGGCATTGAAAAATTGCATTGCCTACCAAAACGCTAAAGTTTACCTAAGTCCATTAATCAGCGCGTGCGCGCACACACACACACGCGCAATTGGTGTGCAAAATGGTCAACACAGTCTCCTATAAATGTATCCTTTTATTAATAGGTCTGTGGGGGCAAGAGATGAGGTTCTACAGATCCTGGAATCAGGGATGGGGAATCTGTGGGGTCCCTGGGGTGAGAGATGATGATCTCTAGTGATGGGTGGTCTTTGGGATAGTGATGAGGTCCATGGAATCAATTCTTGTGGGTATGTAGGGTCAGTGATGAGGGAATCTGGTGTCAGTGATGGGATGTGTGTGGAATCAATCTGTGAAAGCCAGATTTGTGGTGTCATCTCTCAGGCTGACACATCCTGATCTGTGTGTCAGTGGTGGAAATTCTATGGGGTCAGAGTGTGACTGTCAGGTCCCTGACACTGTGTGTTCTGGGTCTGGCCAAGTGCACAGATTCCCTTGCCTGGTCCTGGCTGGAGAGGCCCTTCTCAAGGACTCCTCACATGAAAGGTGGGTTGGTGGTGGGTTTTGTTTTTGTTTTGTTTTGAGGTGGGGGTGGGCTGGCTTTTTCTTTAGGAATTAGTTTTGCCTCTCAGAGACCACAGACGCATGCAGCTTTTAGGAAGAATTTTTGTCTGGGTGGTCACTTGGTCCTTTGGGCCAAGCCATCTAATGGGAGTAAAGCTGACCATTCCCTCAGTGCAGTTCAAATCTAGACGGTCGTTTTAAGGTGTCCTCAAGGTGGCGTGCAAGTGGGTTGTGGCTTTGAGTGGCAGGTGTGTGGGAAGAAACAACTAAGAAGACCCAGGAGCGCTCCTTGGCTGGATCTGTCACAGCTGGAAGAACAGCCTCCCTAACCCATCAGGTGCCAATGGGAGGTACCTCTGGACTGTGAGAGGCTGGTGGAGGTGGGACCTCCAGACATAGAGATTCTGGGCACAGAAGCCTGTTACTGCCAGACCCTGAGGCGTTGCCACGGGATTCAAGGGCATTTCGGGTCAGATCAGAGCCTTTCTCAGATAATTATTTCGGTAACTGGGGAGCTCCTGTCCTGCGCACGCCCCCATGAAAGCCTAATGTGCCCTCTCCCGCAAAGTCTTCTTTGGTGTGAGAACCACTTGTTTCTTACATCCCTGTGCTAATCTCACCATCTGCTCCTACATACCCCAGGCATTTGCCACATGCTGTTCCTCTCTTTCCTGACAGGCGGGCCATCTGTCCAGCTTCTGTGAGGACAGTTCAAATTATGGTGGAGGGGGCAGGTGCAGGACAGTAGTGCTGAGGGGAGTACCGGGCAGTTGGGGGAGCAGGGGCTCATTTTTCTTTGTAGCTCAGATTCCTAAGCCTGTGACTTTGAGTATCGGTGTCTTCCTTGCAATGTTTCAATCTGAGGCTCTTGGGGAGAGTGCAGAATTGGAGCCCGATGGAAGCCTGGTGGGGAGAGGGGTGGGTGGAGGGAACATGGAGAATGTGTCAGGTGGTGTCTATTCCTGGCACCTTACTTTGCCTGCTGGAGTTTCCCAGTCTGTTCCAGATGCACTCTCTCAACCCTGAAGGGATCTGAGGGGGGATGCTGGTCGTCAGTTTGTGCTCCCCTGGACTCGATTGGAATTGGTCCCACAAAGTGTTATTTATTTATTTATTTATTTATTTATTTATTTGGAGGGAGTCTTGCTGTCACCCAGGCTGGAATGCAGTGGGGCAATCTTAGCTCACTGCAACCTCTGATTCCCAGGTTCAAGTGATTCTCCTGCTTCAGCCTCCCTAGTAGCTAGGACTACAGGTGTCCACCACCACATCTTGCTAAATATTTTATTTTTAGTAGAGACAGGGTTTCACAATGTTGGTGAGGCTGGTCTTGAACTCCTGACCAGGTGATCGACCCACCTTGGCCTCTCAGAGTGCTGGGATTACAGGTGGGAGCCATCACACCCTGCCAATCCCACAAATTTAGGCATTATGGTACATTGCTACTTTTGAATCACTTATTTTTTACTTGTGTTTTTCCCCCTCCTTTTATTGATTGATTGACACAGAGTCTCGCTGTGTCACCCAGGCTGAACTGCAGTGGCACAATCTCAGTTCATTGCAACCTCTGCCTCCCGGGTTCAAGCGATTCTCCCGCCTCAACCTTCCAAGTAGCTGGGATTACAGGTGCATGCCATCATGCCTGGCTAATTTTTGTATTTTCAGTAGAGACAGGGTTTCACCATGTTGGCTAAACTGGTCTCGAACTTCTGACCCCAAGTGATCCACCTGCCTTGGCTTCTCAAAGTGCTGACACAGGCATAAGCCTCCTTGCCCGGACTTCCCTCCTTTTCCTTCAGGTATTTTAAATGTTTTCTTTCCTCCATCTATTTAATTATATGTGATTGCCTTGAGGATTATAGCTTGAATTAAAATTACATATATTTACCTCTCTTTATTAATATTTAAACATATTAAAATAATGCATGTTCATAATGAAAATGAAACATTACAAATAAACACACAAGAAAGGCAGTATTCCCCCTCCAGTTCCACTGTTGAAATAACCGGTTAACAAGATGATGAGTATCTTTCCATGATGTTCTCCAAGATTCATATAAGTATTGGCCAGCAAACAACAGAATATATAGGCCAGGTGTGGTGGCTCATGCCTGTAATCCCAACACTTTGGGAGACTGAAACGGGTGGATCATTTGAGGTTAGGAGTTCGAGACTAACCTGGCCAATATGGTGAAACCCCATCGCTATAAAAAGTACAAAAATTATTTGGGCACGGTGGCGAGCACCTTAATCCCAGCTACTTGGGAGGCAGAGGCACGAGAATCTCTTGAACCCGGGAGGAGAAGTTTGCAGTGAGCGAATGTCACATTACTGCACTCTAACCTGGGTGACAGACTGAGATTCCATCTCAATAAATAAGTAAATACATAAAATAAAGAGAAAAAAAGAAAGATGAAAGAAAGAAAAAGAAAGAAGAAAGAAAGAAAGAAAGAGGAAGGGAGGAAGAAAGAAAGAAAGAGAGAGAAGTCATGTGCTCAGGTTGCTAAGATCAATGGTAAGAACAAATCCTCTGACGGCGAAAATGTAAGAAAGAAAAATAAATTTCTGTTAGTATTGTTTGTTGCAACCCAAGCTCTAAAAAGTACAGCCACGTGTGTGATAAGTGCTTAGTTAAGATGAAAAAGGCATTAAATTTGTGCTTGGAAATCATAAACAGAAATGTGTTCTGATTGACAGCAATTGGGTCAATGCTACCCAAGGTTCAGGCATCCACTGCGGGTCTTAGAACACATCTCCTGCAGATAAGGGAGGGCTACTATATAACGTTTCTTTCTTTTTTCTTTAATTATAAAGCATTCTCCTTTTTTAATATAACAATTGCCCACATATATCACTTTAGGTATAAAGATATTAGGATACCTTTATAGTAGATAAAAAGCTAACTCATTCTTTGTAAGAGTTAAAGTATCTTTCATTATATGAGCATTTTAAGATATTAAAGTACTTTTGCCACCAAAAATAGTGCTTCTGTAAATATTCTTCTACTTATATCTTTATTAATTTTTACTTCTGCTGAAACAAATTGCATGAGGAAACAAGTGTATGTGTATAAAGTGTAATATAAGTATATATATTTAATATGTGTATATACAACTTAATATATACACATACATAAAATAACATACAATTTTTTTGTTTTGTTTTTTGAGATGGAGTTTTGCTCTCTCATCCAGGCTGGAGTGCAGTGGTGTGATCGGCTCACTGCAACTTCCACTGTTTGGTTCAAGTGATTCTCCTGCCTCAGCCTCCTGAGTAGCTGGGAATACAGACATCTGCCACCACATCCAGCTAACTTTGTTTTTTTAGTGGAGATGGGTTTTCACCATGTTGGCCAGGCTGCTCTCAAACTCCTGACCTCAAGTGATCAGCCCACCTTGGCCTCCCAAAATGCTGGAATTACAGGCATGAGCCACCGTGCCCGGCCTAACATATACAATTTAATGTATATACAAATATAGGTTGGGTGCAGTGGCTCACTCCTGTAATCCTAGCTCTTTGGGGAGCTGAGGTAGGGGATTGTTTGAACCCAAGAGTTTGAAATCAGCCTGGGCATCATGGTGAAACCCTATCTGTACAAAAAACACAAAAATTAGCTGGGTGTACTTGCAGGTGCTTGTGGTCCCAGCTACTCAGGAGACTGAGGTGGGAGGATAGCTGGAGCTTGGGAGGTCGAGGCTGCAGTGAGTTGTGATCATGCCACAGCACCCCAGTGTGGGGGACAGAGTGAGACCCTGTCTCAGACAAAAACAAAAACAAACCAAATATAATGTTTATGTGCTACACACTTGATTTCTTTCCAAAGGGTTATATAACACTGTACTTTCACCAGCAATATATGCGAGTAATCATTTCCTACATACTATCACTTGTGTGCAGTCAAGGAAACTTAGTAGGCCTGAATTGCCCAAACCTGGCACACTCCAAAGAAAGGTTTGGCTCTAATCTAGCTCCCGGGAAATAACCTCTAAGTCCTTGGAATCTTCTGCCTATCTGGGAGTTAACAACGTGATTTATTATGGGGACCTGGGACCATGCAGTGTCAGCTTGACCTTGGGAAGGGTGGAGACAGAGAAACTAAGGTCATCCAAGTGGGTGCTCTTGTCCATGTGACCAACTTCCAGTAAAATGCTCAACACCAAGGCTCAGGTAAGCTTCTTGTTGGGGAGTATTTTCTGTACTTTTTGCCACACATCGCTGGGTGAATTAAGCACTGTCCACACGATGTCACTGGGAGAGGACAACTGGAAGCTTGTGCTTTGTCTCTCCTGGACTCTGACCTGTGCACCTTTTTTTGCTGCTGATTTTAATCTGTATCTTTTTGTTGTAGTAAACTATGAGTATAACAGCTTCACTCGGTTTTGTGAGTCTTTCTAATTAATCACTAAACATTTGGGGCCTCAGAACACAATGTTGTTTCTTCTTTAATTGAATTTTCCATGTTATGTAAGAAACCTATGTGCATAATTGAAACATCACAAACTAAGAAAGAGGTTTCCATGCAGTCTACTCCCCCACCCTGTTTCTCCAATGCTCCCGGGTCTACTTCCTGAATAATCAAATGTTTAAATTTTCTAAACTATTTCTAATCTATATATCTGAGTGCTTATCTCTGTATTATATAATAGGTATATCCTCCTTCTCAATATATCAACTTGATATATTACCTGATGGCTTCCTGTTCTGACAGCTGATGACTTGGCTGACACTCACCCCTTACCCCAGTGCCTGGACCGCTTTTTAAACATGGTGCTGTCACCATTTTCTTTTTCTTTTCTTTTCTTTTTTTTTTTTTTTTTTGAGGCAGAATATTGCTCTGTCACCCAGGCTAGAGTGCAGTGGCATGATCTGGGCTGACTGCAACCTCCACCTCCCATATTCAAGTGATTCTCCTGCCTCAGCCTCTGGAGTAGCTGGGATTACAGGGGCACACCACCACACCTGGCTAATTTTTGCATTTTTTGTAGAGACGGGGTTTCACACTCTCAGCCAGGCTGGTCTTGAACACCTGACCTCATGATCCACCCATCTCAGCCTCCCAAAGTGCTGGGACCGCACCTGGCCACTCTCACTATTTTCAATGGCTCTCTTGGTCACCTGTCACTTGGGAGAGTAGCTGAGGCAGGAGAATCACCTGAACCCGGGAGGTGGAGGTTGCAGTGAGCTGAGATGGTGCCATTGCACTGCAGCCTGGGCAACAAGAATGAAACTCTGTCTAAAAAATGAATAAATAAATAAATAAATAAGTAAATAAAACAGAAAAGGAAAGAAAAGAAGCTCTTCCTCCATATACCTGTAAGGATCTTTGTCTTAATTTTCTTCATGTCTTAATATCATTCTTGTCTTGTCAGAGATCATCCTATCTGAAATTGAAACTATTTACCGCTTCCCTTTTTTTCCGTAGCACTTAAAAATTTTTTTTTTTTTTTGAGATGGAGTCTCGCTCTGTCACCCAGGCTGGAGTGCAATGGTGTGATCTTGGCTCACTGCAACCTCCGCCTCCCGGGTTCAAGTGATATCCTGCCTCAGCCTCCCAAGTAGCTGGGATTACAGGCATCAGCCACCACGCCTGGTTAACTTTTTTTTTTTTTGTATTTTAGTAGAGACAGAGTTTCATCATGTTGGCCAGACTGGTCTTGAACCCCTTACCTCAGGTGATCCAAACCACCTCGGACTCCCAAAGTGTTGGGATTACAGGGGTGAGCCACCACACCCAGCCCTGGCTAATTTTTGTATTTTTAGTGGAGACAGAGTTTCACCATATTGGCCAGGCTGATCTCGAACTCCTGACCTCAAGTGATCTCCCTGCCTTGGCCTCCCAAAGTGTTGGGATTACATGCATGAGCCACTGTGCCCGGACTGATTTTTGACAAATCATCTCTGTTCTTCTATTATGTCCACTGGAATGTAAACTTGATGAGAGCAGGAGATATTGTCAGTTTTGTTCAATGCTATTTGTCCCTAGAGCCTAGAACTGTACCATGCACATGGTAAGGAGACAAATATTTGTTGAATGAATATATTGAGCAGCTGTTCTCAGACTTTTTGGTCTCAGAAATTCTTTACTCTCTGTTTCTTTACTCCCGACCTCAGGTGATCTGCCCACCTTGGCCTCCCAAAGTGCTAAGATTATAGGAGTGAGCCACCACGCCCAGCCGCCCAACTAATTTTTGTATGGTAGTAGGCACGGGGTTTTGCCATGTTGGGCAGGCTGATCTTGAACTCCTGACCTCAAGTGATCCCCCACATCAGCCTCCAAAAGTGCTGAGATTACAGGCATGAGCCACCGCACACGACTAAATAAACCAAAAACTTTAGATAAGTGAATTTGGAGGAAATATTTCTAACAGATAAAATGGACTAACAGATAATTCTAATTTACTGTCTCTCTGACTTAATAAAATATTAGTCAATACCCTAAGAAGAAAGGAACAAAATCTAAAAATTCACCCTTCACAAACACAAATAGTCGGAAAACAAAGTCAAAACCTAAGAACTTGTTGACCACTTATCTCTCCGTTGAAATCAGCTCTTGAATGTGTTGAACTAGGATGGACTTCAGATTAGGAAATTTTTAAAATATTTTTTAAAGTTTCACTTTTTGGAATTTAAAATTAATCCAAATTATGTAATATACAACATTTGGAATTTACCAATCAGTACTCTATCATTTTATTTTTCACTCTTCAAATAATTTCTTGTTCAAGAGTTTAAAATGCTTTTAAAATTAATAGCTTCTGCAGGCTATAGTCTGTAGAGACTGTCTCTACAAAAAATAAAAATATATATACTTTTAAATATATATAAATTATATATTTATTTAAATGTATATGTTTTAAGTATATAAAATATATTTTTAAAATTTCATTTTTTTGCCGGATTGTATGGTAAGCATATGTTTAGACTGGCAGGAACTTGCAAAACTGCCTTCCACAATGGCTGTCCCACTTTGCATTCTCAGCAGAAATAGAGATGAGTTCCTGTCACTCCATATCTTCACCAGCATTTGGTGTTGGTATTTGCATTCAAGCCAGTCTAAGAGATGTGTAATGGTATCACATGGTTGTTTTAATTTGAATCCCCTTGTGATATATGGTGTTGAGCATCTTTTCAGAGGTCTAAGAAATGTGCTGGGCATGGTGGCACATGCCTGTGGTCCCAGCTACTCAAGAGGCTGAGGCAGGAGGGTTACTTGAGCCCTGGAGGTTGGGGCTGCATTGAGCCATGATTGCACCACTGCATTCCAGCCTGAGTGACAGAGATAAAACCTGTCTCAAAAAGATAAATAAGGCCAGGTGTGGTGACTTATGTCTGTAATCCAAGCACTTTGGAAGGCCAAGGTGGGTGGATCACGAGGTCAGCAGATCAAGACCATCCTGGCTGACACAGTGAATCCCCGTCTCAACTAAAAACACAAAAAATTAGCCAGGTATGGTGGCTGGTGCCTGTAATCCCAACTACTCAGCAGGCTGAGACAGAAGAATCGCTTGAACCCGGGAAGCAGAGGTTGCCATGAGCCGAGATCAGGCCATTGCACTCCAGCCTGGGTGACAGAGTGAGACTCCATCTCAATAAATAAAAATAAATAAATAAATAAATGACTTAATTTTTAGAACAGTTGTAGGTGTACAGAAAAATAGAGCAGAAGGCATATTGAGCTCTAATAGCTACCTCACACCATAGTACACACACTTCCTCTTTTATCGTCTTGTTAGTGTGGTAATTTGTTATGCTTGATTTGCCAATATCGATATTATTAAGTTCATGGCTAATATTAAGATTCACTCTCTGTGTTCTACCATTTATGGGCTTTGACAAATGCTTAAGAACATATATCCACCATTATAGCATCACACAGAAAAGTTTCACTGCCCTAAAAATCTTCTGTGCTCCACCTATTCATCCTTCCCTCTGCTCAAGCCTCTGGCGACCACTGAACTTTTTATAATACCATCTGCCTGGTTTTGCCTTTTCTAGTATTCCATATAATTGGAACTCTATACTATGTGGCCTTTCTGTATTGGCTTATTTCACTTAGAAATACATGTTTAAGATTCCTCCATGTCTTTTCATGCCTTGGTAGTTCATTTCTTTTTATTCATGAAGAATATTCCATTGTATGAACCTTTCAGAGTTAGTTTATCCATTTGTCTATTGTAGGATATCTTGGTTACTTCCAGTCTTTTTCAGCTGTGTATAAGCTGCTGTAAACATTCACGTGCAGGATTTGAGTGGATATAAGTTTTCAAATATTTGGGTATATACCAAAGAATGCAATTGCCAGATTGTATTTAAACATACAAGGATGCAGATGCCATACACACAAATATGTATGTGTATGTCATACTCATATACAATTTTAAATACATATATATGTTCTATGGATATGTAAGTATTTCTCTATTTTCACAGAATTGTCACTCTAAATCAGTACCTAGGGAGGGTCATCATTTTCTTAATCTACAAATCAAGACACAGTATGAGTGGCTGCACCCTAGTTTAATAGGTCCTCTATTATTGAGGATGTTTTCCTGTTTCCTTTGTCATTGTTGTTGTTGTTTTGTTTTGAGACAGAATTTCACTCTTTTGAGTCAAGTGGTGTGATCTCAGCTCACTGTAGCCTCCTGAGTAGCTGGGATTATAGGTGCCCACCATCACGCCCAGCTAATTTTTGTATTTTTAGTAGAGACAGGGTTTTACCATGTTGGCCAGGCTGGTCTTAGCTCCTGACCACAGGTGATCCATCCACTTCAGCCTCCCAGAATGCTGAGATTACAGGCATGAGCCACCACGCTTGGCTGCTTTCACCATTTCAGACTGAGCTTGGAGAAGAACCTGAGGAAAAACATGACTTTAAAATTTTGATGAATGGAGAAATCTCTTTCCATTCACCTTCCTTTCCTCTATTTCATTCTTATTTTAAAATATACAAACAAAGATATGGATACATCGTTATTAAATAAACATCTGTGTGATACCTATCCTGGTGAAGAAATAGAGCACTATCACCACGAGAAGTCCTCTGTATGCTCCTAACTGATCCTAAAGTCTTCCTTCCCCTTATTAGTAACAGATATAACAGATATCCACATTACATGTGGATATCTGCCATCCTCTCCTTGGTTCTCTTTATAATTTTATTATGTATTTTATATCTTTTTTTTTTTTTTGGAGATGGAGCCTCACTTTGTCACCCAGGCTGGAGTGTAGTGGCATGATCTTGACTCACTGCAACCTCCACCTCCCAGATTCAAGCGATTCTCATGCCTCAACCTCCCAAGTAGCTGGGATTACAGGCATGGGCCATGTGCCAACATGCCTGGATAATTTTTGTATTTGTAGTAGAGATGGGGTTTTGCATGTTGGTCAGACTGGTTTAGAACTCCTGACCTCAGTGCCTGGCCTTATTATGCATTTTTTATATGCCTAAATTAAAGTCTGATTTTGCCTGGTTTTTTTCTTACATAATTGGAGTAAAAGTCTGTATCCTGGTGCATCTGGCCCATTTTACTCAATATTAAGTATTTAAGATTCACACTTAGCATTGTTTCTGCATTCTATTAAAACAGTACACCAGCCAGGCATATGGCTCATGCCTATAATCCCAGAACTTTGGGAGGCCGAGACAGGCAGATCACTTGAGGTCAGGAGTTCCAGACCACCCTAGCCATCATGGTGAAACTCCATCTCTACTAAAACTACAAAAATTAGGCCATGTGGTGGCTAATGACTGTAATCTCAGCACTTTGGGAGGCCAAGGCAGGTGGATCACAAGGTCAGGAGATGGAGGCAATCCTGGCGAACACGGTGAAACCACATCTCTACTAAAAATACCAAAAATTAACCAGGCGTGATGGCACATGCCTGTAGTCTCAGCTACTCAGGAGGCTGAGGCTGGAGAATCACTTGAATCTGGGATGAAGAGGTTGCAGTGAGCCAAGTTTGCACCACTGCACTCCAGCCTGGGTGACAGAACAAGACTCTGTTAAAAACAGAGAAGATTAGCCAGGTGTGGTGGTGTGTGCCTGTAATCCCAGTTATGTGAGAGGCTAAGGCAGGAGAATCAGTTGAACCTGGGAGGTG
This sequence comes from Pongo pygmaeus, assembly GCF_028885625.2. Lineage (NCBI taxonomy): Eukaryota > Metazoa > Chordata > Mammalia > Primates > Hominidae > Pongo > Pongo pygmaeus. The sequence continues at coordinate 24,020,416 of NC_072392.2, read as the reverse complement.
GTGGAGGTTGCAGTGAGCCAAGATTGTGCCCTGTACTCCATCCTGGGCAATAGAGTGACAGTCTCAAAAAAAAAAAAATACCCAGGTGCAGTGCCTGCCACCTGTAATCCCAGCACTTTAGGAGTCTGAGATAGGTGGATTACCTCAGGACAGGAGTTTGAGATCGGCCTTACCAACAAGGTGAAACCCCATCTCTAGTAAAAATATAAAAATTTACCAGGAGTGGCTGCATGCACCTGTAATCCCAGCTACTGGGGAGGCTGAGACAGGAGAATTGCTTGAACCCGGGAGGCAGAGGTTGCAGTGAGCTGAGATCACACCACTGCACTCCAACCTGGGCAACTAAGTAAGACTCTGTCTCAAAAATATATACAAATTTATATTTGTATACATAAAATAAATATAAAAAAATAAAAATAAAAATACAGTACACCAGTGTGTATCCCTCCATTGTTGGTGGACATGTGGGTTGTGTTCATTTTTGTCAGTTACAAATGATGTTGTTGTGAACATGTTTGTATTTCTATTTGGTTACCATTAGTGAGTATTTATGTACAGTATAAAGCAAGAGGTGAAACCATAGGTTACAGGGTAAACATATCTTCAGTTTTACTAGGTATTATTGGTTTCATCCCAATGTTAACACACCAACGGACAGTCTTACAATGTCTGATAATTCCCAAATCTTTGCATTCTTCTTGACAATTTTGTCAAAATTTTAATTTGAGTCTTTTGGTGGGTATGTGGCAATGATTGTGATATTAATTTTCTTGGCCTTTTCTTCTCTGTAACAGGCCCTGTCAAGATACATGTGTGGCGTGGCAGGGGTAGGAGCCCCTAGAGGTAGCATGGGCTCTGGAATCCTTAATCATCCTATGTGAAAAAGTTGGTGGGGCTGTGATTTTTTTTTTTTTTCAAGACAGAGTTTCACTCTTGTTGCCCAGGCTGGAGTGCAATGGCACTATCTCAGCTCACTGCAACCTCTGCCTCCCAAGTTCAAGTGATTCTCCTGCCTCAGCCTCCCAAGTAGCTGGGATTAGAAGCATGTGCCACCACACCCAGCTAATTTTTTGTATTTAGTAGAGATGGGGTTTCACCATGTTTGTCAGGCTGGTCTTGAACTCCTGACCTCAGGTGATCCACCCACCTCAGCCTTCTAAAGTGCTGGGATTACAGGCATGCATCACTGCACCCTAATATTTCCTGTGTGCAATGGTGTAGCCGGGGTACAAAGCCAGTTCTTAATGATTCTGTCATCCAAATATTATATCTTCTCTATTCCCCTTGAGATATGCTCATTCCTCCATACAATTAAACAATCTCAATTACTGTTTAAGGAGCATAAAATCCTCCCTGTCTAATCATGGGTCCTTCCAAATGATTTGTTGGCTTGTGTTTAAAATATAAAAAACAGAATGTAGATTTTGTTTTCTTCTTTCTGCTTAACCTGAACAAAATGTCATAGATACCTCTTAGCATGTTGCTAAACCAAGAAGAGTCACTTGAATAATGAACAAGACTGGAGGGAAACCACATGGATAATTTATCATTACACTATCATCACATACACAGAATGCATCAATGAAGCTTATGAAAAAAATTGAGTCATTTGTGGAAAAGTGTAAAGAGAATATAGGAGATGTCTCAAGTGAAGAGAAAAAAGCTGCAGAAAATAATTACAAAAAAAAGAGTGTTAAGATGTAAATACAAATTCAGAGATTCAGGAGCATGAAAGGCTAAGTTAAGGGAAAAAATAGTTATCAATATTTTCTTATTCATTATGGAGAGCAGGATGAATTCTTAAAAGGTCAAATAATTATCAGTCTGATATATCTGATGATAATTTGTATTTTGTATTTCTAATGTTGTAAATGGTTATTAATTCACAGTCATTATTCCTATTTCCTTTAGACTAGTGACTATGGGTTTGATTGACAAAAACCCATTGGGTTAGTATCGTTATCTATGTGTGTTCATCATGCTATGTGTTAAAATAAGTCCATCAATTTTTGTCTTGTGTTTGCTTTCATTTCATTTTAGTTTAGTTTCTTTGGACAGGGTCTCACTCTGTCACCCAGGCTGGAGGTGCGGTGGCATGATCAAAGCTCACTGCAGCCTGTATATCTCCAGGCTCAGGTGATCCTCCTACCTCAGCCTCCCAAGTAGCAGGGACTACAGGCATAAGCCACCACACTTGACTAATTTTTGTATTTTTTGTAGAGATGGGGTTTTGATATGTTGCTCACGCTGGTCTCAAACCCTTGGACTCAAGTGATCCCCAGCCTGTTTTTATTTGATTAATTGGCTGATTCATTCAGACACATAATTATCAAGTCAAATCTCACTCTTTCCTTAGCATTTCCCTTCAGTTTAGCTGAGAAAATCTATTCCTATCTTAAAACATATAGGATTATTCGAGTGTGGTGGCACATGCCTGTAATCCCAGGTACTCAGGAGGCTGAGGCAGGAGTATCACTTGAACCCGGGAGTGATATAGTGATTATATATAGTGTATAACTATATAGTGATTATAGTTTATAATTTTAACTATATCATGTCTCCTGCCTCATAAGTACCACTGGACAAGGTCCCTTTTATGTACTCTGCTTCTGTCAGAGGTAAGTGTATTTTGAAGTGGAGAACAAAGATAAGTGCAAAATTGGCATGGGGAACTAAGGTAATTATGAAAGTTCCAGATACAAAGAGAGAGGGCTCAATATGCCAGCAGTTCTCTACCAATCCATCCTAACATTCTTCTTTTAGGATTGCCTAAATAATGCAGGAGATGGGTGCAAGACACACAAGTGTTCCAGAAACATCTAAACAAGGTACAGAGAAGAGGATAAGATAAAATAAGATGAGATAAGAATATTAGGAATGTCTTGTTCAGAAGATTGCCTACAGAGGCAAAAGGGACAGTTTCATTTTGCTGAGGGAAACAGGGTGGTAAGAACCCTCTTGGGGAAGACCCCCGCTTACCCTGATACAGAAAGAAGGTGTAAAATATCGTAATGGGAGAGCATCAGGCTGAGATAGCTCCCATGGCCTGGGTTTCTACATAGACAAAATGAAACAAGCTTAGCCCATCAACAAGTGGCCCACTGAGTATTAACTGTGTAATGAGAGACCTACCATCAGGATAGTTCAAATAATGCAACTGCCCAAATTTTTGCCAATCAAATAATTTCTCTACTCTACTTCTATATTCACTCTATAAAAGCCTTCCTTACAAACACCTCCAGTAGATCCTCCAACCACTTTCAGTTTGGTGCTGCCTGATCCATGAATCTCTGTTTGCTCAAATAAACTCTTTAAAATTTTATAGGCTTAAGTTTATCTATTTTTTTTCTCATTTTTAAAAATTGAGATGGTATCTTCCTATGTTGTCCAGGCTGGTCTTAAACTCCTGATCTCAAGGGATCCTTCTGCCTCAGCCTCCTGAGTAGCTGGAATTATAGATGTGAGCCTCAACACCCAGCTTACATTTATCTTTAAACAAGGGTTTGACCGCTTTCTGAAATATATTTCTGTGAAGACCTGTACCCTCAGTGACATGGCAGTCTCATTTTAGACCATCGAGCACTTTTGTCTCTGGACCACAATTTGCCCTTTGTGACCTGCTCTACTAAGAAATTCAAGTGTAATTCAAGTTAGTTTACCCTCTGCTGATCAGGGGAGATTTCTCTGGGTGCAAGTTCAAGACAGGCACTCACATCTTCATTGGTACCCAAAATCTCAGCATCACACAATACACCCATGTAATAAACCTGCACAGATTCCCTCCGGAATCTAAAATGAAAGTGGAAATTCATTAAAATTTTAATTTCACCTTATTACAAAACAAAGATAAATTTACTTCTTTCCAATTTTGATATATATATTGTACTGACGTACACTCTGTATTCTATGATGAATTATACTGATTGAATTTCACATTTTAAACTAACACTGAATTACTTTGAAAAACTCTATTGGGTCATAATGTATTATGTTTTTAATATATTTTAATACAATTTGCAAAAATTCTGTTTTGAAATTACATCTATGTTCCATAAATAAATAAATATGTAAAAAATAATAAATGTATTATTCAAGTGAAGATTATAGCAATATTTTTGAATATCTACTTAAACTCAACTAGTTTTAATTCAGAAGTAGCAACTCCATAGAAATTCAACTTATTACTACCTTATTACTCATACTTGTCTCCTTGAAGAAGCTTCATTGCTATCATCCGATTTAGACTGGGATGCCATAAATCTCTAGACTAAGTAGTATAATATTCACTGTTCAAATAAAGTCAAATTATTATTATAATGTTTTGACACCTCCAAATACAAAGAGCAAACCCATGGATGTCAGGTTAAGGTATAGAGACAAGTATTCCTACTTACTATCTTTTAGGGCAGACATATCCCAGCCAAGCTGATTGCAAAATGAAATGGACACCATATGGTGGAAGGGGACTTGGGACTCACAAAGATTGGATTTTCATTCCAGCACTTACATACACAAGCTGCATGACTCTGGGTAGATTGCATATTCTCTCAGAATTTTAATTTCCTCATTTATGCAATGGCAGTTAATGCCTATGGGCTATGGCTGATGTGGGGATAAAAGAACCAACATGGATGCATGAGCAGGGCCTGGTCCATAGAGCAACTGGCATCAACAAATGGAAGACCCCTTCTCATCTTGTCTTTGCATGCCCTACAAAATCCAGAATATGTGGGTATAAAAAGTACCTTTAAAGAGACAGAATTGGGAACTCTTGCAAAAAGAGATTGGAAAGGTGTCACATCTTGTGGCATGAGGAGTTGTGGGCATACACTTCAACTTTGTGCTGTAAGGTATCCACAGAACTTCAGTAGCTTCAGAGAACAGTTTAGATGTCATTTTATTCATCTACCATAGAACTTCCTCTTCTTTTTTTTATTATTATTATACTTTCAGTTTTAGGGTACATGTGCACAATGTGCAGGTTAGTTACATATGTATACATGTGCCATGCTGGTGTGCTGCACCCATTAACTTGGCATTTAGCATTAGGTATATATCCTAATGCTATCCCTCCCCCCTCCCCCCACCCCACAACAGTCCCCAGAGTGTGATGTTTCCCTTCCTGTGTCCATGTGTTCTCATTGTTCAATTCCCATCTATGAGTGAGAACATGTGCTGTTTGGTTTTTTGTCCTTGTGATAGTTTACTGAGAAAGATGATTGCCAATTCCACCCATGTCCCTACAAAGGACATGAACTCATCAATTTTTATGGCTGCATAGTATTCCGGGGTGTATATGTACCATATTTTCTTAATCCAGTCTATCATTGTTGGACATTTGGGTTTCTTCCAAGTCTTTGCTCTTGTGAATAGTGCCACAATAAACATGCGTGTGCATGTGTCTTTATAGCAGCATGATTTATAGTCCTTTGGGTATATACCCAGTAAGGGGATGGCTGGGTCAAATGGTGTTTCGAGTTCTAGATCTCTGAGGAATCGCCATACTGACTTCCACAATGGTTGAACTAGTTTACAGTCCCACCAACAGTGTAAAAGTGTTCCTATTTCTCCACATCCTCTCCAGCACCTGTTGTTTCCTGACTTTTTAATGATCGCCATTCTAACTGGTGTGAGATGGTATCTCTTTGTGGTTTTGATTTGCATTTCTCTGATGACTAGTGATGATGAGCATTTTTTCATGTGTCTTTTGGCTGCATAAATGTCTTCTTTTGAGAAGTGTCCCTTCATATCCTTTGCCCACATTTTGATGGGGTTGTTTGTTTTCTTCTTGTAAATTTGTTTGAGTTCATTGTAGATTCTGGATATTAGCCCTTTGTCAGATGTGTAGGTTGAGAAAATTTTCTCCCAATTTGTGTTTAATTAAATCCCATTTGTCAATTTTGGCTTTTGTTGCCATTGCTTTTGGTGTTTTAGACATGAAGTCCTTGCCCATGCCTATGTCCTGAATGGTAACGCCTAGGTTTTCTTCTAGGGTTTTTATGGTTTTAGGTCTAACATTTAAGTCTTTAATCCATCCTGAATTAACTTTTGTATAAGTTGTAAGGAAGGGATCCAGTTTCAGCTTTCTACATCTGGATAGCCAGTTTTGCCAGCACCATTTATTAAATAGGGATTCCTTTCCCTATTGCTTGTTTTTCTCAGGTTTGTCAAAGATCAGATAGTTGTAGACATGTGGCATTATTTCTGAGGGCTCTGTTCTGTTCCATTGATCTATATCTCTGTTTTGGTACCAGTACCATACTGTTTTGGTTACTGTAGCCTTGTAGTATAGTTTGAAGTCAGGTAGCGTGATGCCTCCAGCTTTGTTCTTTTGTCTTAGGATTGACTTGGTGTTGCGGGCTGTTTTTTGGTTCCATATGAACTTTAAGGTAGTTTTTTTCAATTCTGTGAAGAAAGTCATTGGTAGCTTGATGGGGATGGCATTGAATCTATAAATTACCTTGGGCAGTATGGCCATTTTCATGATATTGATTCTTCCTACCCATGAGCATGGAATGTTCCTCCATTTGTTTGTATCCTCTTTTGTTTCATTGAGCAGTGGTTTGTAGTTCTCCTTGAAGAGGTACTTCACGTCCCTTGTAAGTTGTATTCCTAGGTATTTTATTCTCTTTGAAACAATTGTGAATAGGAGTTCACTCATGATTTGGCTCTCTGTTTGTCTGTTATTGGTGTATAAGAATGCTTGTGATTTTTGTACATCGATTTTGTATCCTGAGACTTTGCTGAAGTTGCTTATCAGCTGAAGGAGATTTTGGGCTGAGACACTGGGGTTTTCTAGATATACAATCATGTCATCTGCAAACAGGGACAATTTGACTCCCTGTTTTCCTAATTGAATACCCTTTATTTAGACTCCCACACAATAATAATGGGAGATTTTAACACCCCACCGTCAACATTAGGCAGATCAACGAGACAGAAAGTTAACAAGGATACCCAGGAATGGAACTCAGCTCTGCACCAAGCGGACCTAATAGACATCTACAGAACTCTCCACCTCAAATCAACAGAATATATATTTTTTCAGCACCACACCACACCTATTCCAAAATTGACCACATAGTTGGAAGTAAAGCTCTCCTCAGCAAATGTAAAAGAACAGAAATTATAACAAACTGTCTCTCAGACCACAGTGCAATCCAACTAGAACTCTGGATTAAGAAACTCACTCAAAACCTCTCAACTACATGGAAACTGAACAACCTGCTCCTGAATGACTACTGGGTACATAATGAAATGAAGGCAGAAACAAAGATGTTCTTTGAAACCAACGAGAACAAAGACACAACGTATCAGAATCTCTGGGACACATTCAAAGCAGTGTGTAGAGGAAAATTTATAGCACTAAATGCCCACAAGAGAAAGCAGGAAAGATCCAAAATTGACACCCTAACATCACAATTAAAAGAACTAGAAAAGCAAGAGCAAATCCATTCAAAAGCTAGCAGAAGGCAAGAAATAACTAAAATCAGAGCAGAACTGAAGTAAAGAGAGACACAAAAAACCCTTCAAATAATTAATCCAGGAGCTGGTTTTTTGAAAGGATCAACAAAATTGATAGACCGCTAGCAAGACTAATAAAGAAAAAAAGAAGAATCAAATAGATACAATAAAAAATGATAAAGGGGATATCACCACTGATCCCACAGATATACAAACTACCATCAGAGAATACTACAAACACCTCTACGCAAATAAACTAGAAAATCTAGAGGAAATGGATAAATTCCTGGACACATACACTCTCCCAAGACTAAACCAGAAAGAAGTTGAATCTCTGAATAGACCAATAACAGGAGCTGAAATTGTGGCAATAATCAATAGCTTACCAACCAAAAAGAGTCCAGGACCAGATGGATTCACAGCCGAATTCTACCAGAGGTACAAGGAGGAACTGCTACCATTCCTTCTGAAACTATTCCAATCAATAGAAAAAGAGGGAATCCTCCCTAACTCATTTTATGAGGCCAGCATCATCCTGATACCAAAGCCAGGCAGAGACACAAGCAAAAAAGAGAATTTGAGACCAATATCCTTGATGAACATTGATGCAAAAATCCTCAATAAAATACTGGCAAACCGAATCCAGCAGCACATCAAAAAGCTTATCCACCATGATGAAGTGGGCTTCATCCCTGGGATGCAAGGCTTGTTCAATATATGCAAATCAATAAATGTAATCCAGCATATAAAGAGAACCAAAGACAGAAACCACATGATTATCTCAATAGATGCAGAAAAGGCCTTTGACAAAATTCAACAACGCTTCATGCTAAAAGCTCTCAATAAATTAGGTACTGATGGGACGTATCTCAAAATAATAAGAGCTATCTATGAGAAACCTGCAGCCAATATCATACTGAATGGGCAAAAACTGGAAGCCTTCCCTTTGAAAACTGGCACAAGACAGGGATGCCCTCTCTCACCACTCCTATTCAACATAGTGTTGGAAGTTCTGGCCAGGGCAATTAGGCAGGAGAAGGAAATAAATAACCTCCTCTTCTTTTCTGAGATTTCCAGACAGTAACTTTTACAGCTCTAATAATGCAGTTCTTCCCAATTGTTTGGACTATTCTAGTATGTACAAAGCAGTATTTCACCAGCAGATGCTACTGCAGTTCATATGATGATTTCAAACTGAGAATCCCTTTAAAGTTATGCAATACATTTTTTGGAAATAGGGTGAAAGTAGTTTAAGTTTAAAATCCTATAAAATAGATTTACAGTAAATAATTACTTGTTGCAATATCTATCATACTGTCTTATATTCACACATGTATTGGTGTCCTAATACATATGTATGAGAGTGAAAGTTACCTGAGGTCAGAGACTGTGCCATATGTTCCCTGCACCACTGGTGCCTACCTCAGCACATGATATACAGTAGATGCTCAAAAAATACTTTCACTTAAAAAACGCACTAAGAATAAATCTTATTAGACATCAAAATATGTATGAGTACAATCTGGGGACATGGTCAGAAGCTCAAAATTCAATCTTATTTATTTTTTATTTGGAGACAGAGTCTCACTCTGTCGCCCAGGCTGGAGTTCAGTGGCATGATCTCAGCTTACTGCAACCTTCCTCTCCCAGGTTCAAGTGATTCTCCTGTCTCAGCCTCCAGAGTAGCTGGGATTACAGGTGCACACCAACAGCCCAGCTAATTTTTTTGTATTTTTAGTAGACACAGGGTTTCACCATGTTGGCCAGGCTGGTCTCAAACTCCTGAGCTCAGGCAATCTGCCCACCTTGGTCTCCCAAAATGCTGGAATTACAGGTGTCAGCCACCACGCACAGCCACAAAATGTTTTAAAGTAGCTTCAAAACCCATTTGCAAATAGGTGTATTCACAACAAGATGAAAATAAGAAAACATTGAGCTTCATATAATAGAAGGGTTCTGCCTGGATTTGCATGTGGCCCCATCAATTGCTGTTGGGCCGTGGTCAGGTTACTTAGCTGCTCTCTGCCTCCACACAGGCTTTATGCCTGTGCATCCCTCATCTATAAAATGGGAATAATAAGAATATCTGACAATTAGAAGTGGAGAAAATATATGTAAAGGCCTTTGAAAAGAGCTTGTCAAAGCTCAATAATTGTCCTCAATAATTGCTCTCAATAAATGTCAGCTATTATTCAATAATAATCATAATCATAAAAATGTATGACTCAAAGAAAGATTCCTACATCATATCCAGCTTCCCAAAAGAATATCAGACATTGGACTTGTGAAAGGAATGACACTGAGATGTATTTTCACATTGCTAAGTTGGTTTTTTCTCTTTGCCTTTCAATTTCTTTAGTCCCTACTCTAAGCCCATGGTCCACCTTTTTATTTTTCCTCCTAAAATGTCTTCCCTTGTAAGATCTACTTTTCCTTAAAAAGGGCCCTTTTTATCTACCCACTCTTTTGCCCTTCCCAGAAGTTGGTTAATGGGCACAAAAATACAGTTAGATGGAAGGAACAGAAGAATTTCTAGTGTTCAATAGCACAGTAGGGTGATGATCATTAACAATAGCTTATATATTTCAAAATGACTAGAGGAAAGATGGGGGATGTTCTCAACACAAATAAATGATAAATGTTTGAGGTGATGGATATGCAAATTATCCTGATTTGATCACTACACATTGTATGCATGTATCAAAATATCACATGTACCCTAGAAATATGTATAATTGTCATGTATCAATAAAAATAAAAAGGCCTATTTCTCTTTCCTTCCTCCCCACATTCCCTCCTGTCCCAGATATGTGTTGTTCCTGGTGCTCTCCTGCCCCATGTTCAGCCAGCACTGAGCCAGCAGGAAGGATCTCACAGGTCATATCCTGAGATCAACCCTCCACTCCTTCAAGTAACAATCCTCCTGCTTTTAGTCATTTATATCCTTTGGTTCATAGATATTTTGAGTCAAGTGCCTTCTAACTACTGACCTACATAGCATCCCTTGGTTTTTAAAGATAATACAAAGGGGATTTTAGTAACAATATTGAGTCATCACAGAAGCTAATGAAGATGACAATGAAGTTTACACATTGACTGACTCTTCTTTTCACAAAAGATTTCACTGTAGCATGCTATGCAGTTTGGTAGCACTTTACCCACAGTAGAATTTATATCAAAATTGGAATCAATCCTCTCAAACCCTGCCACTCCTCTATCAACTAAGTTTATGGAATATTCTAAGTCTTTGTTGTTTTTCCACAATGCTCACAACATTTTCACCAGTAGTGGATTCCATCCCAAGAAACTACTTTCTTTCCTCATTCATAATAAGCAACAATAATATACTATTTTATATGTATTATATATGTATTATTCTATAATATAATTATATTATATATTAATTATATTAAATTATATATTGTAATATATATTATATTATTATATATTATAAAATATATTATATTACATTATATATGTTATAAGATGTAATAATACAATTATAATATTTATTATACTATATAATATTATAATATATATTATAATATAATATAAATTATAATATATATTATAATATAACATAAATTATAATATGTATTATAATATAATATAAATTATAATATATATTATAATATAATATAAATTATAATATATATTATAATATAATATAAATTATAATATATATTATAATATAATATAAATTATAATATATATTATAATATAATATAAATTATAATATATATTATAATATAATATAAATTATAATATATATTATGTATTATATATTGTAATATTATATATTATTATATATTATAATATATATTATATTATATAAATATTATCATATATATTATATAATATATAAGATTATATATGATATTATACTATAGAAAATAATATATAATATTATAATATATAATATAATATATAATATAATTATATATTATCATATAATATTATAATATATAATATAATATATAATATAATTATATATTATCATATAATATAGAACATAGTTATATATTATCATATAATATAGAATATAATTGTATATTATCATATAACAAAGAATATAATTATATATTATCATATAATATATATTATCATATAATATATATTATTATGTTATCATATAATATATATTATTATATGTCATCATATAACATATATTATGATATTATACATCATAATATACCATGTATTATGATATTATACATCATAATATACCATGTATTGTGATATTATGCGTCATAATGTACCATGTATTGTGATGTTATGCGTCATAATGTACCATGTATTGTGATGTTATGCGTCATAATGTACCATGTATTGTGATGTTATGCGTCATAATGTACCATGTATTGTGATGTTATGCGTCATAATGTACCATGTATTGTGATGTTATGCGTCATAATGTACCATGTATTGTGATGTTATGCGTCATAATGTACCATGTATTATGGTATTATATATTATAATATAATATGTAGTATGATATATTATATATTATAATATAATATGTAGTATGATATTACACTTATTATAATGTAATATATATTATGCTATTATACATTATATAATAATATAAATATTATGATATTATATGTTATATAACAATGTATATTATGATATTATATAATATTATATATATTATCATATATATTATGATAATATATATACTATTATATATTATAATATTATCTCTTATATATTATAATATTATACATTATGCAATATTATATAATGTATAATATTATAACATTATACATTATGATAAAATATATATTATAATATAATATCATATTCTATATGATATTATATAGAATATTCTATATAATATAATATATGATAATATTCTATATATCATAATATAATATATGATAATATTCTATATATTATAATATAATAAATAATAATATTCTGTATATTATAATATGATATATATTTATATTCTATATTATGATATGATATATATTTATATTCTATATTATCATATGATATATATTTATATTCTATATTATGATATGATATATAAGAATATTCTATATTATAATGTAATATATAATAATAGTCTATATTACAGTATAATATATAATAATAGTCTATATTATAATATAATATATAATGATAGTCTATATTATAATATAATATATAATAAGATTCTACATTATATTAAAATATGTAATAATATTCTATATTATAATATAATATATAATAAGATTCTATATTATAATATAATATATAATAATATTTTATTATAATATAATATATAATAATATTTTATTATATATAATATATGATAATATTTTATTATATATAATATATAATAATATATTATTATATATAATATATAATAATATTTTATTATATATAATATATAATAATATTTTATTATATATAATATATATTATAATATGTATATAATATATAATATTATATAATATATATAATATATAATATTATATAATATATATAATATATAATAATATTTTATCATATGATATATAATATATAATAATATTTTATCATATGATATATAATATATAATAATATTCTATATTATATTATACTATATAATAATATTCTATATTATATTATAATATATAATAATATTCTATATTATAACATAATATCTATTATAAGAATCTATATTATAATATTCCATATTATATGATAATATTCCATATAATATTCTATATTATAATATAATGTATAATAATATTCCATATTATATTACAACTTTCTATATCATAATATAATGTATACTACAATATTATGTATCATAATGGAATATATATTACAAAATTATGTATCATAGTAGAATATACATTACAATATTCTGTATCATAATAGAATGTATATTACAATATTCTGTATCATAATAGAATATATATTACAATATTCTGTATCATAATAGAATATATATTACAATATTCTGTATCATAATAGAATATATATTACAATATTCTGTATCATAATAGAATATATATTACAATATTCTGTATCATAATAGAATATATATTACAATATTCCGTATCATAATAGAATATATATTACAATATTCCGTATCATAATAGAATATATATTACAATATTCCGTATCATAATAGAATATATATTACAATATTCCGTATCATAATAGAATATATATTACAATATTCCGTATCTTAAGATAATATGTATTACAATATTCCGTATCATAATATAATATGTATTATAATATCCCACAGTATAATACAATATGTATTATAATATTCCACAGTATAATACAATATGTATTATAATATTCCACAGTATAATACGATATGTATTATACTATTCCACAGTATAATACTATATGTATTATAATATTCCATAGTATAATACAATATGTATTATAATATTCCATAGTATAATACAATATGTATTATAATATTCCATAGTATAATACAATATGTATTATAATATTCCATAGTATAATACAATATCTATTATAATATTCCATAGTATAATACAATATGTATTATAATATTCTATATTATAATATAATATGTATTATAATATTCTATATTGTACAAGCAAAAATGATATCTCTTGGTTTTTAAAGATAATACAAAGTGGATTTTAGTAACAATCTTAAGTTGTCACAGAAGCTAAAGAAGTTGCAGATTCCATGAAGCCATCCAAGCATATAAAGCCCATTTCCCTGATTCTCTTTTCCTTAGCTCAAGGCCACAAAAAATCAGAACATGAATTCCAGACCTCATTTGCAGTATGTCTAAATAATTATGAGTTATAAATAAAGCTAACAAATAGTTAAATATGTTCCATTCTCCTACTTTGATAAATATACTGCCATAATAACCCACAAGGTCAAAGTCGAGTGTAGAAATCTCTGATTCCTTGGTGCCCTGCAAGCTAATGTGGTAGTAAAGGGAGAGCTGATCCTGAGCCCCAGGCTAAACTTTTTTCCATCTAATTCCATTTATTTCCATTAAGATTGCAGCAATTTGGCCAGGTGCGGTGGTTCATGTCTGTAATCCCAGCACTTTGGGAGGCTGAGTCAGACGGATCATCTGCGGTTGGGAGTTGGAGACCATCCTAACCAACGTGGTGAAACACCGTGTCTACTAAAGATACAAAATTAGCCGAATGAGGTGGCATATGCCTATAATGCCAGCTACTCAGAAGGCTGAGGCAGGAGAATCACTAGAACCCAGGAGGCAGAGGTTGTGGTGAGCCGAGATCGTGCCATTGCACTCCAGCCTGGGCAACAAAGAAAAACTCCATCTCCAAAAAACAAACAAAAAGATTGCAGCAATTCACTCACATCTTCGGGCTCCACTTATAATTCTAGTTCTCTTGCTATCTTCACCACAACTGTGGTTCCTTCCTCTGCTAAGGTCATGAACCCCTCAATGTCATTTATGAGGGTCGGAATCAACTTCTTCCAAACTCCTATTAATGCTGCTATTTTTACCTCCTCTGGTGAATCATGAATGTTCTTAGTGGCATCTATCATAGTGAATCCTTTCCAGAAGGTTTCCAATTGACTTTGCCCAGATCCATCAAAGGAATCATGACCTATGGCAGTAGCAGCCTTATAAAATACATTTCTCAAATAATAAGACTTGAAAGTCAAAATGATGCCTCAATCCATGGATGACAGAATAGATGGTGTGTTGGCAGGCATGAAACCAGCATGCGTTTCCCTGTATATCTCCATTAGAGCTCTTTAGTCACCAGGCACATTGTCAAAGAGCTGAAGTATTTGAAATGAATCTTTTTTTCTGATCTGTAGGTCTCAACAGTGGGGTTAAAATACTCAGTAACCCATGCACTAAGCAGCTCTGATATCATCCAAGGGTTGTTGTTAAATTTTTAGAGCACGGATAGAGTAGATTAAGCATAGTTCTTGAGAGGTGCCCTAGGATTTATGGAATAGCAAATGAGCATTGGCTTGTAACAAGAAAGTCAGCTTGTCCTTTAAATCTTTTTTTTTTCTTGATATAAGGTCTCACTCCATTACCCAGGCTGGATTGCAGTGGCATGATCTTGGCCCACTCCATACTTGACCTCCTTGGCCCCACAATCCTCCCACCTCAGCCTCCTGAGTAGCTGGCACTAGTAGCATGCACCACCATACATGGCTTATTTTTATTTATTTATTTATTTATTATTTATTTTTTGTTAGAGACAGGGTTTCACCATATTGCCCAGGCTGGTCTCAAGCTCCTAAGCGCAAGCCATTCTCCCACTTCAGCCTCACAGAGTGCTGAGATTACAGGCGTGATCCACCAAGTCTGTCCTCTAAATTCATGTTATGGAGACTCATTTTCATGGTTAAAAATTCCTGAATTGACTGTGGCCTGTTGGGAGGTGGGATGGAGGAAACTATTTATGGAAAATGAAGAAGAAAGGGAAGCACACCAGAAGCAAGAAAGTGTCATTCATTTTTACATCAAGGACTCCACGATAAAGAGAAAGTACAGGTGGCCTGTTATCATGGCTGACCATTGGACTGTGGACTGCAACTGCATCTACCAGGTTCTTCTGGATAGTCCCAGTTTTAAATTTTTTACCTGATATTCATGAACACAGTGCTACTGGTCAGACCTTTGTCCAGGTTTTAGCTTCAGAACATAATGTCTTCATGCAGTGGGAGGTCTGGTTAGGGTTATGATCTGCCCTAGGGCGTCTGCCCCTTCTGACCTGGAGGTAAACTTGGCATCTACTACTTACCTCCACACTTGAACAGGCAAGGATGGGCTGAGCACAGAGGCTCACATCTGTAACTCCAGCACTTTGGGGGGCCAAGGCAGGAGGATCACTTATGGCCAGGAGTTCAAGACCAGCCTGGGCAATATAGTGAGACCTCATCTCTGTAAAAACAAACAAACAAAACTGAGGATGGGTGGGTGACAGGGAACAGTTCAACATGGGAAACCATTAATCTGAGAGCTGGAAGGACCCTTAGACAAGCCCCCCCATTAACAGAGGAGACTCTGCCCTGAGATTATAGCCTAAGGTAACGCATTGAGTTTTTCTTGAGATTTGAAAATAATCAATCCTAAAACCCCCAAGCATACTGCTACTGTTTGCTATTGAATAATGTTTTCTAGTCTGGGTGTGGTGGCTCCTGCCTGTAATCCCAACACTTTAGAAGGTTGAGGCAAGTGGATCACCTGAGGTCAGGAGTTCGAGACCAGCCTGGCCAACATGGTGAATCCCCGTCTCTACAAAAATACAAAAAATTAGCAGGCCAGCCTGTTGCGCGCCGGTAATCCAAGCTGCTTGGGAGGGTGAGACAGGAGAATCCTTTGATCCTGGGAGGCAGAGGTTACGGTGAGCCGAGATCACACCATCACACTCCAGCCTGTGCTGCAAGAGTCAAATTCCATCTCAAAAATAATGATAATAATAATGTTTTCTACAAGCAAGGAGTTACTTTGTACTGTGAACTAGTGTGAAATGATCCGCCATGTGTAAGCTTTTGGATTGATGACAGTTATTTCTAGATCACAGAGGTGGGAATGCTTGTTGATCATCTTCTATGTTGTTTGTTATATTGATTGATTTTTTAAAATTAGCATTTCTATAACAATAAGGTCATAAAAATAAGTAATTAAAATAAAGTAAAGTAACCTAAAAAGGTCAAGCATGGTGGCTCACACCTGTAATCCCAGCACTTTGGCAGGCTGAGGTGGGTGGATCCCTTGAGGTCAGGAGTTCAGGACCAGCCTGGCCAATGTGGTGAAACCCCATCTCTACTGAAAATACAAAAATTAGCCGGGTGTGGTGGCAGGCACCTGTAATCCCAGCTACTCGGGAGGTTGAGGCAGGAGAATCGCTTGAACCCAGGAGAAGGTGCTTGCAGTGAGCTGAGACTGTGCCATTGCACTCCAGCCTGGGTGACAAGAGCTAAACTCTGTCTCAAAACAAAACAAAATGAAAATCTAAATGTAATTGAGTTGAATATTTAAACTTTTAATCGACATTTCAAATTAGATTCTAATTCCATTTAAAAAAGCATGTCATAGAAGCAAATGTACTCAATTATATTAACTCTGTGGTTTCATTTAAGCAATTTGTTTTATGAAGAGACACAAATCCAACCAGATTTTAACAGTGTATAAATATGTATTTATTTATTTAATTACAACGACAATACTCTCAACTCCCCATTTGAATAAAGGAGGGCATCTGATCTGTGTTCTGGGACAGCATGCACTATAGGTGTGTGGAAATACCGATGCCCTCAACTGTGTGGCAGGCTCGGGGACCTGGAGTGCAGGAGCCCCTGGGCCATTCACCTCTGGCCACAAAAGTCATTGTTCATTTACCCCCAGCTGCTATAGAAATAATATTTTCAGTGGTTGTTATGATGCAAAAGAAAAGAAGCAGGGAGATTTATTAAACGTTTACATAAAAGATATGTTAGTAAATAAAGTCTACTTTCTTCTGGCTTGACTAAAAATCTATACTAGTATTTATGCCTTTTGGAAATTAGAGATGCCAATTTAAATATTATGAAGCAAAGCAACTGAGTATTAGGTAAGACAGCCAAGTACAACTGCAGAATTGTAGAGGTTATGGGTTACATGTATAAGAATATTTCATAGCAATAATCTTTTAGAACTCTGTGAAGACACTCCACAGTGAAGCAGAAATTAGAACAGAATTAATAATACTGTGTATGCTCTCAGTTCACCAATTTATCAAAACTAGCTTCATGATTCAGGAGGGTGTCTGCTCTTTTGCAATTGGAAGAAAAGAAAGAATATTTTATTTTTGACTCTTTAGATTTTCTTCACTAACACTATTTCCAAGGCTAAGTAAGGGGGTTGCAAGTAACACCAAGAGAAAAAAGCAGTCTTGAGCAGCTTTTTAAAAATGGTCTTTAAATATGGAAAATGAAGCCAGGTGTGGTGGCTCACTCTTGTGATCCCAGCACTTTGGGAGCCTGAGGTGGGAGGATTGCTTGAGGCCAAATGTTTGAGACCAGCCTGGGCAACATAGCAAGATCCCCACCATTGCAAAAAATAATAATTTTTTTAAAAATTAGCTGGATGTGGTGGTGCATGCCTTAGAGTCCCAGTTACTTGGGAGGCTGAGGTAGGAGGAGCTCTTGATCCCAGGAGTTCAAGTCTGAAGTAAGCTATGATTACACAACTGTCCTCAAGCCTGGGCAACAAAGTGAGACCTCTCTCTTTCTCTCTCTCTCTCTCTCTCTCTCTCTCTCTCTCTCTCTAAATATATATATATATATATATATATATATATATATATATATATATATACACACACATATGGAAAAGGGAATGGCGAAGAATATCAAAGACATTGAAGAAGAGGAAAGATTTGTCCTGCCAAATATCAGAACTTTTATAAAGCTACAGCAATTAAGACAGGGTGGTCCTCACTGATAAACTGACTAATGAAACAGAATAGAGAGCTCCCAGGCAAATCTACACAAATTTAATCTTCAATATGTGATGTAGGTGACATGGCAGATCAGCAAGGAAAGAAAGGACTTTTCAATAAATAGAATAGAAAAATAATGGTTATTGATATAAGAAACAAAGTGAAATTATATTCCTATTTCACTCTATATACAAACATTAAACTCCAGATGGACAAAGACTTACATATCAGAAACAAAACTTTAAAACTTTTAGTAGAAAATGTAAGTGAATGAGACACAAAAAGCCCCTTAACCATTAAAAAAGATTAGACATTTTGACTATCACAAAATTAAGAATTTTTTACATCAAAAAGTGGAAAGATAGGCTGGGCACCATGTCTCAAGCCTGTAATCCCAACAGTACATCACCTGAGGTCAGGAGTTTGAGACCAGGCTGGCCAACATGGTGAAACCCCATCTCTACTAAAAATACAAGAAATTAGACGGGCATTAGTGGCAGACACCTGTAATCCAAGCTACTTGGGAAGCTGAGGCATGAGAATGGTCTGAACCCGGGAGGTGGAGGTTGCAGTGAGCCACTGCACTCCAGCCTGAATGACAGAGCCAGACTCTGTCTCAAAAACAAAAAATAGAAATTAAAAAATAAAAGTAAAAAAGTCAAAAGATAAACTATAAATTATAGAAGATATTTGCAGTACCTATAAGCTACAAAAATTAATATCATACCAACTAAGTATAAGGAGCTCCTGTGAATTAATTTTAAAAATAGTAACCCAACACAAAATTGGGAAAACACATTAATACGGATTTCACAAAAGAGAAAGCCTGCAAAACATAAAAATTTTCTCAACCTCATTAGTAATCAGGGAAATGCACAAGATACTACCATCTATTCTCTCCAAAAATATTAAAAAGATTGACAATACCAAATGTATTAGTCCACATTCACACTGCTGATAAAGACATACCCGAGACAGGGAAGAAAAAGAGGCTTAATTGGATTAAGGGTTCCACATGGCTGAGGAGGCCTCAGAGTTATGGCGGTGGATGAACAGCAATTCTTACATGGCAGTGGCAAGAGAATATGAGAAGGAGGCAAAAGAAGCAAAAGACGAAGCCACTAACCCATCAGATCTTGTGAGATTTATTCACTATCACAAGAATAGCATGGGAAAGACCAGCCGCAAAGATTCAACTACCTCTCCTGGTTCCCTCCCTGAACATATGGGAATCCTGATCAATACAACTCAAGTTGAGATGTGGGTAGGGACATAGCCAAACCATATTATTCTGTTCCTGGCCCCTCCAAATCTGATGTCCTCACATTTCAAAACCAATTATGCCTTCCCAACAGTCCCCCAAAATCTTAACTCACTTCAGCATTAACCCAAATGCCCGCTGTCCAATGTCTCATCTGAGACAAGGCAAGTCTCTTCTGCCTATGACCCTGTAAAATCCAAACCAAGCTAGTTACTTCCTAGATACAATGGGGGTACAGGTAATTGAGTAAATACAGCTGTTCCACATGGGAGTAATTGGCAAAAACAAAGGGGTTACAGGCCCCATGCAAGTCCAAAATCCAGCAAGGTAGTCCAATTTTAAAGCTCCAAAATGATCTCCTTTGACTCCATGTTTCACATCAAGGTCATGCTGATGCAAGACGTCAGCTCCCACAGCCTTGGGTAGTTCTGCCCCTGTGGTTTTAGAGGGTATAGCCCACCTCATGGCTGTTTACATGGGCTGATGTTGAGTGTCCACAGCTTTTCCAGGCTCATGGTGCAAGCTGTAAGTCAATCTACCATTCTGGGGTCTGGAGGAGAGTGGCCCTCTCCTCACAGCTCCATTAGGAAGTTCCCCAGTAGGGACTCTGGGTAGGGGCTCTGATGCCACATTTCCCTTCTGCACAGCCCTAGCAGAGATTCTCCATCAGAGCACCACCCCTGCAGCAAACTTCTGCTTGGATATCCAGGTGTTTTCAAACATCCTCTGAAATCTAGGTGGAGGTTTCCAAACCTCAATTCTTGACTTCTATGCATGTGCAGGCTGAACACAACTTGGAAGCTGCCAAGGCTTGGTGCTTGCACTCTCAAGGTCATGGCCTGAGTTCTATGTTGTCCCCTTTCAGCCATGGCTGGAGGGGCTGAAATGCAGAGAAACCAGGCCCCAGGCTACACACAGCACAGTGAACCTGGCCCAGCCCAGAAATCCATTTTATCCTCCTAGGCCCCGGGCTTGTGATGGGAGGGGCTGCTGTGATGACCTGTGACATGTCCTGTAGACATTTTCCCCATTGTTTTTGGGATTCACATTCAGCTTCTTGTTACTTATGCAAATTTCTGCAGACAGCTTGGATTTTTCCTCAGAAAATGGGATTTTCTTCTCTACCACATTGTCAGGCTGCAAATTTTCCAAAACTGTATGCTCTGCTTCCTTTATAAAACCGAAGACCTTTAACATCACCCAAGTCACCTCTTGAATGCTTTACTGCTTAGAAATTTCTTCCAGCAGATACCCTGAATTATCACTCTCAAGTTCAAAGTTCCACAAATCTCTAGGATGGGGCAAAATGCTGCCATTCTCTTTGCTAAAACAAAGAGAGTTACATTTGCTCCAGTTCACTACAAGTTCCTCATCTCCATCTGAGACCACCTCAGCGGGGACCTTATTGTTCAAAACACTATCAGCATTTTTGTCAAAGTCATTCAGCAAGTCTCTAGGAGGTTCCAAATTTTCCCACCTTTTCCAGTGTCCTTCTGAGCCCTCCAAACTATTCCTACCTCTGCATGTTGCCAAGTTTCAAAGTCGCTTGCACATTTTTGGGTATCTTTTCAGGAGCACCCCACACCACTGGCATCAATTTACTGTGTTAGTCTGTTTTCACACTGCTGATAAAGACACTCAATTCTGAGAAGAAAAAGAGGTGTAAAGAAAAAGAACTGTAATTGGATTTACAGTCCCACATGGTGGGGGAGGCCTCTGAGTCATGGCAGGAGGTAAAAGGGACTTCTTACATGGCAGCAGCAAGAGAAAATGAGGAGGAAGCCAAAGCAGAATCCCCTGATAAACCCATCAGATCTCATAAGGCTTATTCACTATCATGAGAATAGCACAGGAAAGACTGGCCTCTGTGATTCAGTTACCTCACCCTGGTTCCCTCCCATAACATGTGGGAATTCTGGGAGATAGAATTCAAGCTGAGATTTGGGTGTGGACACAGCCAGACCATATCACCAAATATGGAGAGACTGAATCAACAAGATCATCTCAAACTAATACAGGAGGTGAGAGTTTAAATTAGAACAACCACTTTGGAAAGCAATTTGGATTATCTTATAAATTTGAGCATTCTCATACGTTATGACAAAGTAATTCCTCTACCATAGGCCCTGGAGAAACTCTTGACAATATGTACCAGAAGTAGTTAAAAAAAATGCTCATGTAATGCCATTCATAACAGCAAATATCTGCAAATAAGCCAAATGTTCATTAATAGGAGAATGGGTAAATTAATAGGAGAATGGGTAAATAAATTATACCCTTAAAAACTAAATAATATGTCATTTAGGGTAATCATATGTATGCAATAAAACAATCTTTTCTTTAAAAGAAGAGAATCCTAAACATAAATTCAGGGTAGTAGTTACCCTCGGGCTGAAGGGTGAAAATCAGGAAAAAGGACAGAGGAAGAGGAGATGTTAGGGTCAGAACCCTAGTTCTTTGGTTGTGTTGTGGGTTCACAAATGATTACCATATTGTTCAAATACATTTACACAGAGGCCCAGGCACAGACAAGGATGAAATAGGAGCCAAGGTGTGCTATGAGCCAAGGATTATGATTAATCCAATTTTGTGCACTTTAAGCCATTTGAAAAACAGAAAAGCAAAACAACAAAATAATTTTTAAGAAATTGAATATACGGTGCTATGCTCTGAATGTGTCCCCCTAAAATTAATCACCAATGTCATAGGATTAGGAAGTAGGGCTTTTAGGTAGTGATTCAGTCATGAAGGGAGAGTCTTCACGAATGAGTTTAGGATCCTTACACAAGGACTGGAGGGAGTGGGCTTCCCCTGTTTTGCCCTTCTGCCTTCTGCCATGTGAGGACACAGTGCATCTCCTCCTGAAGACACAGTGCACAAGATACCATCTTGGATGCAGAGACCAGGCCCTCACCAGACACCAGTCCTGCTGGCACCTTGATCTTGGACTTCTAGCCTATGGAACTGTGAGAAATACATTTCTGTTCTTCAGAAATTACCCAGCCTAGTGTATTTTCTAGTGAGTTTCTAGTAGCAGAAACTCATTAAGGCATAATGCTTCTTATCATTTTCTTATACAATTTTCTTTGTTGCCTCTTTAGCACTGGGTCATTTTATATTTGATCCTTCATAATATCTCTTACTTTTGGTTTTTCACATTTCTGTTCCAAGTGTATTCTTAGATATATATTTTCCACGATTAGTATCCAGGTCAGAAAGTCCAGAATATGTTCTTTTAAGGGTTCCATTTCTGCAACAATAAAGTATTAATGCCTCCTGTAAACTAGGTATTTCCTTTCCAATTGTAGCTGCCATCTGGAAGCAAAGTAGAATTACAGTCCATGAGTGTGGAGGTGATTTTTAAAGTATCTAGAGTATGGTTAAATGCTGGTTTTTAATCACACAGATACATTGATTGCTTGGCACACTAGGGTATCAGTTGCTAGTTATCTCTGTATTTATCCATATTGTTACAGAGGGGAAGTACAGACCGTGAAGTTGGACCAGCTGTCATACCCACAACATTTGGGGAGCTTTGATTTTTTTTTAACCTTTAGCTGCTTAACTGTAACACGTAGCAGCTCAGGTGAAAAGCATCTTTATTGTGGGGACTTTCCCTTAGTGCTCTGTGGCACAAAAGTGCAGACCTATGTAGAAGCATTTAAGTATTTTGTGCATCAACAGGAAAATTAAAGGAACAAATTCTTATTGTATCCTTTAGTCCCTGAAGACAAAACCACAGTGACAGTAACTGGGTCACGGCATTGTATTCAGAGAGGGTCAGCCTTGGTCTTTGAGAGAGAAACCCCTTTACCTCACTGTCAAGACTCACTGAGTAGATGGGAAAGTTCAGGTGGAACATGCAGTGAATAGCAAACATGGTGACAGGGGCTCACTGCCATGCACTGCCATGCCTGCCATGGTCAGCAGACCTGTCTTCTACTTGACAACAGGCAAGTGAGAAACATTTTCTTGGAGATTTTCTTGATTCTTCCCAGTTGTGGCAGGATGGACTGACTTAGAGGAGCTCAAGAAGGTTGTTAAACAACACAGAAACACAAGACGAATTGTACTCCTCAGCAGGCCTATGTTAGAGCAGCAGGTCCTTGAAGCCTCAGCCACTCCTGGACACAGCATAATGCCCCTAATGATTTGAAATTTGGCTGCTAATCCCTGTATCCAGGGACAAAAAGAGACATAAACAACAAAAAGTTATAAAATAAGTGTGCCTAACATCTGCTTATTGTGGGAGGTAGGGATTTAAGATATAAGAATTTAGCTGCATGTGGAAGCTCACACCTGTAATCTCAGCACATTGGGAGGCCAGCGCAGGAGGACGGCTTGAGCCCAGGTGTTTGACATGAGCCAGGCAACATAGTAAGTCCCCATTCGTACAAAAATATTTTTGAAGAAAAGTAGTTGAGTGTGCGGGCACGTACCTGTAGTCCCAGGTACGTGGGACGCTGAGGCAAGAAAATTGCTTAAGCCTGGGAGATTGAGGCTGTAGTGAGCTATGATCACAACAATGCACGCCAGCCTGTGAGTCCGGAGACCCGAAACGGCACCCTCAAGCAGGGTCCACCTCCACCAGTAGAAATCGGCTCAAGGAGGTCCTGAGGACAGGACTCCCGGGGTCTTGCCCTGGGGTGCCGGAAGCCCCCACTCCCACAATGCCCCCTACTACATCCCCGCTCCAGCCACCACCGCGACTGCCACAGAAACCCCCGTCCACGCATCACAGAACCTGTTTAAAAGGGCCGCAGCCAGACCTTGAAGAGCAAACCAGGCATTGCCCTGGGAAATGCGCATGCGCGAGGCGCGAGCCCATTATCCTGTCACAGTGACTCCAACGGTTGGCTGAGGACGACTCCCTGAACCTTATCAAAGCAGGAGCCCTTCGTGGCAGTGCGTTGGTGTTGAGGCTGCAGCCTGACCAATCCTGTAGGTCGACAAAACAGTTTCAGGACACCACAATACACTGAGAGTCGACCACGATGCAGAAAGAGCAGAGGGAGTCCAGGGAAAACAGCGCAGCCTCACAGCCTCAGGCCTGTACGGACAGTGTTCAGGTGAGTGCCCCCAAAACAGCTGCCCCCCGCGATGTCGAGGACAGGTCAGCCTGTGTGCCCGTGGGCTGCACTCCACCCTAGGGTCGTACTCCTGAAGAGCAGAACCCCGCAGCCTCAGGGATTGCCTGGGGGTGTGCGTTTCTCGGCCACTGCTCTATGTCTGTGGACCTGTGTCTCCCATTCTCTCTTCTATGTCTCTCACTCTCTGTCTGTGTCTCTTGCTTTCTCTGTCTCTGTGTGTGTGCCCGTGTGTGTGTGTGTGTGTGTGTGTGTGTGTGTGTGTGTGTTGGGAACAATGTGCCCAGTGAGCTACGAAGAGGTTTCTTGCATGTCAGCGTGTCTTCATGCAGCCTCTTTCTGCATTTCTGCTTGGCTCATGTTGTCAGTTGTCCATCGTTTCCGGGGCGGTTCCACATTGGTTTCTGAAGGCCTCGACGATGTGAGGAGATGCGTCTTCCACAAAGACATTGAAATTTCATACCGATCCTGAGCTACCTCTTTTCTACGATCAACATGACCAGACTATAGGAAAACAACAACAACAACAAAAGCCTCACTGGAGCTACTTGTCTTGCAGGAGGGGAGCAGACCGACTTGAAAGGAGACAGTGCTATCTCCTTGTGGCTCTTCTCTGAGAAAAGAAGCCCCACACCGAAATCTTACAGAAGTTGAGAACGGGACATGGCAGGATTCCGGTCAACGGAATCCTGGCCTCTAAGGACAAGTAACCCCTTTGGCACTCCTCCCCTTATGCGCGTGGCGGTGGTTTCCAGGTGTTCTTTGTCTTTCCCGGGGATTGATAGAAAGGTCACCTTTACCCCCCTTCCAAGGGGCACACGCGTGGACACCATTGTTGGTTTCGCCATCGCACCATATGCCCCGGTGACACACATTCACACCATCTGCTCTGGGATACACTAGTGCCACGCGTGATCGCATTGTCTCCACCTCGGATTCGCCCCGTCCCTGTTTGAACCTGTCCTGAAAGCGGTGTCGGCTTGCAGGAGCACCAGGGCTTTTAGAAGTGGGGCACGCCACTGCTCTTTCAAAGGAGGAGGGAGGCAGAGGGATCACGGTTCAGTGAACTTTCAGCTGACGCGATGCCTTGAGGGCCATGGGATCATTCTGTGATGCAGGGAGGCCCTGTCTGCCTCACCAGATATGCTGAGCCCATTCTTTCTCAAACGGAGGGGTCCAAACTCGGATCTGAAGAGGAGTTCTCAGAACCCAGCAGCCGCCCTGAAGCTCTCCTTCCATCGGTGGAAGTCGGCTCAAGGAGGACCTGAAGAAGGGACTCCTTGGGGCTTGGCCCTGGGACATCAGCGGCCCCCTCTCCAAGGCCTCCCCAAACAGGACCCCGGATCCAGCCCCAGCCACAGCTGCAGCAGCAGCCCGCCTGCCGCCGCGCAGCCGCCATTATTTAAAGGGGACGCAGCCTGACTGCCAGGAGCTGAGGGCGAGTCAGCCCAGACAGTGCGCATGCGCGAGGCGCGAGCGGCTTCTCCCGTCACAGTGCTTCCCACGGTTGTCTTAGAAACCAGTCCCTGAGGCTTGGCAAAGCAGGAGCCCTCCGTGGCAGTGCTTGGGTGTCGGGGCTTGGAGGCTCCGGCCTGACCTCTCCACGGGATCGACGGGAACGTCTGCCGATGGCAGGAGTCGCAAAGGGCCGAACAGGATGAGGAAACCCCAGGCAGAGTCCGTGGGAAGCAGCACGGCATCTCAGACTCACGCCTGCCGTGACGGTGTTGGGGTGAGTCTCCCCAAAAGTCCTGCAGCCGTGATCTCGAGGACAGGTCGGCCTGCGTGCCCCTGGGCTGCTCTCTCACCCGAGGGTCGTTCTGGTCGAGAGCAGAACCGCGCAGCCTCAGGGGTTGCCTGCGGGTGTGTGTTTCAATGGCTCTGCTCTAGGACTCTGTGTGTGTCTGTGTGTGTGTAGGTCGTGTGTGTGTGTGTGCGTGTGTGTGTGAGTGTGTCTGTGTGTGTGTGTGTCTCCCATTCTCTCTTCTCTCTGTGCCTCTCAGTCTCTGTGTGTTTCTTTCCCTCTCTCTGTCGGTTTGTGTGTGTGCGCGCCCGTGTGCGTGTGTGTCTTTGGCCGAAAGTACCCTGTGCGCCACAAACCGATTTCCACCATGTCGGCCTGTCTTTGGTGAGCCTCTTTGTGCGTCTCTGCCTGGATCATGGAGCCGGTTGTCAATCGTCTTCGCCGCCGCGCATCCGCTTTGGGTGTGTGAAGACCTGGTCCACGTGAGGAGATACGTCGGTCCCGGAGCAATGGAAATCTCATCCCCGTCCTGAGCGGCCTCTTTTCTGGGATCAAGATGAACACACTGCAGCCAAGGACAAGATCCCCACAGGAGCTCTGAGAAATGAAGACACACCACCATACAGTCTGGAAGAGGAAGCCGGGAATGGGAGATGGCAACTATCCCTGTCACTGGAAAGCTGGCTTCTCTGGACAAGCAACACTTTTGGGACCCCTCCCCTTATGCCCGTGGCGGTGGCACGCTTCTCTATCCTGCCTGGGCTCTGGGCTCTGGCCTCTGCTCTGTCCTCCCTCTTGCTCTGCCTCCCCTGTTTCTCAGGGGCCCGGATGCCTCTCGCTCTGGCCACATGTCTTCAACAAAGATGACTTCCCAGTCTGTCAGGGAGACACTTCCTGGGGATTCGTGTCATGATTCTTTCTCTCTCCAGACGTGTTTCTGCTTCATTGGTCAGGTCTCATGACCCTGAAGCTCTTGGCTTCCATACGTGTCTCAGACAGGGAAGCTTCCGTCTTCTCCACGTTTCCCCTCATGGGTGGGTGGATTGCCTAGAATGAGCGCTAGGCGACCGTGACTGGCCTTGTCTTCTAGGACAGGTGGTGGTGTCGCGTTTCCTCTGCACTTCCTGTCTCATTCTGGAGGGACATCCTCTCCTCTGCTCCTGGGTGGACTGACTTCCTTGATGTTCGGGCCGAAACGAATGTCAGGGAACCAAAGGGACTGGGCTGCGGCTGGGGCTGGGGCTGGGTGCAGGGGAGGTTTCGTCGGGGCTACCAGGGCGGTGGAGGGCTGGTGATAGGGCGAATTTTGCAGAAACCTCTTTGCTCCTCTGGTAGGCATTTGAAAACGTGGCTTGGGTCAGGCACAGGACCCCCACCCCCGCGGTTCCCAGGCGTTCTTTGATTTTCCTCGGCATTGATGGAAAGTCCCTTGTTCCCGCCTTCCACCGGACCAGGCCTGCAATCCACCGTTTGTTTCGCCGTCGCCCCGCCCCATATGCCTCCGGTGACACACGTTCACACCGTCTGCTGTGGGATCCGCCAGTGCCACGCGTGGTCACATGATCTCCACCTCGGACTCGACCATGTTCCTGTTTGCACGTGTCCCGTAAGGCGCGGTCGGCTCTCCGGAGCCCCAGGGCTTTTAGAAGCGGGGCAGGCCACTGCTCTTTCAGAGGAGGAGGGAGGCAGAGGGCTGATGGATCAGTGAATTTTCAGCTGACACTACGCCTGGAGACCTATGGGATCATTCTGTGCTGCGGCGAGGCCCTGCCTGCCTCACCAGGTGTGGTGAGCCCATCCTATTTCACTGGGAGGGGGCCTAAATCGGATCTGAAGGGGAGTCCCGGGGACACAGCAGGCGTGCTCAAGCTCCCCCTCCCTCGGTGGCAGTCGGCTGAAGGAGGTCCTGAGGACAGGACTCCTGGGGTTTGGCCCTGGGGCAGGACACCCGCGGCCCCCACTCCCACGCCGCCCCAAACTGGACCCCTGATCCAGCCGACACCGCGGCTGCAGCAGGAGCCTCGCTGCTGCTGCCGCCGCGCAGCGGTGGCCTAATTTAAAGGGGACGCAGCCTGACTGCCAGGAGGGGAGCGCGAGTCGGCCCAGCCAGTGCGCATGCTCGAGGCGGGAGCGACTTCTCCCGTCACAGTGCTTCCCACGGTTGTCTTAGAAACCAGTGCCTGAGGCTTGGCAAAGCAGGAGCCCTCCGTGGCAGTGCTTGGGTGTCGGGGCTCTGAGGCTCCGGCCTGACCTCTCCACGGGGTCGACGGGAACGTCTCCGGATGGCAGGAGTCGCAAAGGGCCGACCAGGATGAGGAAACCCCGGGCGGAGTCCGCGGGAAGCAGCACGGCATCCCAGCCTCAGGCCTGCCCTGAAGGTGTTGGGGTGAGTCTCCCCAAAAGTCCTGCAGCCGTGATCTCGAGGACAGGTCGGCCTGCGTGCCCCTGGGCTACTCTCTCACCCGAGGGTCGTTCTGGTCGAGAGCAGAACCCCGCAGCCTCAGGGGTTGCATGCGGGTGTGTGTTTCAATGGCTCTGCTCTATGACTCTGTGTGAGTGTCTGTGTGTGTGTATGCCTTGTGTGTGTGTGTGTGTGTGTGTGTGTGTCTGTGTGTGTGTGTCTCCCATTCTCTCTTCTCTCTGTGTCTCTCAGTCTCTGTGTGTTTCTTTCCCTCTCTCTGTCGGTTTGTGTGTGTGCGCGCCCGTGTGCGTGTGTGTCTTTGGCCGAAAGTACCCTGTGCGCCACAAACCGATTTCCACCATGTCGGCCTGTCTTTGGTGAGCCGCTTTGTGCGTCTCTGCCTGGGTCATGGAGCCGGTTGTCAATCGTCTTCGCCGCCGCGGATCCGCTTTGGGTGTGTGAAGACCTGGTCCACGTGAGGAGACACGTGGGTCCCGGAGCAATGGAAATCTCATTCCCGTCCTGAGCGGCCTCTTTTCTGGGATCAAGATGAACACACTGCAGCCAAGGACAAGATCCCCACAGGAGCTCTGAGAAATGAAGCCACAACACCATACAGTCTGGAAGAGGAAGCCGGGAATGGGAGATGGCAACTATCCCTGTCACTGGAACGCTGGCTTCTCTGGAAAAGCCACCCTTTTGGGACCCTTCCCCTTATGCCCGTGGCGGTGGCACGGTTCTCTATCCTGCCTGGGCTCTGGGCTCTGGCCTCTGCTCTGTCCTCCCTCTTGCTCTGCCTCCCCTGTTTCTCAGGGGCCCGGATGCCTCTCGCTCTGGCCACATGTCTTCAACAAAGAAGACTTCCCAGTCCGTCTGGGACACACTTCCTGGGGGTCCGTGTCATGATTCTTTCTCTCTCCAGACGTGTTTCTGCTTCATTGGTCAGGTCTCATGACCCTGAAGATCTTGGCTTCCATACGTGTCTCAGACAGGGAAGTTTCCTTCTTCTCCACGTTTCCCCTCATGGGTGGGTGGATTGCCTAGAATGAGCGCTAGGCGACCGTGACTGGACTTGTCTTCTAGGACAGGTGGTGGTGTCGCGTTTCCTCTGCACTTCCTGTCTCATTCTGGAGGGACATCCTCTCCTCTGTTCCTGGGTGGACTGACTTCCTTGATGTTCGGGCCGAAACGAATGTCAGGGAACCAAAAGGACTGGGCTGGGGCTGGGGCTGGGGCTGGATGCAGGGGAGGTTTCGTCGGGGCTACCAGGGCGGTGGAGGGCTGCGGATGTGGCGAATTTTGCAGAAACTACTTTGCTCCTCTAGTAGGCATTTGAAAACGTGGCTTGGGTCAGGCACATGCCCCCCCACCCCCGCGGTTCCCAGGCGTTCTTTGATTTTCCTCGGCATTGATGGAAAGTCCCTTGTTCCCGCCTTCCACCGCACCAGGCCTGGAATCCACCGTTTGTTTCGCCGTCGCCCCGCCCCATATGCCTCCAGTGACACACGTTCACACCGTCTGCTGTGGGATCCGCCAGTGCCACGCGTGGTCACATGGTCTCCACCTCGGACTCGCCCCTATTCCTGTTTGCACGTGTCCCATAAGGCGCGGTCGGCTCTCCGGAGCCCCAGGGCTTTTAGAAGCGGGGCAAGCCACTGCTCTTTCAGAGGAGAAGGGAGGCAGAGGGCTGATGGATCAGTGAATTTTCAGCTGACAATACGCCTTGAGACCTAAGGGATCATTCTGTGCTGCGGCGAGGCCCTGCCTGCCTCACCAGGTGTGGTGAGCCCATCTTATTTCACTCGGAGGGGGCCGAAATGGGATCTGAAGTGGAGTCCCGGGGACAGAGCAGGCGTGCTCAAGCTCCCCCTCCCTCCGTGGCAGTCGGCTCAAGGAGGTCCTGAGGACAGGACTCATGGGGTTTGGCCCTGGGGCAGGACACCCGCGGCCCCCACTCCCAAGCCGCCCCAAACTGGACCCCTGATCCAGCCGCCACCGCGGCTGCAGCAGGAGCCTCGCTGCTGCCGCCGCAGCGCAGCGGTGGCCTAATTTAAATGGGACGCAGCCTGACTGCCAGGAGCGGAGCGCGAGTCGGCCCAGCCAGTTCGCATGCGGGAGGCGCGAGCGGCTTCTCCCGTCACAGTGCTTCCCACGGGTGTCTTAGAAACCAGTCCCTGAGGCTTGGCAAAGCAGGAGCACTCCGTGGCAGCGCTTGGGTGTCGGGGCTCTGAGGCTCCGGCCTGACCTCTCCACGGGGTCGACGGGAACGTCTCCGGATGGCAGGAGTCGCAAAGGCCCGACAAGGATGAGGAAACCCCGGGCGGAGTCCGCGGGAAGCAGCACGGCATCCCAGCCTCAGGCCTGCCCTGACGGTGTTGGGGTGAGTCTCCCCAAAAGTCCTGCCTCCGTGATCTCGAGGACAGGTCGGCCTGCGTGCCCCTGGGCTGCTCTCTAACCCGAGGGTCGTTCTGGTCGAGAGCAGAACCCGGCAGCCTCAGGGGTTGCCTGCGGGTGTGTGTTTCAATGGCTCTGCTCTAGGACTCCGTGTGAGTGTCTGTGTGTGTGTATGTCGTGTGTGTGTGTGTGTGTGTCTGTGTGTGTGTGTGTCTCCCATTCTCTTTTCTCTCTGTGTCTCTCAGTCTCTGTGTGTTTCTTTCCCTCTCTCTGTCGGTTTGTGTGTGTGTGCGCCCGTGTGCGTGTGTGTCTTTGGCCGAAAGTACCCTGTGCGCCACAAACCGATTTCCACCATGTCGGCCTGTCTTTGGTGAGCCGCTTTGTGCGTCTCTGCCTGGGTCATGGAGCCGGTTGTCAATCGTCTTCGCCGCCGCGCATCCGCTTTGGGTATGTGAAGACCTGGTCCACGTGAGGAGATACGTCGGTCCTGGAGCAATGGAAATCTCATTCCCGTCCTGAGCGGCCTCTTTTCTGGGATCAAGATGAACACACTGCACCCAAGGACAAGATCCCCACAGGAGCTCTGAGAAATGAAGCCACATCACCATACACTCTGGAAGAGGAAGCCGGGAATGGGAGATGGCAACTATCACTGTCACTGGAACGCTGGCTTCTCTGGACAAGCCACCCTTTTGGGACCCCTCCCCTTATGCCCGTGGCGGTGGCACGGTGCGGTATCCTGCCTGGGATCTGGGCTCTGGCCTCTGCTTGGTGGCACGGTGCTGTATCCTGCCTGGGATCTGGGCTCTGGCCTCTGCTCTATCCTCCCTCTTGCTCTGCCTCCCCTGTTTCTCAGGGGCCTGGATGCCTCTCGCTCTGGCCAAATGTCTTCAACAAAGATGACTTCCCACTCTGTCAGGGAGACACTTCCTGGGGATCTGTGTCATGATTCTTTCTCTCTCCAAACGTGTTTTTCCTTCATTGGTCAGGTCTCATGATCCTGAAGCTCTTGGCTTCCATATGTGTCTCAGACAGGGAAGCTTCCTTCTTCTCCACGATTCCCCTCATGGGTGGGTGGATTGCCTAGAATGAGCGCTAGGCGACCGTGACTGGCCTTGTCTTCTAGGACAGGTGGTGTCGCGTTTCCTCTGCACTTCCTGACTCATTCTGGAGGGACATCCTCTCCTCTGCTCCTGGGTGGACTGACTTCCTTGATGTTGGGGCCGAAACGAATGTCAGGGAACCAAAGGTACTGGGCTGGGGCTGGGGCTGGGGCTGGGTGCAGGGGAGGTTTCGTCGGGGCTACCAGGGCGGTGGAGGGTTGGGGGTGGGGCGAATTTTGCAGAAACCTCTTTGCTCCTCTGGTAGGCATTTGAAAACGTGGCTTGGGTCAGGCACAGGCGCCCCCACCCCCGCGGTTCCCAGGCGTTCTTTGATTTTCCTCGGCATTAATAGAAAGTCCCTTGTTCCCCCCCTTCCACCGGACCATGCCTGGAAACCACCATTTGTTTCGCCGTCGCCCCGCCCCATATTCCTCCGGTGACACACGTTCACACCGTCTGCTGTGGGATCCGCCAGTGCCACGCGAGGTCACATGGTCTCCACCTCGGACTCGCCCCTGTTCCTGTTTGCACGTGTCCCGTAAGGCGCGGTCGGCTCTCTGGAGCCCCAGGACTTTTAGAAGCGGGGCAGGCTACTGCTCTTTCAGAGGAGGAGGGAGGCAGAGGGCTGATGGATCAGTGAATTTTCAGCTGACACTACGCCTTGAGACCTATGGGATCATTCGGTGCTGCGGCGAGGCCCTGCCTGCCTCACCAGGTGTGGTGAGCCCATCCTATTTCACCCAGAGGGGGCCAAAATCGGATCTGAAGGGGAGTCCCGAGGACACAGCAGGCGTCCTCAAGCTCCCCCTCCCTCGGTGGAAGTCGGCTCAAGGAGGTCCTGAGGACAGGACTCCTGGGGGTTTGACCCTGGGACCGGACACCCGCGGCCCCCTCTCCCACGCCGCCCCAAACTGGACCCCGGATCCAGCCGCTGCCGCGGCGGCTACAGCAGGAGCCTCGCTGCTGCCGCCGCCGCGCAGCGGTGGCCTAATTTAAAGGGGACGCAGCCTGACTGCCAGGAGGGGAGCGCGAGTCGGCCCAGCCAGTGCGCATGCGCGAGGCGCGAGCGGCTTCTCCCGTCACAGTGCTTCCCACGGTTGTCTTAGAAACCAGTCCCTGAGGCTTGGCAAAGCAGGAGCCCTCCGTGGCAGTGCTTGGGTGTCGGGGCTCTGAGGCTCCGGCCTGACCTCTCCACGCGGTCGACGGGAACGTCTCCGGATGGCAGGAGTCGCAAAGGGCCGACCAGGATGAGGAAACCCCGGGCGGAGTCCGCGGGAAGCAGCACGGCATCCAGCCTCAGGCCTGCCCTGACGCTGTTGGGGTGAGTCTCCCCAAAAGCCCTGCCGCCGTGATCTCGAGGACAGGTCGGCCTGCGTGCCCCTGGGCTGCTCTCTCACCCGAGGGTCGTTCGGGTCGAGAGCAGAACCCCGCAGCCTCAGGGTTTGCCTGCGGGTGTGTGTTTCAATGGCTCTGCTCTATGACTCTGTGTGATTGTCTGTGTGTGTGTGTGTCTGTGTGTGTGTGTGTGTGTGTGTGTGTCTGTGTGTGTGTGTGTTTCCCATTCTCTCTTCTCTCTGTGTCTCTCAGTCTCTGTGTGTTTCTTTCCCTCTCTCTGTCGGTTTGTGTGTGTGTGCGCCCGTGCGCGTGTGTGTCTTTGGCCGAAAGTACCCTGTGCGCCACAAACCGATTTCCACCATGTCGGCCTGTCTTTGGTGAGCCTTTTTGTGCGTCTCTGCCTGGGTCATGGAGCCGGTTGTCAATCGTCTTCGCCGCCGCGGATCCGCTTTGGCTATGTGAAGACCTGGTCCACGTGAGGAGATACGTCGGTCCCAGAGCAATGGAAATCTCATCCCCATCCTGAGCGGCCTCTTTTCTCGGATCAAGATGAACACACTGCAGCCAGGGACAAGATCCCCACGGGAGCTCTGAGAAATGAAGACACACCACCATACAGTCTGGAAGAGGAAGCCGGGAATGGGAGATGGCAACTATCCCTGTCACTGGAAGGCTGACCTCTCTGGACAAGCAATCCTTTTGGGACCCCTCCCCTTATGCCCGTGGCGGTGGCACACTGCTGTATCCTGCCTGGGATCTGGGCTCTGGCCTCTGCTTGGTGGCACGCTGCTGTATCCTGCCAGGGATCTGGGCTCTGGCCTCTGCTCTATCCTCCCTCTTGCTCTGCCTCCCCTGTTTCTCAGGGTCCTGGATGCCTCTCGCTCTGGCCAAATGTCTTCAACAAAGACGACTTCCCAGTCTGTCAGGGAGACACTTCCTGGGGATCCGTGTCATGATTCTTTCTCTCTCCAAACGTGTTTCTGCTTCATTGGTCAGGTCTCATGACCCTGAAGCTCTTGGCTTCCATATGTGTCTCAGACAGGGAAGCTTCCTTCTTCTCCACGTTTCCCCTCATGGGTGGGTGGATTGCCTAGAATGAGCGCTAGGCGACCGTGATTGGCCTTGTCTTCTAGGACAGGTGGAGTCGCGTTTCTTCTGCACTTCCTGTCTCATTCTGGAGGGACATCCTCTCCTCTGCTCCTGGGTGGACTGACTTCCTTGATGTTGGGGCCGAAACGAATGTCAGGGAACCAAAGGGACTGGGCTGGGGCTGGGGCTGGGGCTGGGTGCAGGGGAGGTTTCGTCGGGGCTACCAGGGCGGTGGAGGGTTGGGGGTGGGGCGAATTTTGCAGAAACCTCTTTGCTCCTCTGGTAGGCATTAGAAAACGTGGCTTGGGTCAGGCACAGGCGCCCCCACCCCCGCGGTTCCCAGGCGTTCTTTGATTTTCCTCGGCATTGATGGAAAGTCCCTTGTTCCCCCCCTTCCACCGGACCATGCCTGGAAACCACCATTTGTTTCGCCGTCGCCCCGCCCCATATGCCTCCGGTGACACACGTTCACACCGTCTGCTGTGGGATCCGCCAGTGCCACGCGTGGTCACATGGTCTCCACCTCGGACTCGCCCCTGTTCCTGTTTGCACGTGTCCCGTAAGGCGCGGTCGGCTCTCCGGAGCCCCAGGGCTTTTAGAAGCGGGGCAGGCCACTGCTCTTTCAGAGGAGGAGGGAGGCAGAGGGCTGATGGATCAGTGAATTTTCAGCTGACACTACGCCTTGAGACCTATGGGATCATTCTGTGCTGCGGCTAGGCCCTGCCTGCCTCACCAGGTGTGGTGAGCCCATCCTATTTCACCCGGAGGGGGCCAAAATCGGATCTGAAGGGGAGTCCCGAAGACACAGCAGGCGTCCTCAAGCTCCCCCTCCCTCGGTGGAAGTCGGCTCAAGGAGGTCCTGAGGACAGGACTCCTGGGGGTTTGGCCCCGCAGGGACACCTGGGGGTTTGTCCCCGCGGGGACACCCACGGCCCCCTCTCCCACGCCGCCCCAAACTGGACCCCGGATCCAGCCGCCGCCACCAGCTGCAGCAGGAGCCTCGCTGCTGCCGCCGCCGCGCAGCGGTGGCCTAATTTAAAGGGGACGCAGCCTGACTGCCAGGAGGTGAGCGCGAGTCGGCCCAGCCAGTGCGCATGCGCGAGGTGCGAGCGGCTTCTCCGGTCACAGTGCTTCCCACGGTTGTCTTAGAAACCAGTCCCTGAGGCTTGACAAAGCAGGAGCCCTCCGTGGCAGTGCTTGGGTGTCGGGGCTCTGAGGCTCGGGCCTGACCTCTCCACGGGGTCGACGGGAACGTCTCCGGATGGCAGGAGTCGCAAAGGGCCGACCAGGATGAGGAAACCCCGGGCGGAGTCCGCGGGAAGCAGCACGGCATCCCAGCCTCAGGCCTGCCCTGACGCTGTTGGGGTGAGTCTCCCCAAAAGTCCTGCAGCCGTGATCTCGAGGACAGGTCGGCCTGCGTGCCCCTGGGCTGCTCTCTCACCCGAGGGTCGTTCGGGTCGAGAGCAGAACCCCGCAGCCTCAGGGTTTGCCGGCGGGTGTGTGTTTCAATGGCTTTGCTCTACGACTCTGTGTGAGTGTCTGTGTGTGGGTGTCTGTGTGTGTGTGTGTGTGTGTGTGTGTGTGTGTGTGTCTGTGTGTGTGTGTGTTTCCCATTCTCTCTTCTCTCTGTGTCTCTCAGTCTCTGTGTGTTTCTTTCCCTCTCTCTGTCGGTTTGTGTGTGTGTGCGCCCGTGCGCGTGTGTGTCTTTGGCCGAAAGTACCCTGTGCGCCACAAACCGATTTCCACCATGTCGGCCTGTCTTTGGTGAGCCTCTTTGTGCGTCTCTGCCTGGGTCATGGAGCCGGTTGTCAATCGTCTTCGCCGCCGCAGATCCACTTTGGCTATGTGAAGACCTGGTCCACGTGAGGAGATACGTCGGTCCCAGAGCAATGGAAATCTCATCCCCATCCTGAGCGGCCTCTTTTCTCAGATCAAGATGAACACACTGCAGCCAGGGACAAGATCCCCACGGGAGCTCTGAGAAATGAAGACACACCACCATACAGTCTGGAAGAGGAAGCCGGGAATGGGAGATGGCAACTATCCCTTTCACTGGAAGGCTGGCCTCTCTGGACAAGCAACCCTTTTGGGACCCCTCCCCTTATGCCCGTGGCGGTGGCACAGTGCTGTATCCTGCCTGGGATCTGGGCTCTGGCCTCTGCTTGGTGGCACGGTGCTGTATCCTGCCTGGGATCTGGGCTCTGGCCTCTGCTCTATCCTCCCTCTTGCTCTGCCTCCCCTGTTTCTCAGGGGCCTGGATGCCTCTCGCTCTGGCCCAATGTCTTCAACAAAGATGACTTCCCAGTCTATCAGGGAGACACTTCCTGGTGATCTGTGTCATGATTCTTTCCCTCTCCAAACGTGTTTCTCCTTCATTGGTCAGGTCTCATGACCCTGAAGCTCTTGGCTTCCATACGTGTCTCAGACAAGGAAGCTTCCTTCTTCTCCACGTTTCCCCTCATGGGTGGGTGGATTGCCTAGAATGAGCGCTAGGCGACCGTGACTGGCCTTGTCTTCTAGGACAGGTGGTGTCGCGTTTCCTCTGCACTTCCTGTCTCATTCTGGAGGGACATCCTCTCCTCTGCTCCTGGGTGGACTGACTTCCTTGATGTTGGGGCCGAAACGAATGTCAGGGAACCAAAGGTACTGGGCTGGGGCTGAGGCTGGGGCTGGGTGCAGGGGTGGTTTCGTCGGGGCTACCAGGGCGGTGGAGGGTTGGGGGTGGGGCGAATTTTGCAGAAACCTCTTTGCTCCTCTGGTAGGCATTTGAAAACGTGGCTTGGGTCAGGCACAGGCGCCCCCACCCCCGCGGTTCCCAGGCGTTCTTTGATTTTCCTCGGCATTGATGGAAAGTCCCTTGTTCCCCCCCTTCAACCGGACCATGCCTGGAAACCACCATTTGTTTCGCCGTCGCCCCGCCCCATATGCCTCCGGTGACACACGTTCACACCGTCTGCTGTGGGATCCGCCAGTGCCACGCGTGGTCACATGGTCTCCACCTCGGACTCGCCCCTGTTCTTGTTTGCACGTGTCCCGTAAGGCGCGGTCGGCTCTCTGGAGCCCCAGGGCTTTTAGAAGCGGGGCAGGCCACTGCTCTTTCAGAGGAGGAGGGAGGCAGAGGGCTGATGGATCAGTGAATTTTCAGCTGACACTACGCCTTGAGACCTATGGGATCATTCGGTGCTGCGGCGAGGCCCTGCCTGCCTCACCAGGTGTGGTGAGCCCATCCTATTTCACCCAGAGGGGGCCAAAATCGGATCTGAAGAGGAGTCCCGAGGACACAGCAGGCGTACTCAAGCTCCCCCTCCCTCGGTGGAAGTCGGCTCAAGGAGATCCTGAGGACAGGACTCCTGGGGGTTTGGCCCTGGGACCGGACACCCGCGGCCACCTCTCCCACGCCGCCCCAAATTGGACCCCGGATCCAGCCGCCACCGCGGCGGCTACAGCAGGAGCCTCGCTGCTGCCGCCGCCGCGCAGCGGTGGCCTAATTTAAAGGGGACCCAGCCTGACTGCCAGGAGGGGAGCGCGAGTCGGCCCAGCCAGTGCGCATGAGCGAGGCGCGAGCGGCTTCTCCCGTCACAGTGCTTCCCACGGTTCTCTTAGAAACCAGTCCCTGAGGCTTGGCAAAGCAGGAGCCCTCCGTGGCAGTGCTTGGGTGTCGGGGCTCTGAGGCTCCGGCCTGACGTCTCCACGGGTTCGACGGGAACGTCTCCGGATGGCAGGAGTCGCAAAGGGCCGACCAGGATGAGGAAACCCCGGGCGGAGTCTGCGGGAAGCAGCACGGCATCCCAGCCTCAGGCCTGCCCTGACGCTGTTGGGGTGAGTCTCCCCAAAAGCCCTGCCGCCGTGATCTCGAGGACAGGTCGGCCTGCGTGCCCCTCGGCTGCTCTCTCACTCGAGGGTCTTTATGGTCGAGAACAGAGCCCCGCAGCCTCAGGGTTTGCCTGCGGGTGTGTGTTTCAATGGCTCTGCTCTATGACTCTGTGTGAGTGTCTGTGTGTGTGTGTTTGTGTGTGTGTGTGTGTGTCTGTGTGTGTGTGTGTTTCCCATTCTCTCTTCTCTCTGTGTCTCTCAGTCTCTGTGTGTTTCTTTCCCTCTCTCTGTCGGTTTGTGTGTGTGTGCGCCCGTGCGCGTGTGTGTCTTTGGCCGAAAGTACCCTGTGCGCCACAAACCGATTTCCACCATGTCGGCCTGTCTTTGGTGAGCCTCTTTGTGCGTCTCTGCCTGGGTCATGGAGCCGGTTGTCAATCGTCTTCGCCGCCGCGGATCCGCTTTGGGTGTGTGAAGACCAGGTCCACGTGAGGAGATACGTCAGTCCCGAAGCAATGGAAATCTCATTCCCGTCCTGAGCGGCCTCTTTTCTGGGATCAAGATGAACACACTGCAGCCAAGGACAAGATCCCCACAGGAGCTCTGAGAAATGAAGACACACCACCATACAGTCTGGAAGAGGAAGCCGGGAAAGGGAGATGGCAACTATCCCTGTCACTGGAACGCTGGCTTCTCTGGACAAGCCACCCTTTTGGGACCCCTCCCCTTATGCCCGTGGCGGTGGCACGGTTCTCTATACTCCCTGCGCTCTGGGCTCTGGCCTCTGCTCTGTCCTCCCTCTTGCTCTGCCTCCCCTGTTTCTCAGGGGCCCGGATGCCTCTCGCTCTGGCCACATGTCTTCAACAAAGATGACTTCCCAGTCCGTCAGGGAGACACTTCCTGGGGATCCGTGTCATGATTCTTTCTCTCTCCAGACCTGTTTCTGCATCATTGGTCAGGTCACATGACCCTGAAGCTCTTGGCTTCCATACGTGTCTCAGACAGGGAAGCTTCCTTCTTCTCCACGTTTCCCCTCATGGGTGGGTGGATTGCCTAGAATGAGCGCTAGGCGACCGTGGCTGGCCTTGTCTTCTAGGACGGGTGGTGGTGTCGCATTTCCTCTGCACTTCGTGTCTCATTCTGGAGGGACATCCTCTCCTCTGCTCCTGGGTGGACTGACTTCCTTGATGTTCGGGCCGAAACGAATGTCAGGGAACCAAAGGGACTGGGCTGGGGCTGGGGCTGGGGCTGGGTGCAGGGGAGGTTTCGTCGGGGCTACTAGGGCGGTGGAGGGTTGGGGATGTGGCGAGTTTTGCAGAAACCTCTTTGCTCCTCTGGTAGGCATTTGAAAACGTGGCTTGGGTCAGGCACAGGCGCCCCCACCCCCGCGGTTCCCAGGCGTTCTTTGATTTTCCTCGGCATTGATGGAAAGTCCCTTGTTCCCCCCTTCCACCGCACCAGGCCTGGAATCCACCGTTTGTTTCGCCGTCGCCCCGCCCCATATGCCTCCGGTGACACACGTTCACACAGTCTGCTGTGGGATCCGCCAGTGCCACGCGTGGTCACATGGTGTCCACCTCGGAATCGTCCCTGTTGCTGTTTGCACGTGTCCCGTAAGGCGCCGTCGGCTCTCCGGAGCCCCAGGGCTTTTAGAAGCGGGGCAGGCCACTGCTCTTTCAGAGGAGGAGGGAGGCAGAGGGCTGATGGATCAGTGAATTTTCAGCTGACACTACGCCTTGAGACCTATGGGATCATTCTGTGCTGCGTCGAGGCCCTGCCTGCCTCACCAGGTGTGGTGAGCCCATCTTATTTCACTCGGAGGGGGCCGAAATGGAATCTGAAGGGGAGTCCCGGGGACACAGCAGGCGTGCTCAAGCTCCCCCTCCCTCGGTGGCAGTTGGCTCAAGGAGGTCCTGAGGACAGGACTCATGGGGTTTGGCCCTGGGGAAGGACACCCGCGGCCCCCAATCCCACGCCGCCCCAAACTGCACCCCGGATCCAGCCGCCACCGCGGCTGCAGCAGGAGCCTCGCTGCTGCCGCCGCCGCGCAGCGGTGGCCTAATTTAAAGGGGACGCAGCCTGACTGCCAGGAGCGGAGCGTGAGTCGGCCCAGCCAGTGCGCATGCGCGAGGCGCGATCGGCTTCTCCCGTCACAGTGCTTCCCACGGGTGTCTTAGAAACCAGTCCCTGAGGCTTGGCAAAGCAGGAGCCCTCGGTGGCAGCGCTTGGCTGTCGGGGCTCTGAGGCTCCGGCCTGACGTCTCCACGGGGTCGACGGGAACGTCTCCGGATGGCAGCAGTCGCAAAGGGCCGACCAGGATGAGGAAACCCCGGGCGGAGTCCGCGGGAAGCAGCACGGCATCCCAGCCGCAGGCCTGCCCTGACGCTGTTGGGGTGAGTCTCCCCAAAAGTCCTGCCGCCGTGATCTCGAGGACACGTCGGCCTGCGTGCCCCTCGGCTGCTCTCTCACCCGAGGGTCGTTCTGGTCGAGAGCAGAACCCCGCAGCCTCAGCGGTTGCCTGCGGGTGTGTGTTTCAATGGCTCTGCTCTATGACTCTGTGTGAGTGTCTGTGTGTGTGTGTGTCTGTGTGTGTGTGTGTGTGTGTGTGTGTGTGTGTTTCCCATTCTCTCTTCTCTCTGTGTCTCTCAGTCTCTGTGTGTTTCTTTCCCTCTGTCTGTCGGTTTGTGTGTGTGTGCGCCCGTGCGCGTGTGTGTCTTTGGCCGAAAGTACCCTGTGCGCCACAAACCGATTTCCACCATGTCGGCCTGTCTTTGGTGAGCCTCTTTGTGCGTCTCTGCCTGGGTCATGGAGCCGGTTGTCAATCGTCTTCGCTGCCGCGGATCCGCTTTGGGTGTGTGAAGACCAGGTCCACGTGAGGAGATACGTCAGTCCCGAAGCAATGGAAATCTCATTCCCGTCCTGAGCGGCCTCTTTTCTGGGATCAAGATGAACACACTGCAGCCAAGGACAAGATCCCCACAGGAGCTCTGAGAAATGAAGACACACCACCATACAGTCTGGAAGAGGAAGCCGGGAATGGGAGATGGCAACTATCCCTGTCACTGGAACGCTGGCTTCTCTGGACAAGCCACCCTTTTGGGACCCCTCCCCTTATGCCCGTGGCGGTGGCACGGTTCTCTATACTCCCTGCGCTCTGGGCTCTGGCCTCTGCTCTGTCCTCCCTCTTGCTCTGCCTCCCCTGTTTCTCAGGGGCCCGGATGCCTCTCGCTCTGGCCACATGTCTTCAACAAAGATGACTTCCCAGTCCGTCAGGGAGACACTTCCTGGGGATCCGTGTCATGATTCTTTCTCTCTCCAGACCTGTTTCTGCATCATTGGTCAGGTCACATGACCCTGAAGCTCTTGGCTTCCATACGTGTCTCAGACAGGGAAGCTTCCTTCTTCTCCACGTTTCCCCTCATGGGTGGGTGGATTGCCTAGAATGAGCGCTAGGCGACCGTGACTGGCCTTGTCTTCTTGGACAGGTGGTGGTGTCGCGTTTCCTCTGCACTTCCTGTCTCATTCTGGAGGGACATCCTCTCCTCTGCTCCTGGGTGGACTGACTTCCTTGATGTTCGGGCCGAAACGAATGTCAGGGAACCAAAGGGACTGGGCTGGGGCTGGGGTTGGGGCTGGGTGCAGGAGAGGTTTCGTCGGGGCTACCAGGGCGGTGGAGGGTTGCGGATGGGGCGAGTTTTGCAGAAACCTCTTTGCTCCTCTGGTAGGCATTTGAAAACGTGGCTTGGGTCAGGCACAGGCCCCCCCACCCCCGCGGTTCCCAGGCGTTCTTTGATTTTCCTCAGCATTGATGGAAAGTCCCTTGTTCCCACCTTCCACCGCACCAGGCATGGAATCCACCGTTTGTTTCGCCGTCGCCCCGCCCCATATGCCTCCGGTGACACACGTTCACACCGTCTGCTGTGGGATCCGCCAGTGCCACGCGTGGTCACATGGTCTCCACCTCGGAATCGCCCCTGTTGCTGTTTGCACGTGTCCCGTAAGGCGCCGTCGGCTCTCCGGAGCCCCAGGGCTTTTAGAAGCGGGGCAGGCCACTGCTCTTTCAGAGGAGGAGGGAGGCAGAGGGCTGATGGATCAGTGAATTTTCAGCTGACACTACGCCTTGAGACCTATGGGATCATTCTGTGCTGTGGCGAGGCCCTGCCTGCCTCACCAGGTGTGGTGAGCCCATCCTATTTCACTCGGAGGGAGCCAAAATTGGATCTGAAAGGGAGTCCCGGGGACACAGCAGGCGTCCTCAAGCTCCCCCTCCCTCGGTGGAAGTCGGTTCAATGATTTCCTGAGGACAGGACTCCTGGGGGTTTGGCCCTGGGACCGGACACCCGCGGCCCCCTCTCCCACGCCGCCCCAAACTGGACCCCTGATCCAGCCGCCGCCGCCGCGCAGCGGTGGCCTGATTTAAAGGGGACGCAGCCTGACTGCCAGGAGCGGAGCGCGAGTCGGCCCAGCCAGTGCGCATGCGCGAGGCGCGAGCGGCTTCTCCCGTCACAGTGCTTCCCACGCGTGTCTTAGAAACCAGTCCCTGAGGCTTGGCAAAGCAGGAGCCCTCCGTGGCAGTGCTTGGGTGTCGGGGCTCTGAGGCTCCGGCCTGACCTCTCCACGGGGTCGACGGGAACGTCTCCGGATTGCAGGAGTCGCAAAGGGCCGACCAGGATGAGGAAACCCCGGGCGGAGTCCGCGGGAAGCAGCACGGCATCCCAGCCTCAGGCCTGCCCTGTCGGTGTTGGGGGGAGTCTCCCCAAACGTCCTGCCGCCGTGATCTCGAGGACAGGTCGGCCTGCGTGCCCCTGGGCTACTCTCTCACCCGAGGGTCGTTCTGGTCGAGAGCAGAACCTCGCAGCCTCAGGGTTTGCCTGCGGGTGTGGGTTTCAATGGCTCTGCTGTGACTCAGTGTGTGTGTGTGTGTGTGTGTGTGTGTGTGTGTGTGTTTGTGTCTCCCATTCTCTCTTCTCTCTGTGTCTCTCTGTCTCTGTGTGTTTCTTTCCTTGTCTGCGTTGTTTTGTTTGTGTGTGCCTGTGTGCGTTTCTGTCTTTGGCCTAATGTGCCCTGTGCGCCACAAAACGATTCCTCGCATGTCGGCCTGTCTTTGGTGAGCCTGTTTCCGCATC
The DNA here is from genome assembly GCF_028885625.2 of Pongo pygmaeus. Lineage (NCBI taxonomy): Eukaryota > Metazoa > Chordata > Mammalia > Primates > Hominidae > Pongo > Pongo pygmaeus. The sequence goes on along the minus strand of NC_072392.2, from coordinate 23,976,200 downwards.
TCTGCCTTGGTCTTGAGGCCGGTTGTCCATCGTTTTCGCCGCCGCGTGTTTGCTTTGGATGTGTGAAGGCCTCGCCCACATACGGAGGTGCGTCGTTCCTGGAGTGATTGAAATCTCATCCCCATCGTCAGCAGCCTCTTTTCTAGGATCAAGATGAACACACTGCAGCCCAGGACAAAAGCCCCACAGGAGCTCTTTGTCCTGCAGAAGAGAAGCAGACCCATGTAAGAGAAGGTGGTTGCATCTTTTCATGATTCGTCTGTGAGAAATGAAGACACACCATGATACGGTCTTAAGGAAGAAGGCGGGAATGGGAGATGGCAACAATCCCTGTCACTGGAACGCTGGCCTCTCTGGACAAGGCACCATTTTGGGACTCCTCTCCTTATGCCTGTGGCGGTGGTATGGTGCTGTGTACTGCCTGGTCTCTGGCCTCTGCTCTGTCCTCCCTCTTGTTCTGCCTCCCCTGTTTCTCAGGGGCCTAGATACCTCTCGCTCTGGCCAAGTGTCTTCCCAGTCGCTCAGGGACTTCCCAGTCCTTGACTTCCCCGTACGTCAGGGCGACCCTGCCTTTTGAACCGTGTCAGGGTTGTTTCTCTCTCCCAACGTGTTTCTGCTTGATTGGGCAGGTCTCATGACCCTGGGGCTCTTGGTTTCCATAAGTGTGTCAGACAGGGAAGCTTCCTTCATCTCCATGTTTCCCCTCATCGGTGGGTGGATTGCCTAGAATGAATGCTGGGCAACCCTGACTGGCCTTGTCTTCTAGCACAGGTGGTGTCGCATTTCCTCTGCACTTCCTGTCTCATTCTTGAGGGACATCCTCTCCTCTGCTCCTGGGTGGACTGACTCACTGTATCTTTTGCCATAACGAATGTCAGCGAACCAAGGAGACTGGGCTGGGTCTTGGGCTTGGGTTTGGGCTGGGACTTGTGCTGAGGCTGGGGCTTGGTGCAGGGGACGTTGCATGAGGGCTACCTCGGCAATGGAGCTTTGGTGTTTTGGTGAATTTTGCAGAAACCTCTTTGCTCCTCTGGCAGGAATTTCAAAATGTGGCTCCGGTCAGTCACAGGCCCCCTCCTGGTTTCCAGGTGTTCTTTAATTTTCACTGCTGCAATGGAAATGTCACTTTTTCCCCCCTTTCCACCGGCTACATGCCTAGACACCACCATTTGTTTTGGCGTCACCCCACATTCCTCTGGTTACACACATTCATGCCATCTGCTGTGGGATGGGCCAGTGCCACACGTCATCGCATGGCCTCCACCTGGGATTTGACCCTATTCCTGTTTGCACGTTTCCTATAAAGCGCGGTCGGCTTCCAGAGCCCAAGGGCTTTTAGAATCCGGTCAGGCCAGTGCTCTTTCAAAGGAGGAGGGAGGCAGAGGGCTGATGGATCAGTGAATTTTCAGCTGAAACCACGCCTTGAGACCCATGGGATCATTCTGTGCTTCAACGAGGCCCTGCCTGCCTCACCAGATGTGGTGAGCCCATCGTATCTCACTCGGAGGCGGCCAAAATCGGATCTGAAGGTGAGTCCTGAGAACCCAGCAGGCGTCCTGAAGCTCCCCCTCCCTCGGTGGAAGTCGGCTCAAGGAGGTCCTGAGGACAGTACTCTCAGGGATTTGGCCCTGCGACAGGACACCCGCGGCCCCCAAACTGGACCCCGGATCCAGTTGCTGCCGGTGCTGCTACAGGATCCCCTCTGCTACCGCTCAGTAGCCATTGTTTAAAGTGGCCGCAGCCTGACTGCCATTAACGGAGCTTTATTCGGCCTATCCAATGTGCCTCCGCAAGGCTCTAGCTGATTTTCTCGTCACAGTGATTTCCACTGTTGTCTTAAAATCCAGTCCCTGAATTTTGGCATAGCAGGAGTTCTCCATGGGTGTGCTTCGGTGAAGGGGCTTCTTGCCTCCGGCCTGTCTTGCAGGAGTTTTAATACCCTTCCCATCCTGTGCTGCCTCCTTGCTAGGATCAAGAGGACCGCACCACAACCAAGGACAAAGGCCTCACAGGTGCTCATTGTCCAGCCGCAGGAGTGTGCCCACCGACCTTCAAGAAGATGGTTCTCACTCCTCTCGCCCTTTGCCCTCATTGAGAAATCTAGTCACAGCTATACACTGGGACGGAGAAGGAAGCTGGCAACAAGATGGGGCATGCATGTCTGTCACTCAAACGCTGAACTTCCTGGCCAAGTCACCCATTTGGCACTTTTTCCCAGATGCCAGTGATAGTGGCATTGTGCTGTGGCATTGTCCTCTGCTCTGTCCTCCCTCTTGCTCTGTCTGCCCAGTTCCTGTGAAGCCTAGAGGCTTCTTAGTCTGGCTCAATGTCTTCAACAAAGAACACTTCCCAGTCCATTAGGGAGAAATTTCGTTGGGATCCCTTTTATGATTGCTTCCCTCTCCAAACCTATTTCTGGTTGATAGGGTGTGGTGATCGTGGAGTTCTGGGCTTCCATACCTGTCTTGGACAGGGAAGCTCCCTTTGTCTCCATGTCCCAAGTGATGACTTCGTGGTCAGTCCAGGAAGAGTTGGAGGCAACCTCACCGTGGCTGACCTTTGCCTTCTAGAAAAGTTAGTGTTGCATCCCACCTGCCCTTCCTCTGTCATTCCTGAAGGCCATCCGGTTCCTCTGCTCCTGGGGAAAGTGGCTTCAAGCACTGAATCTTTTGGCTGCCACCGATGTCAGGGAGTCAAAGGGACTGGGTTTTGCTGGGTGCAGGGGAGGTGGTGTCAAGGGTACCTACGGGTGGCGGGATGTCGGTGTGCTGTAGTTTGTCGAAACCTCTTGGCCCCTCTGGCACTCATTCTTGAATGTGGCTTGGACTCAGGCACAGTCCCTGTCTCACAGGTTTTCTAGTGTGCTTGGCTTTTCCTTGGCTTTGTGTGGGAGGTCCCAGTGATCCACCTGTGCACACCTGGACGTCACTATCCATCTCAGCATTGCCCCATAGGGCCTCAAAGACACACACTGACTTGGGGAACATTAGTGCCACATGTGGTCACATTGGCTCCATCTCGGACTCCCCTCTGTCTCTCCTTGCACATGCCGCGGAAAGCCGGAGTCCCGGACCTTGGAGATGAAGTCAGGCCACTGCTCCACCTAGGAAGGAGGGAGGCAGTGGGCTCTTGGGTCAGTGCATTTTCAGCTGATAGTACACCTTACAGCCCTTAGGATCTTTCTGTGCCCCAGTGAGACTCTTCCCGCCTCACTGCGTTGTAACCCCATTCCTGATCACCCGGTGGAAACCAGTCAGATCTGAAGAGGAGTCCAGAGAGCCCAGCCGCACCCTGAAGCTCCTCCTCCACTGGGAACCGAAGCAGAAGACCAATCAAGAAGGTCCTGATTACAGGACCTCTATGGGTCCAACCCTTGGGTCTCCCGCAAGACCCTCTCGTAGTCCTCTTCCCACCCGCCGCCTGGGACTGCGCTGCCGCCGCCACCGCGGCCCAAGTCCCCTCAGCCTCGCATCGCCGCCATTTTTTAAAGGATCCACAGCCTGACTCTCCGGAGCAAGCGGGGATTCGGCCTCACCAGTGCGCATGCGCAAGGTCTGAGCCTCCGCTTTGGTCGTAGTGATTGCCACCTTTGCCCGGGGATGGGTCCCTGAGACTTTGCGAAGTAGGAGCCCCGTGTGATAGTGCGTCAGAGTCGGGTCTGAGAGCAGTCCTGGCCAGGGCATTAACAGGATGGTCTCCGGAGCCTGGGATTCTCGGAGGGTCGACCACCAGGAAGAAACCTCAGAAGGAAGAAACCTCAGGCGGATCGCCAGGGTGGCAGCGCGAGATCCCAGCCTCAGGCCCGGATTCAGGGAAGGTCAACGGGGCCCCTCTCCCAGTCTTCTCTTCACCCGCCGCCGCCCCAGTCCCCGCAGCCGCCGCTCCGTGGTCATTTTTCTTTTCTTTCTTTTTTTTTTTATAGTCGGAGTCTCACTCTGTCACTCAGTCGAGTGCAGTGGCGGGATCTCAGCTGACTGCAAACTCTGCCGCTCGGGTTCAAGTGATTCTCTTGCCTCCGCCTCCCGAGTACCTGGGACTAGAGGGATTAGTCAGAGTCGGGGCTAAGACCAGTCCTGGCCAGGGCATCAACAGGATGGTCTCTGGAGGCCGGGATTCACGGAGGGTCGTCCAGGAGGAAGAAACTGCGGGCGGAGGGCCAGGGAAGCAGCGCGGTATCCCAGCCTCAGGCCTGCATGGACGGTGTGCCAGTGAGTCTCTTCAAAAAAGGAGAGGTTTGCTTCTGTGCCCGTGGGCTGCTCTCTCACCAGTGGTTTGTAGTCGTAGAGAGAAGAACCCTGAAAAATCAGGGGCTGCTTGGGGATAGGTGTTACCGTGCCACTGCTGTATGTCTATGTGCGTTTGTGTGTGTGCGTACGTCTCTCTCTTGTTTCTCTCTCTCCCCTTTCTCACTCATTTGCTCTGTGTCCGTCTGTGTGTGCGTGTGTGTGTGTGTGTTGCGACACATGTGCCCTGTGCGCTAGAGGGCGGTATCTTCTACGTCCGCCTTTCTTGTGGTCAGCCTCTCCCCGCGTCTCTGCCTGGCTTGTGTGGCCTGTTGTCGGTCATTTTTCCGGCGGTTCCAGTTTAGGTTTGTGAAGGTCCAGATGAGGTGGGGAGCTGCGTCTCTCTCGTAAGAATTTAAATCACCTCCCCACCCTGAGAGGCCTCTTTTCTAGGATTAAGTCCTCCACCCCCCAGCAAGGATAAAAGCCTCACCGGAGAGGTCATTGTCTACCTGCAGAAGCAGTGCAGAGCGACCTGAAAGGAGATGGCTCTCATTCGTCTCTCTCTTTCATCTTCTTGAGAAATCTAGCCACAGGGTAACAGGTTTTGAGAGGATGGGAATGGGATGTGGCCAGGATCTGTGAGTGTGCAGGCTGTGTTTCACATATCATTAAACATAGTCTAGTGAGGGTTCTGCAGATAGCTGGCGTTTAAGTTTGTTTTATTGAATCAAGGAAAAGAAAAAATGCTGAGAAAAAAAATGACACAACCTGCCTTCCAACCCATCTGACTGTTACAAATTTAATAGTAATTTTAATTCATCTTCTTATGTAAAGGTCCTTGGCAGTGATACCTAATTTCCTAAGATAGCCTTGCTTTATATTGTATGATTAAGATGTCATGCATATCAGAGTGTCTGGAAATTCTTCCCAACGTCCTTGACATACGTGATTAATCACATTTCCACAATAACATACCAAAAGAAATAACAGAAAATCATTTTAAGTTGTGGTTGTTTCATGCACAAAACATTTCATGAGTGTCTGGCACTCTTCCGGCCACAGATTTCATCTTAACCTAAGTATTGAAATGCTTGTGCCGTTTGATTAATATTTCTATGTAAATACTTTGATAATAAGCTACATTGAGGCTGGATGCAGTGGCTCACACCTCTAATCCCAGTTCTTTGGGAGGCTGAGGTGAGGCCAGCGGATCACGAAGTCAGGCGATGAAGACCATCCTGGCCAACATGGTGAAACACTGTCTCTTCAAATATACAAAGATTTAGCCAGGTGAGGCCAGGCTCTGGCTCATGCCTGTAATTCCACACTTTGGGAGGCTAAGGAGGGTGGATCACCTAAGGTCAGGAGTTCGAGACCAGTCTTCCCAATATGGCAAAACACTGTTTCTACTAAAAATACAAAAAATTAGCCTTGTATGGTGACAGACACCTGTAATCCCAGCTACTCTGGAGGCTGAGGCAGAAGAATCGCTTGAACCCAGGAGGCGGAGGTTGCATAGAACTGAGATCATGCCACTGCACCGTCTGGCCTGGGTGAGAATTAAGCTCTGTTAAAAAAAAAAAAAAAAACCTGATCTATACTAAAAATACAAAAATTAGACCCTGAAGGTCACGTCCAAATGAGAAAGACATTGTTTGGCTCAAATAGTCTGACACTAAGGAATAGTGCAGATTGGACAAGTGAGGTGACTGACACCTGTAATCCCAGCACTGTGAGAGGCCATGGCTGATGGATCACCTGAGGTCAGGAGTTGGAGACCAGCCTGACCAACATCGTGAAACTCCATCTCTACTGAAAAAAGTACATGAAAATCAGCTGGCTATGGTGGTGCATGCCTGTAAATCCCAGCTACCCAGGAGGCTGCGGCAGGAGACTCGCTTGAACCCGGGTGGCAGAGGTTGCGGTGAGCGGAGATCACACCACTGCACTCCAGCCTGGGCAACAAGAGTGAAACTCTGTCTCAAAAAATAGAATAGTGCAGAGTAAGAGCAGATTTATGTATGTATGTATGTATATATGTATGTATGTATTTATTTATTTATTTTCAGAGAAGCAGGGAATCTGGAATTTTGGGTGAAATGTCTGTTTCCAGAAGCTGAAAATGCTCTCAAATGGAAAATTCAGGCTAGCCTCTATCAAGCTTCTCCTTGTTCTATGTGTGAATAGCATGGGACAGAGGGAACAGCTTGAGCCAAGGCAGGATGGTGGGATGGGACAGATGGCCAGGGCTGCTGCACTGGGTGCGGTGGGGGAGGATTTGGCTGGAAATGCAGGTGGGACCAGACCATGAAGAGTCTCAAACACAGACCTGAGGACTCTGACCTTTATCCTGGGGGTGGCAGGAAGCCATGTTAGGTGAAGGAACAAGGCTGTTTCTCCCTCAGCACTAGTGCAAGGAAAGGCCAGGGAGGCCCTCAGTGGAAGCTTGCTGCTGGATTTGTTCATGTGCCTTTTCTCCTGCCTGCACTAGGGTCAGAATGGCCTGGGGTACTGCACACTTCCTGCCAGGAATAGAAGGCCCCACAGCTATAGCACCTCTCTTCCCTTTAGATCTTTGGAAGGATGAGCAGATTATTCAGCCTCTCTGAGCCTCAGTTTTCTCATCCATAAAATGAGGACAGTACAGCAACCTCGCAGGTCACAAGGATGTTATGAAATCAGGTGAGCACAGCATAGCGGGTGTATTTTTGGGTCCTATTATTACATGTGAACGAAGTTGCCTTGTAGAAAAGGCACAGGCTCAGAGGACCTGTGTTTCAATCCCACTATGCTCCTGTAATGCCCAGCTCTCAGGGATGATGGAAAGATTAAATTCACGGAGATGATGCTTGTGCAGCATCTGATACCCAGCAGATGCCTAAGAACCTAACCTACCACCCACCTGAGCAAGTACAAGCAGTCCTGCTCCTCCTGCAAGCACTGGGGATGCTGCAAACCACCCACCTTAGAACACTGCTCCTCCTCCCTCTCTGCAGGGGGCATTTTGTAGGCCTCGGTCGCTGGGCTTGCTGTCCTCTCACCTGCCTCTCAGCACGGGGCACAGAGCACACATTCTTCACCTTTACAAGAAGCTTCTCTATGCATCCCTGCCCCCAGGCTTGCTGAGTGCATTCACCTATTGTCTTATTTATAATCAGGATAGAGTTGCTCCCCACTGTGTAGATGAGGAAATGGAGACCTAGAAAGGGAAGGAAAGACCAACACTCTGAGCACCTGCAATGTGCCTGAGGCAATGTAACATTAGCTCTGCTTCACAGCAGCCCAAGAGGGAGGTATTATTCTTCCCCTGTGTAAATGTGGGTGTTGAGGCTCAGAGAAGGGCAGTGACTTGTCCAAGGTCACATAGCAAGCAACCGTCCGTGGCTGAGGGCAAACCCAGGTATTTCTGACTTCAGAGTGTGGGATTTAGAACAAACATTTGCAACGTGAGGTTGACAGATCCATCCCCCAGTGCTGTTCCAAGGAGCAGATGGGGTCATAAGTGTGTGAGTACCTGACATGGTGCCCCAGGACCGGGAGTAGAAGCAGAATCCCATCCACCTCCACCTAATCATACAGAGAAAAGAGACAGGAGCCCAGGGAGGGCAGTGCTGTGCCCAAGCTGTCAGCAAGCAGTAGGCAGAGCCCAGGCTCCTGCTTTCCCGTGCGCATCGCTTCCCAGTTCAGGGCAAGGCCACCTCTCCAGGACCTTTCCCTCCCCTAGAGAGGAAACTCCCCAAGTTCCTCTGACCAGGCAGGAGAGTGAATGAGAGCAGAAAATTCCACTTCGGTGCACACACGTGGAGCCTGAGGCTGAAAGCTGGAATCCTAGACTTTGACAATCAAGAAGCCACCTCCACACTCTTTCAGCACCTCCACCTGGGACCTTCATGAACACCTTACTTCCCTCCCAGGAGAGAGGGGGTGTCCCAGAGACACTGAGGCCCTTAGAAGGCACTATGAGTTGGCAGTGACTGCAGCAGCGTGGTGGGATTCTGGGTGGCGTAGGAAGCAGGGGAAGCAGATCACAACACTCAGGATGGCCAGAGCTGAAGGCATCAGAGTCCTCTGCCCTTGCTCTGCAAAAAAAAAAAAACCATGGCATACTCCCCTCCCAATCCAAACCTCCCACGGTCAGCAGTCGGCCCTAGAGGAGGAGTAGCGAGGCCTTAGGAGGACGGCAACCACTGCTGGCAAGGCATTGGTGTTCTCCTGTTGAACTGCATAGGTTGTCAGCATGAGACAGTGTCGCTCTGTGACCATGATGGGTCAAGACAAGCAAGGTCACTTGGTAGCTATCATGGCTCATCTCATGCAAAACATGGACAAAAGTGACCTCACACCCCCTCCTCTGTGTCTATGTCATGACCACTACCTCTTTGTCAATTGCAGCGTTAGCTTTGGTCTTGTCTTCCTTCCTTCTAGGTAAGATTGGGGAAGATGCCAGGTGATAGAATCCACCCTGCCTCTGACAGCATCCAACCTAGAGCAAAGGCTTCTTTCAACCCTCCCGCAAGCTCCCAATACAAGCCCAAATTCTGGAACAAGTCCTTTCCAACACCTCCTTCAGAGAAGCTCCCTGGCTCCAGGCAGTGCTTACTCCCCTCCCTGCAGCAGGAAGCCCAGCTTGCGAGCTGCAGGTGTGCTCCAGGTGGTCACTGGATGCAGGGTATTGACAGATGGATCCCATCGATATGCCCACGGCATAACCATGTAAGCACATCATCCCCCACTTGCACATGAGGAAACAGAGGTCCACAGGATGGAGAAGGGAAGACATAATTTGTCCTTCAAATGCGATACTGGTGAGATGTGAGAGGCACCACCCCTCATAACTCAGTGAGGCAGTGGGCACACCAGGACCCTCCCAGGCAGATCAGGTGTGTGGTCGCCCGCATTGCATAGCATGGGCGGGAGTTCAGGAGACCATACATGGGTCTCGCCACCTCTCCACTGGCCCGACCTCCCTGCAGACCCCCAGGACTGGGTTAGCATCTGCTTGCTGGCAGGCCTGGCCACCAGAGGTCTTTGCTTATGTCTAAGGTCTCTGTAGTTGTGGTTCACAGGATGGGGGCTGCTCCTGAGATTCAGCACCACACAGGCACTGCACAGCACTGTGCCATGGTGGTGGGCACTCGCTTTCCAGATAGGGCCCATGTTGCCAGCAGGCATGATGCCTCATTTACCCTACGCTGAGTGCAATAGGTCGTTTTATAGAAAAAAACTTGGGCCAGGCGCGGTGGCTCACACCTGTAATCCCAGCACTTTAGGAAGCCAAGGCGGGTGGATCACAAGGTCAGGAGCTCAAGACCAGCCTGGCTAATATAGTGAAACCTTGTCTCTATGAAAAATACAAAAATTAGCCAGATGTGGTGGTGGGTGCCTGTAGTCCCAGTTACTCAGGAGGCTGAGGCAGGAGAATCACTTGAACCGAGGAGGCAGAGGTTGCGGTGAGCCAAGATCATGCCACTGCACTCCAGCCTAGGCGACAGAGCAAGACTCCATCTCAAAACAAAAAAAGAAAGAAAGAAAAGAAAAGGAAAAGTATTTGTAGATGAATGAAGGTGACTCCTTTGAATATTGGAAATGATTTTATTTTAGCCATTGGTCTGGCAGTCATTCTGATGGGGTGACATGTGTCCCTGCCTTAGTCAGCAGAGCACAGGAGTGTGCTACACCTCCCCTCATCTGAAGATTCAGCCCATGAGCAGGAACGCCTGTCTTTGTGTCACACCAACAGAGAGGATGTGTCTGGTTTCACCACTCACTGCAGAGGCAGAAATCACCCAGAAAGAAGAGATAGTCTGTTCCCAGGAGTGGGTCCTTTTGACCCAGCATGGAGGTCATCTCCCTTCCTTGGCCGGGACCCCCAACCTGAACACAGAGGCAGAGAACATGTGAAGGGCTCCCATTCGCAGGTGGCCCAGGGTGCAAGCTCTGAGCCTGTGGTCCTGGTCACTGCCCTTTTCTCCACAGCATGGCTGCCACCATCCTGGGCTGGGGCACAGAGGGGCTTTGCAGAGATCAGCATAACAAAAGCATCACTGAGATGCTGCAATAGCAAACAGTGATACCTTCGTGGGCTGCCAAGGCAGCCTAAGCTATTTGTTGCTGCACTCAGTGTCCCCAGACAGCTGTGTGGCTGTCACTGCCTCTGGTGTGTCCCTTTTACTTCTCTTCTCCTGCCTGAGCTTCTGCTCTGAACTCTGTCTCTAACTTACAAGAAATCAAGCTCACTGGATTCTGAGCTCTTCGAGTTCAAGGACTGTGTCAGTAGTTCATCTCTCTTTCTAGAGATCACAGCTTAGTATCTGGCACAGAGCAGATACTCAGCCAATGCCAAATGATTCATTTGCCGGAAAGCTGAATTTCATCCATAATCCTAGTCAATGCAAATACATTCTGCTGGTGGGGTGTGTTTGTCCTCTGAAGGCGTTTTCCCAGGCTTTGTAAATGCATACAGGCCATTTAGAAATTTGAATGTCAAAGAGTAAAGGAGCTGAGAAAGTAAACATTGGAGAAGTGTTGGGGGTGGGGTGGTATTATTTGCAAAATATTCCTGGATCCTTGTGAGTACTATAAACCCTTGATGAGCACCGAATCTGGGCCACGCCAGACACCCAGCTGGACCCAGGAGATACTGAGGTGAGTAAAGCCAAAACGCCTCCCTTCAGCAGGAGGCAGGCAGTCACACCAAAGTGATAAAGGCACAAAACCCAGAGGCAGCAGAGGAGCAAGGACTACCTTGTTCCTGGACTGCGTGACCTCAGGGAGAGCTTTGAGAGGAGGACATCTGTGCAGTGCTTGGAAGGATGAACACAAATTTGAAGAGCAGAAAAGGGAGCCAAGGAAATCCCAATGGAGAACAGCTTGGGTGAGAGTGTAAGCCACGGGATTGAGGGGCACAGGCATGGAACTGGAGGAGCAGAAAGAATGAGGGAGGTCAGCAGAGGTCAGTCACAGAAGGTTTGAATCCTGGTGAGGGAGCAGTGGGTGCTGCACAAGGGACATGGGCCTGGAGGAGATGCAGTTATCTCTGAGTGAAGATGGAGCATGCCATCCACTAGGGAACCACAAGATGCAATAGAAATAAGAACTCTGAGAAGCCTGCACAAAGGATGAGGGGCCCAGGGGTGGCACCAAGAAGGTCCCTGTCAGAGGCCAGCTTTGAACGGAGACAGAAAAGACTCTTGAGGGTCTCAGCTGCTGCAAAGCTCCTCAACAAATCATATTTTACCTTCAAATATTTGCTAAAGAATACTAACTATTGGAAGAGCAATGCTCCATTGATAATAATTATTCCCTCACTGTACATTTTTTACAATTCTCAAAATGCTCTCGGTCCAGTGTCTCATTGGAACCCCCATATAATCCCATTTTACAAATAGGGAAATGAGGCCCTGTGATGTCACACCGAGGTTTGCAGCAGTTCCAGGGTAGAAAATAGGGAGCACTTTCATCTCAGCCCTTGGTATAAGTCTCAAAGTTCCTTTTCTGGGATGGGTTCCTTGAGGCCATCCAGCAGCCCATAGTCCAAGACTTCTTCTTCCTCCTTGGGCTTCTCCACACCTGTTTCCAAAGCCTCCTTCTCCTCCTTTGTTCTCAGGTACCACTACCAGGTGTTGGGCAGGGAGACCTCCTGCTGCTGTCCATCCTAGGGTGCATCCTCCAACATGGGTGCATTGTGGTTCAGACAGCACCTACACCACCTGCAGCCCAGGGCTCCTGTGGTGGGCCTGAGGTTCCTCCCTATCAAATGGAGATGTGCTGGGGTTGCTGCCTTTGCTGAAGCCCATGTCCAGGTTATCTTTGGGGTGGCGCAGGATACAGGGCTCTGGGGACAGGCCAGAGGGCTGCAGGGGAAAAAACCAAGAGGATGAGGGGATCTCTGAGTCAGACCGCCTGGATCCGCATCCCAGAGACTAGCTGCAAGGCCTGGGGAAGACTGGTTCACATCTCTGGGCATAAGTTTCCTCCCCTGTAAAGTGGGAGGCATAACAGATTCACTCCTACAGTTGTCTCTGAGCTTTACAGCAGGTAATGTGTGCAAAGTACTTCGCACAATGCCTGGCACATGGTAGGTGAGAATAAACAGGGTTACCATGATATCATCATCTGAGCTAGGTCACTCATGCACTTCTCCAATGCTTCAGGGTTCCCCTCCATCCCTCACAGGGTAGCAACAAGTGAAAGGGATGCCCCTGGCCTTGAGGAGCTCACATCTTCTCATTTCCCAGGGGTCTCCATCCAGTATCGACACATGCCTGGCATGCAGCAGGCACCTCATCCACTTCTGGTGAAAGAGTGGAAAGCAGGTCATTATCATGTATTGTTTGGCACAGAATCTGCAGTAGGGGACAGAGAAGTGAGTGGCTGTAGTTGTGCCCACCAATTCCTGTCCCTGAATTTTCAGGGATCAAGCGGCCTTAGCAAGTCTAGTACCAGGGAGTGGGCTCTGTGTGGTGGGGCAGGAGGCAGGTCCTGAGAAAGGCAGTGGGGTGAGGAGAGGAGCTCTGCCTTTGAGGTCTGGGAGATCCTCCACCAGGACCTCATCAAAGGCCCCAGGCAGGTCATCCCTCATCCCAGAATCTCTCTATGCTCTTCTGTATAATGGGGCTAGCCTGGAAGAGATACTTGCACAACCATGTTCAGAGCAGCATCATCCACAATAACCAAAAGTGGAAGCAACCCAAGTGTCCATGGATGGATGGACGGATCAAAAAAATGCTCTCTATGCATACAGTGCAATAGTGTTCAGCCTTGAAAAGGAAGGAGATTCTGACACCTGCTGCGTCAAGAATGAACATTGAGGACATTAGGCTGAGCGAAATAAGCCAGACGAAGAAGACAAATGCTGTATTATTCCACTTTTCCAAGGCACCTAGAGTAGTCAAATCCATAGAGACAGACAGGAAAATGGTGGCTACTAGGTCCTGGGGAGGGTGGTGATTGGGGAGTTGTTTTTAAATGAGTTACAGAATTGTAGTTTTACAAGATGAAAAGCATTCTGGAAATTGGTTGCACAACATTGTGAATGTATTTAATGCCACTGAAATGTAAACTTAAACATAGTTAGACAGTAACTTTTAGTTTATTTTACCACAATTTTTATAATGGGGTAGTTATGCCTGTCTTCTTGTGTTGCTGTAGGATTTCATGAGATAACATATAAGGAACCACCCAGCATGTTGCCTGGCACACAGTAACTGCTCAATAAATCACAACTGGATGTTATTGAAGATAAAGTTACCTGACTTCTCTGAGGCTTGCTCTCTTCAGCTGAAAATTCTCCCAAAATATATTAGATGAGACCCTACTGTATTATACTGGGTTCATAAATACCACTCCCCCTTTTCCCTTCCCACAGAGCGCAATGAATAGAAGACACTTCTCTGCACCCCAAAATCTCCATGCTGATTGCGAGAAGGAAATGCTGGATGGAGGGGTTCCTGGAACTACTGTGAGGGGTGAGCTTTCCCCAGATGTCTAGAAATGAGGCAGAGGCCCGACATCTTCCACCCCCACTAAGGTTGCCTTGCAGTTCCCAGCTGGCTCTATACTTCCTAGAAACTGCCACTTTTCTGCCTCCATTACCTCATAGCCCAGTCAGCACCATTATCATCATCACCATGATTGCCATCACCATCCTTACAATCACCAACACTATCATCATCGCCATCACCATTCTTACCCTCACCATTCTCACCATCATCAACACCAGCATCTGCACCATAACTATCACTATCATTATCACCACCTTCACCATCACCATCCTCCCCATAATAATTATTGTCACCCTCCCCATCCTCATAATCATCATCATTATCATCATTACCATCACTGTCATCGTCACTATCACCATTCTCACCATCATCATCCTCATCATCATCACCATTATCCTCACCATAACTATCGCTGTTATCATCACCACCTTCGCCAACACCATCCTTATTATCACCATCACAATCACCACCATCACCATTCTCACCATCACCGTGTTCACCTTTACCATCCTCACCATCATCATCACCTTCATCATCCTCAACATAACTATCACTTCATTATCACCACCTCCACCTTCACCATCACCATCCTCACCATCATCATCACCACCATCACAATGATCCTTGCTACATGGAACCATGCATTCTGGGTAGGAGGGCTCTTGGGTCAGGGCATCTAACACATCTTGTAGGATAGAAACCCAGCCCCTCAGGGTCTCACAGTTGGTGAAGTAACTGATTCTTGTGAGGTCATGTTCCTCTAGGTGGTGTGGGATGTCGCAAGACCAATAAATATGGGCTGAAGCCCATCGCATCACTTCTTTTTTTGTAAAATAAGCTCCATCATCAGTAGTAATTGTATGATAGCAGAGAATAAGAACTCAGCAAATGTAAATAATTTGATGCTATGAGAAGCATATGAAGTGGAGTCCATATTCCAATATGCATCTATTCCAGTGAGGGCAATTCTTTACCACTTCCATGAAGGAAGGGAGAAAATATTATTACAACATTACCAGAAATCTGTCTGGTCTAGGCAGGGCAGTTCCTCTTTCCAGGGTCTCAGCATTGCTCATTGTCGGCAGTCAGGGCACTCACCTGGGCAGTGGGCAGCACTGCTGCAGGGAAGTTCATGTTATTGGAAACATGTAGCATCTTCTCCTGCTACCATCGCCACATTGTCCATGAACCCACTGGGCAAACGATGAGGAATCTGGGAAAAGTTCTCATAACCAGAATATAATCATCCATATCAGGATATCAGCATTCACCCAACACTGCTGTCCAATCAACAGATGCTATAATCTCATCCAAATTTTCTCAGTTGTGCCCTAAATACATTTTTTTTGAACTTTGTAATCCAGGATCCAATCCAGGATTTCCTATTGCATTAATTGTCATGTCTCTTAAGCTCCTTCAACTTCAAACAGTTCCTCTGTTTTGCCCTATTATTCATAACCTTAAGAGTTTTAAAGAGCATAAGTATTTATGAAGGATGTGTTGACCTTTTTCCATCTGATGTGTTTCTACATCCAGACTTAGGTCATGTATCTTTCACAAGAAAACCACAGAAATAATGCTGTGGTCTTCCTAGGACATCACAGCAGGAGGCACATGATCAAGTTTGTGCCAGATTTCTCCACCACAAAGTCATCATTCTTCCAATTGTAATTGAGAAGTATTTCATATGAAGATGTTAATTACACATACACATGAATGTATATTTATATGTAAAATATATACAAAATATTATTTCAATGTCTAACCAATATAAAAGTTATTAATTGATATGTTTAATTTTATTTCCTACTAAGTCTTCAAAATCTGGTGTGTGTTTTACCCTGACAGCACATCTCAGTCCAGCCTCGCCACATTTCAAGTGCTCAATATTCACATGGCTGTGGCTACCATATTTGTCAGGGCAGCACTAAAGCACTAAAGAACTTCTGCCTTGGAGAAGTTCTAAGCTTTCAAAATGTTTGGAAAATACATTTTATAAAATTCTTCAGAATCCATAAATAGGCAATTACACATTCAGTAAGCCATAGAATCCAACATGACATTAAAAATGAATCCCTCTACAAAAAAGAAGGTAGGCAAAATTTTCTTCAGACCCAATGGGCAAATCAATTATGATTACCTAACATGCCCATTATTATTTGTTAACATCCTTCATTAATACCCCCAAACCCCATCAACAGGTAAACGAACAAATGCATTGAGGCCTGTCTGAACAATGTCCCAGTTCCTTACCATTCGTACTTCTTTTGCAAGCAGAAAAGACTCAGTATTAGCAAAGACTATTCAGATAGTTTGTTCTTATGCCAGTAGTTGTAATTTCCTGGAGGTGCAATACTTCTCACAAGTACTTTCCTGTTTGGCCATTTTCTGCAGTAATATCCGTGCTCCCATTTTCTCTATTCTTTAATTTCTATCCTAGACTTTTCTTTCATCCTATAATTCTTTATCCTAAAAATATTAATTTAAGGATAACATCACAAAATAGTATATTTCTTCAGATGATACTCCAAATTGATACCTAATATACAGAAATGACTATCATGGACATAACCCACAACATGTGAAATGTATGGCTCATTCTACTGACATTATAAAGAAAGTTAATGACAACTGAATTTCTAGTCATTTTCCACCCAACCAGTTGCTTATAAAATGGCAAGGAATTGTAGGTATGTACACAGTGGCTATTTTTTGGTGGGGTGTTCAGCAACTCTCCTCTTGAGAGCCCCCTTTTTCTTTGAGGACCATTTCAATGAGCACCAACTGGGCCTGACCCAACCTACCAGCCCCAGCCCCAGAGGTGATCATGATGCCCAGCTCTGGCAAAAGACTCTACCCTTGGATCATAGCAACTGTTTCAGTACTTTTTTTTTGGAATCATCAGGAAGGACTCTTGCTTTTTCTACCACTGTGGTCTGCAAGGACAAAGTAAAGTGGGTTATTTGTTGTACTATCTCTTGCTACAGAGAGAGAAGAGAGTCATCTTCAGAAGGAAAAAGTGAGGCTAAAACAAAAGGAAAAGTGTCAAGAGAAAGAAGGAGAACATTTCTTGATGATTTTATATAAGCCCCTGGGTCCAGCTATGCATGACAGCGACTTGGGTTAAAGCTCTGTCACTTATAGGACCATTGACTTAAATATAAAATAAAGTATTAAAAGCTATGAACTTTTAGATGAAAATACAGAAAAAAAAATCTTTGTAATATTCAATTTATCAAAAATGTCTTAGATGAAGCCCCAAAAAACAAATGCACAAGAACAATTAATAAATTGGACCCCATCAAAATTAAGAGCATCTGCTATTTGGAAGATAGTGTTATGAAAACAAAAAAGAAAACTCAAGGGGAAAATGCTGGCAAGTCTCATATCTAATAAGGGATTTGAATCCAGAGTACATAAAGAAACTATTAAAATTTAATAATGAGAAAATAAGCAAAGAAAAAAACCAAAAAGGAAGAAGCAAAAAAAAAAAATGTGAACATACACTTTACCAAATATATACACATGGCATGTAAGTACATAAAGAGATACTACATATTATTAGGCATTATGGAACCACAATAAAATACTATTGTACACACATGAAAATGTCTAAAATTTTAAAAGAAGGCCCATACAAAGTGTTAGCAAGAGTGTGGAATTCTTATATATTGCTTATAAAAATATAAAATGGTACAACCATTTTGGCAAACATTTTGACAGTCTCTTAAAACTAAACCTAAACCTATTAGCTGTTACACTCGTAATATTTACCCAAAGTTATAAGAACTTATGTACATGAATGTTCATTGCAAATGTATTTGTATAAGTCCAAAGCCGGAAGCAATGCAAAAACCCATCCACAGGCAAATGGATATATAAGTTGTGACCAATCTGCACAATAGAATACTACTCAGTAATAAAATTAATGACCCATTGATGCCTGCAATGTAGCTGAATCTCAAAATAATTATGCTGTGTGAAAGATGCCAGACCCCTCCAAAAAAGGGTCCATACTACACTTCATTTATATAAACGTCTAGACAAGGCAAACTATTTTATAGTGACAGATTGGTGATTGCCAGGGAGAGTGGTAAGGTAGGAAGATACAGAAAGTTTGGGATTATAAAAGGGCAAGGGTAAACTTTTATGAATGCTGGATATGTTCATTATTTTTATTTTGGTGATGGATTTGCATGTACATATAAAAAATAACACACAATAGAAGTAGAAACAGTATTTTTGTTTCTTTCTTAAAAAAGCCCAATTTACTTACTAATGGGATGTGTGTGCCTGTTGGGCACACAGCACAACTTTTCAAATCTTAAAATCGGACTGGATCTCAACCACTGGACCTTATTCCTATTCCACACTGACTTTAGCACAATACTTCCTTTCATCACGGTAATTAACAACACCCACCTTAAAGGTAAAGAAATGCACTTCTAACTAACTACTTTTGAAACTATGAACTGCCTCAGGCTAGTAGTTCTTAAGGTCTGCAGCAAATGTTGCTTTGTTTCCCTCAAAAATATACAGCCTGGGCAACATGGCAAAACCCTGTCTCTACTAAAATTACAAAACTTAGCCAGGCATGGTGGTGCATGCCTTACTCAGGGAGGCAGAGGCTGCAGTGAGCCTAGACCTCACCACTCCACTCCAGCCTGGGGTACAGAGTGAGACCCCCATCTCAAATACACACACACACAAACACACACACACACATATACTCACACGCTATCAGCTGGTGCCCCTGTCAGTTAAACACAACATCTCAGGGCACCTCAGCACACAGTGTGAGAGCCGTGGTCCTAAACACTTCAATTAAAAGTGAAACATCTCTGGCTGGATTTTTAGAATATTCACTTTTTAATGTTTTATATTATATTTATTTTTAAGTTTTAATTGATTTATCTGGATACAAGAATCCAGACATTTAGAAGTAAAACAATGGAAAACATGCCTGCAAACACTAATCAGCACAAAGCTCACGTTGCTATGTTATTATTGACAGTTTAGACTTAAGCCAAGAAATATTGCTAAGATAAAAAGATTTTACGATGTCAGTCACTAGAAAAGTATGCCAATTTTAAATATGTATAAATATAAAATATCCCTTCAAATTATTTACTACAGAAACTGATATAACTAAAAGAAACATGGACTAATCTACAATATAGATTTTAACATACCTTTCAATTACCGATGGAACCAACAGAAAAAAATCCATAAGAGAAAGGGAGATTTGATGAACGCAATGAACAAACTTGACATAAACTGACATATACAGAATGCGACACTCAACAACTACTGAATACACGTCCTTTTCCAGTGCACGTATCATATTTACCAACATCGATTATATGTTGGAATTTAAAGGGACTCATCACAGAGTATTCAGTTGTGGGATTTTGCCTAAATTTGTCTGGCCTTCAACAGGGTTCAAATACCGTTAAATTCTTATTTCATCTAAAGAGTCCTATCCTTATTTTTGGAAATTTTACTGCAACAATCTAAATTTGCATAACAACTGAACCCAGCCCTTGGAACTTGAAGTTTATTCTAGCCAAAGTTAGATTAAACTGTCTAAGTAGTAATGTCCTTCAAATTGTTGTCCTCTGCTCCAGTAAGGGAGTATAGCTCCAAGAAGCTAACAGACTGTCCTTCATAGTATACATTCTATGTTACATCAAAACACGGTATAAATCCTTGAAATCAGCAGCAGAGAGAAAATGAGATCAACAACCATCTAGCTGTGACCTCACTACTTAGTAATTACACTTTTAGCTGACTCCTTTACTTGATTCCTAACTGCTTATTTCTGGCAGGGTAGCACTAATCCCTGACCAAGCTGACCTTTTAAGAAGTGAGCAGAACGAAAAGGCTCTACCACCAGTGATCAGCTTAACAAGCTGCAACGCTAGTCACTGGCTGCAACTCATATTGTGGGTTTTAAGAGCTCAGAATTACCATGGAAGTATTATTGACTCCAAAACAAACCCAGAAATCTCTGGGAATCCAGCAAAGATAGAAAGGGTCCTCTCAATAGTCACCACTCACACTTTGCTTTGTTTTGGTAACTATTTTATTACATATGGAGAATATCAAAAAAGTAAGCCTTTTCCTCATTGTTAATGCTAACCCTAAAATGGTAAGCCTCTTGCAGGTTGAAACCCCCAGGCTCTCACTGGCCCTTCAACAGAAGGCAGTGAAGTCACCTGCAAGAGTGATCACCCAAAAGCTTCCAGGCTGGACCAGTTGGGACTCAGTTCTTGCAGTTCCCAAATTCACAGTTCTCTTGGGACATGGTTATTTATGGAGCTCCTGAAGATGAGAAATTCCATCCAGGAAATTCTGTTTATAAAAATTATTCACATCTAATTATGTCTGGAGACATTAACACAGCAATGTCGAAAATTTTCCATTAATTGTTAATCCATGGAGAAAAACTGAAAAATTATTTTTTAAAATATGAAAAGCTTCATATAATACAAATTATACTCCCACATGTGATTCAATTTCTATTCATTAATGCCAGAGAAGTTAATAATTACTAATTGCCAGTGGTAAAAAAAAATCATTCATCATTGGAGAAGTGCAGAAGGTTTAAAAGAGGTAAGAATTAGTTTTTGGCTTTGGGGAGTTTTATGCTTTCCAAAAGGATTTGCTCTTTTTATTTTTGCTCATGGCTTTCTCTCTCTCTCTCTCTTTCTGATTTCAGTTTCTTTTGATTTTCCTGCTTAGAAATGGTGAGAGAACTTTGGATGTCGAATGTGGAGTAGGAGGAACACGAAGTGAGGTTCTGCACTTGGGGTGGTCAGCACTGCGGATGCCCAGCAAAGGCACTGCCTGGTCCACATCCCGGAGGGGTTTCTGCACCCTAGTCGGCATCGCAGCTGATGGTGAAACTTTTGGTGTGGCAGAAGAGTGTCCACAAACTTCGGAAGGTATCCGCTGCATCCTCCATAGCCGTGTATCCCTGCCGAGGGCGATCATCTCGGGGAGCGGAAAGTCCTGCTCATGGGCCAGGGCTGGCTGGCTGGAGCCACTTGCGCGGCACAGCCCTGGCAGAGGTTCAGGCAGCCCAGGTGTCGCAAGCGGCTGTGAGTGATGCCTCCTTGGGGCCGGAGGGGTCCCAGGAAGGCTGCAGACCAGGGCTGACGAGCGGGCAGCATGGTGGCCGCGATGGAAGGTGACAGGGTTAGCAGCGCCAGGGGGCCTAGCAGAGCCCGAGCCCGGGCATCCCGCATCTCCAGCAGCACCACAGGTAGGCCTGGCGCTGGTGACGTGGCGGCCGGTGCACAAGGCCCACGACCCAGTCCCAGAGGCCAGCCCATCGTCAGATAACTTCAGGAACCCCGGGCCAGCTGAGGCCCCAGGCCCCACAGGCAAGACAAAGGGCAGAGGCTCCGCAGGCGGGGCCGAGAGCCGGCAGCGAAGGCCTGGCTCCACCGCCGCGGAACTCGCAGGGCGCAGCAGGCACCAGGCAGCGACCAGGGCTTCCAGAGGAGGTTGTGCACCCCCGCAAAGGCTCCTGCCCGGCGTCCAGCCTATCCGCGGGGACTCCACGTGCACCTCCTCCTCATTGTCCTTGTCTAGGGCCGCGGCAAGGTCCTCGCTCCCATGGCGCGACTCCGGGGGCGCAGGAGCCTGGGCTGAACAGGTGGAGTAGGGTGAGCACCGCCAAGAACCCAGGGAGAGTGGCGCCCCAGGGCGGCACAGGAGGCCGCATTTAACGTGTCAATCATCTCAAAGATTTTATGGCATCTTTTTTTTTGACATCTTATAATATCGATAATGTCTATTATATCTTGTGATATAATTATTAACACCACTTCATTGTGATTATTATGATTATTTTTATGCCAACACATCTTCAATTATTAACATTCCCAGTTGCTAGAGAAAAATGAAAACGACTAGTTTTGAAAGCCTTACTTCTGCCAATGGAAGCACATTCCAGCATGTCGCCAACGCAATTCACTTTCCACCACTTTCACAAGAAACGTTACTGCACAATTATACTATCCTACCCTTATATACTTTGTGTGTGTGTACTTGTGTGTATGTATGTTATATATGTTTTATCCCTATATATATATATAAAGTATGCCAGAGATGAACAAGTTTTAGAAAATTAAATGCACACAGGTCATGTCAGTGCTATGTATAATGTGGTGTACTAAGTATAAATGTTCAACAGTGTGGAATCTAGGCCGGAACAGGACTCCTAGTCTTAAGCAATTCTTTCTAGGTTCAGTCTCTGGAAATAATGCTTTATATCAAGTATGCGAGAAAATTAATGGATTTTAAAGACTGTTCTATGTCAACTATAACATTTCATTTGGGGATTTCTGTCCCTTATAATATCTACCTCATTTTGGATGGATTCCTTGAGGCCTGGTTTATTTTTCTTTTCCTTTCTACACATTGCTGCTCAGAGTGATGAAAGGAATTGTATTTTGAATAAAATAGCTAAGCATCCTTTTGTGAGCAAGGAGCATGATGGTACTTTGACCTACCATTTCTCCTTATGGTAGTTATGGTTACAGTGGTGCTGGAGTGTTTACTGGGAGCCTGGACATCTGCTGGGATATGATACCCACTGGGATTTTTTTGTGTCAACCTGGTCTCTGATGTCCACCTGGGGATTGGGAATCCACCTAAGGCCTGATGTTTACCTGGAGCCAGATGTGCACCTGTGGCCTGATGTTCAGTTGGCGACTAGGAATTCCACTAAGGCTTGATGTCCACTTGGGGCATAAGTAACCATTTGTGGCCTAGTGTTCCCATGAAGCCCAGGTGTCAACCCAGGCCATAATGTCTTCTTGGGGCCTGCTGTCCACCTGCAGACTGGTGTCTGCATAGGGACTGGTATCCACCTGGGGTCTGGTGTCTGTCTGGGGCCTAGTGTCCACCTGAAGACTGAGTATAGACCTCAGACCTGATGTATGCCTGGGGCCTATTTATCCACCTGGGGACCAGTATTCTTCTGGGGCCTCATGTCCACTTAAGCCCTGGGTGTCAACCTGGTGCCTCATGGCCACCAGGGATCTGTGTACTCACTTGGGGCCTGGTGCTCCCATAGGGCCCAGGTATACACCTGGGGAATGATGTGCAGGTGGAGGTGGATGTCTTCCTGGGTGCTGGTGTTCACCTGGGGACAAGGGTCTCCCTGGGGACTGGTGTTTATTGGGAGCCTCATATGCACCTTGAACCTGCTGTCTACCTAGGGACTGATGTCCATGTTAAGGCTGGGTGTCCACCTGGGGCCTGGTTGTCCACTTGGGGCCTAATGTCCACCTAAGACCTAGTCTTCACCTAGGGCCTGGGTGTCCACCTGGAACCTGATGTTCAGCTGGAGATGCATCCACCTTAGACCTAGGTATCCACCCAGGATATGGTGTCGAACTGGGGCCTTATGTCCACCTGGGGACTAGATATCTACCCGAGGCTTGATGTCCACCTGGAGCCCGATATCCACCTCAGAGCTGTGTGTCCACCCAGGTTCTGGTATCCACATGGAGCCTGGTATTCATCTGGGGCCCAGTGCCCACCTGGAACCTGGGTATCACCATGGGTCCTGGGTGTCCACTTGGAACTTGATGTGCACCTGGGACCTGAGTTTCCACCTAGGACCTGATGACCACCTGAGAGCCAGGTGTCCATCTGGGGTCTGATATCTACCTGAAGCCTAGGTAACCACCTAGGGCATGGTGTTACCTGTGCCTTGATTTCCACCTGAGCCTGGTGTAAACCTGGGGCCTGGGTGTCCATCTGAGGCCTGATGTACACCTCAAGTCCAGTGTCCACCTGTGGCCTGATGTCAACTTGGAAGCTGATATCCACCTGGGGACTGATGTTCTCCTGGGGCCTGATATACAACTGGGATCAGATGTTCACCTAAGGCCTGGAGTTAATCTGGGGCCTGATGGTCACCAGCGTCCCAGGTGTCCACCTAGGGCCTAGTGTCCAACTAGGGCCTGATGTCCACCTGGAGTCTAGTATCCGCCTTGGCCCTGATGCTACTTGAGGCCTGGGTGTCTTCCTAGAACCTGAATCCCCAATTGGGCCCTGATGTCCACCTGAGGCCTGGTGTTCTTATACGGTCTGATATCTACCTAAGGCCTGGGTATCCTCCTGCAGCCTGATGCTCACCTGTAGGCTGGTGTCCATATGGGGCCTGGGTGTCCACCTGTGAGCCTGATGTACACCTGGAGTCCAGTGTCCCCTTGGTTACTAACACGTACCAGGAAAATGGTATATACCTGGGGCCTGATACACACCTGGAGCCTGTGTGTCCACTTAAGCCCTGATGTCCACCTGGGGCCTCGTGTTTACCTGGGGCCTATATCCACCCACTACCCAAAGTCAAGTTGGGAAAAGGGCCCAGGATAGGTGAGGATCACGGAACAGGGACCTCATTCATAAGAAATTCTGCTGTAGAATGGGTGCTCTAAGCTCTTAAAACAGCCTCTGCCTCAGGAAAGACTGTCCAGGGCATAGGAAGCCCACACACAGAGTGGGATGACAAGTTTGCATCTGGCACTGCTGGGAGCCCTGGGGGCCTCTGCCCTTTTGGCCGCATTGTCTCCTGCCTCTTAGAGTGGTGGGATTCCGGGCTCTGATTGCAGCAGGTGGATTCACTTAGCTCTCCTCCCCTTTTAGCATTACTGTCTTCTGTAATAAACCTCTCACTTTGATCTGCCAGGCTGTCAAATGCATTGATTGCCCTCTCTGTTTTGTTCCAATGGTTCATCAATCCAAATATCCACAATAGAAGGACAGATTTTAGTCTCTTCATACAGTGGGATATTTCACAGCTATTAAAACAAAATAAATGCTTGTATATTGATAGGCAAAGTCATCCCACATCAGTAACTTTTAAACACGTTTTATGATCCCACATCTATATCTATACATAATGTTTGCCACTGATTAAACAAAACAAAATCTAAGCTTTAGACTCCAAATGGAATTACAGGGGAGTCTTGATGTCTGTGTTCTGTAGTTCTGTCATGTTTGAAATTATCAAATAAACATGGTGCCTTTCCAGTAGCCACTCAGAATTCCTCCTGTCTGTCCACAAAACATTGTTACCCTCCCTGTCCCATTTGCCCCAACCCCATGGAGCTTGCTGAGCTGGCACCATCATCTCTTGGAATAGACAAAGACATTGAGGACCAGAGAGGGGAAGCACCTTGTTGACATCCCACAGCTCTGAGTCAAAGTGGACTTGGACTCCCTTACTAGCTGTTTCCTAAAGTCCAGGGAGCCCTGGAGGCCCAGGAATGTAAGGGCTGGAGGCTGGGGCTTTCTGTCCTGAAGTAGGGGAGGTGGGGCTACAGCACGTGGCTTGAGTGCATTTCCTCTCAAGTACAATAAGGGCTGCTTTGCAAGATGAAAAATATAAATGGCTGCCTGCAAATTTATCAGGTAATGTGTTTGTCTCCCCTATGGGACTGTAAACTTGGTATAAGCAGGGACCTGTCTGAATCACCCTAGTGTCCCCAGCAGCAGGCCAGAGCCTGACATATAAAATGACTGACTTCATTAAATACCAACACCTTCTAGATGCCAGGTACTGCTCTAGATGCTGGAATCTGCAGTGAATAAGATACCCAGAATCCCTGCCCCTGTGTAGCCCTCACTGTAGTAGAGCAGAACAGATGATGAATAAGTAAGCATGCAGGGTGTGAGATGGGTGGGAGAGCTGCATTGCGGAACCAGACAGTGTGCAAAGCGGACACTCAGGAAAGAACCTGAGGGTTGAGCTGCAGACATGATGGAGAAAAGTCGCCCTTAACATGAGTGCAGACACTCCAGCTACAATAACAAGCGAAGGTGGAGAAGGAAGCACAGAGGCAAGCAGCTGGGGAGATGTTGGGCTGGGATCTAGGGAAGGTTCTCTCTTTATTCCATCTATTTTCAAATTGAAATAGGAAGCAAGGCAGCAGGTGTAAGGAAGGCTGGGGAAGGTTTTAGAGGTTTAAGGAGGAAGGAGAAGGCACGATACTGTTGCTTGGGAACAGGGCAGCACTTACAGAGCTGGGTGCCTGGGCTCCAGGGCAAGTCACTTCATCTCTTCCTATGCCAACATCTCCTCAGCTGTGAAATGGTGATTATTATAGAACAGATTCATAGAGTTTTGTGATAATTAAATCAGTTGGTATTCATAGCATGCTTAGATTATATATATTTTTATTAAGATAACAAATAGAGAAGTCTGGCAGACTTATGGACTCTGGAAATGAGTGAGTTTGTAGGACATCATCCAGGGCCAACTGGAGGTTTGGGCTTGATGATCAAATGAGAGCAAGAGGCATGTGTGTTTCTCTCTGGCTGTGCTCAGCCACCTGAGTGCAGGAGCAGAGGGAGCGTGTGGCTGGTTTTCAGCAGAGTGCAGTTTTGCCCTGGGAGTACAATCAATTGTAGGGCAAGAGAGTGGAGAGTGTTAGAGAGGGTGGATAACAGGCTGGACCATATAGTCTCAGCTGGGAGGAAGGGAAATTTGCAAGAAAGTGAGTGAGACACAAAAGTGAAAATTTGGAGTCATTGAAGTGTGTTGGATTTGGGAGGCAGCTGGAAAAAGGAAAGTGATGGTCAAAAAAAGGGTGTTTGAAATTGAGGGTCTGGAGTAGCTACAGTTTCTGCAGTGACAGGGACAAGAATATACAGGTAGGAGTGGGTAACTCAGGGAGGGTGGAAACAAGGTCTCTAGGGGTGGAGGGACCAAGAGCCAGAGCATGAGGAGGACTCTCTATGTGCATGTTGGCATCACCTCAGCAAGAGAAAAGTGCCCATGTTCCGGAAGCTAAGTCTTCAATGCATAGGGATGTGTCCCGGGGTGCAATCTGAGGGCAAGAGCTTCAATACTGATTCCCTTCGTGTGTCACTGTGTCCTTGGGTAATTTTTCTTTTGGTGAACATCACAGAGTGTGCTTACACACACCTCAATATTGTACCGACCGTACACCTAGGCTCTATGGCACAGCCTTCTGCTCTCGGGCTGCACACCTGGGCACAGGTTACTGTGGTGAATACTGTTAGCAGTTGTAGCACAATGGTCAGTGCTTGTGCATCTAAACATATCATGAAAAGTACAGTAAAAACATAGTATTGCACTATATAAAAATATACTATTGTACCTAGACATGGTGCACTGGTCTAGGACACTTACCATGAATGGAACATGCAGGGCTGGAAGCTTCTCTGGGTGAGTCAGTGAGTGTGGTGAGTGAAGGTGAAGTCGTAGGGCATGACTGTGCACTACTGTAGATTTTATAAACACCGGACCCTTAGGCTACACTACAAGATATATATTTCTTTTTCTATAGAATTATAAATCTTTTTTAATAAATATATTTTTAAAGTAACTGTGCCATAACGTTACAATTGTTATATCACTGGGCTAGGCAGTAGGTGTCTTTCGGCTCCATTATAGTTTCATGTGTCCACCACTGCACATGCAGTCTGGGTTGACGGAAACATCATTTCGTGGCACATGAATGTATTTTTATGGGAGAGAAGGATGATGAGCTGAAAGAGGGAGGCAATGAGAAGCAAGGAGGACCTATCCTGCTCAGGCCCAGGGAAGGGCTGCAGCAGAGGACAGCAAGGCAGCAGTGTCCTCAGGGGATCGGGCCTCTTACTCACAGCAAGGAAGAAAAGGAAGAGTTCCCTGAGGCTGCTGAAAACCAGGGGGCTGCTGGTGCTGGAGCAGGATTTTGAGGACATGCAAAAGGGTTTCGGCAAGGGAGGGAGGGAGGAAGGAACTGGGGAGCGAGGGTCAGCCCAAGATAACCAGGCCTCTCCCAGGAATCTTCTGGCCACTCAGAAGCAGTGGTCATGCCCAGTTGAGCCCACAAAGGGCACCCAGTGCCAGCGTGAGAACCTGGCGTGCCTATTGCCCAGCCCTGACACAGCCCAGCCATTGCCGGCATCTGCTGTAGCCCCTAAGGCGGATCAGCCTGGCCCGGTCCTCAACAGCCCTCACTGAGGCAGGTAAAAACACAGGCCCCTGTGATAAGAAGTAGGCAGAGGCAAGTCCCATAGTAGTGGCAGACCAGGTGCTGCAGGAGCCCAGTGAGATGGGCACTGAATCCAGGCAGGCTTTCTAGAGGCAGTGACTCAGGATTTGTGTTCCAGTTGTGATGGTGGCATATCCAGGCCCAGCTGGGCACATTGGGACTGGAGGCTGTTTTTTTGTTTTTGTTTTTGAGACCGAGTCTCACTCTGTCTCCAGGCTGGAGTGCAGTGGCTCACTGGAGAAGGCAGGTTTTTAATGAGTCTTGAGGCAAAGGCAAGGGTCAGGACCAGGGTCCAGCCTCAGTAATGCATTCACCCCTTCACCCTGGGGCACTGCTGCAGGCCCACCATCACCAGCCTACATTTGCTCCCCTCCTGCCCTCTCTTCCCAGGAAGCCCCTCACCTGTCACTTCATGAAGAATATGGAAGCCAAGGAGGTGTTCTTCAGACATTCCTCTCCACCCATGCACTTCCTCCCTCCCTGCCAGCTTCAAAGGAATTCATGTCCAGACAGACCCTCCCCAGTTGCCCCACCTTTCCATCAGCCTCTTCCAGGAACTGTCCTCTGACATCTCTCTGTCTACGTCTCCCTGTCACTCTTGTGCACACCAAGACTGTTCTCCCTTTTCCTGTCAGCCACTGAGTCCACTCACGTATCTTCTGCTTCCCAAAATTAGAATTACAAACCAAAACAGAAAAAGCTTCCATGACCTTACACATTGTAGACACTTGGCTACAGCAGTGAATGACATAGACAAAGTCCCTTTCCTCATGTAGACCTCATGCTAGTAGAGTGAAACAGGTAATAAATAAACTAGTCAAATGTTCAGCATGTGAGTTGGTGATGAGAGCATGGTGCTTCATGCCTGTAATCCTAGTGCTTTGGGAGGCCGAGATGTGAGGATGGTTGAGGTCAGGAATTTGAGACCAGTCTGGGTAACATAGTGAGACCCTGTATCTACAAAAAATAAAATAAAATAAAATAAAGGAAAAGTGAGGGAGGATAGAATGTATCAGTGGGAAAGGGGGTTGGGAGAGTCACATTTTAGACAAGGTGGTCCAGGAGGGTACAGCTCCAACCACTATTCCTCTGGCCCATTCCACATCTATCCCCATCCCACCCCCTGCACAGTGCTTGGGTCAAAGTCTCTCAGTCCTGCTTGTATTTCTCCAAGAGTGATCCAGGGACCAACTGCATCAGAACTGTGGGGTGAGGTCACAGCCCCTGCCTGTGAGAAGTGTGGATTCCTCTGCCTGGACCAGAATCCCTGGGAACTGGACCCAGGAATTTCCCAAGATCTCTGGGGGACTCTGAGACAGCCCAAAGTATGGAGGCCGCAGATTTCCTCCTGAAAAGGGAGCACTGTCTCAAGGGGTCCAGGTCACCCAGCTCTACCTTGTAGCCACCAGATCAGTCTGAGCCTTGGAGAATGCTGCTCTTTTCTCCTGGAATGCACTTCCCAGCGTTCCTTGCCTGGTAACTCTTACACATCCCTCAAGACCCAACTCAAGGGCCACCTTCTCCTGACATCTCTCCGTGAACTTTCTCCTGTGTTTCCACTCTCCTCTTCACCAAGTGATGTTGACATTTCTATGGGACCATCTCTCTCTCTAGACCAGAAACGCCTACAGTTGCGGCCCCCTGTAGTGTAATTTGTGTCAGTCTGGGGAGAGTGGATTTGGAGCCCAACCACCATTGAGGAAAATCCATCTGATGGACATGGTGGGTTCCAGCCCAGACGCAGGGGTCAGCGAGGGGTGGTGTGACAGTGAGCACAGACCCTGGGTGGTGGTGACAGTGGCTGTCATGGGGAGGAAAGGAATGGAAAAGGGACCTCATGGGAGCAGAAAGACAGGCCTTAGCGGCAAATGGGCCAGGACCCTGCCAGGAATCCAGAACATGCTTCCTAATCCCAGCTCCGCTATAAGTCCACAGCGGAACCCTGGCAAAGACCTTCCCCTTTCTGAGCCTCATTTTACTCATCAGTAAAATGGTGACAATAACTCCAACTTCACCAAGGAGATGCAAGGCTCAGTGAGACGATGGATCTGAAAATGCCTTATGTTTCATGGCACAAAGGAGAGGGATTCCTGACATGCGACAAGCACGGGGAGAGAGGGGTGGGGTCTGTAAATGGCCAGGTGGCAGCCCCACCCCTCCACACACACAAACACCCACAGTGTCACCCACACTGGTGATTTTCCCAGGAGGGCCCCTGGCCTGGAATTAGCACTGCCAGGTGGGCAGGGAGGGCTGCAGTCCCATTACAGGGGTGAGGAAACAGGCTGCGGATGGTCCCACAGGGAATAAGGAGCAGGGTCTAGCTCCCCACTGCAGGCAGGGAAGATTGAAGTTGCTCCCTGGGAAAAAGAAGGGAGGCATTGACTGGCACTCTGTGATTTAGATGAGAAGCCCAGGCTCAGCCCGGTGACTTGAGCTTCCTGATGTAGAAGGTGAAGGATGCAGAGGAGACAGAGGGCAGGAGGAAGAAGATGAGGAAGAGAGCAGCAAACTGGAGTCACTACAGGACACTAGCTGCTCCAGGCTGCTCTGTCCCATTCTAAGAGAAAAGGAAAAGTGGGAGAGGGGATCACAGATCATGTCCAGATTCCTCACTGGCATGGATGCTGCTATGGCAACATCCCTGATGGTCCAGGTTTGTGGTGGGAGAGATGGCAACCCTCTGCTTCCTGGAAATCTGTGTTTACAGTCAACACAGTTGCTGCCCGAGAGAGCAACACCTAAAGACCCCAGAGCTGCCCCAGCTTGCCAGGCTTCCCCTCCTCCTGTTATCACCCCATGCTGCTGAGAACCTGCCTGGCAGGCTGCCCAGCCAAGGCTGGGGCCTCATCTCAAGTGAAACTGACATGTCCTTGTGAGGGCTGAGGAACATCCTCTCTCCCCACAGAGCCTCACTCAGGTTCTCATCTACTTCCTTGGGGTCTGCCCCGCCTCACTCAGGAGTTTGGAACCACATACTGTTCTAGAGGTGACCTCTCACTGCTGCAGAACCTGTCCTGCAGGATACCCACAAGTGTTCATCTCGGTCGTGGCTAATTAACTTGTCGTATGGTAGTGAACTACCTTCTGGGGCCCCAAAATTTTGTTTATTTTTTAAAAATAAAATTAGTACCATTGTTTATTTTCTGAATGTACAGAAATATTTGTCTGATTATTATTTACATGCCCTTTGGGAAAACTTTATAAAATAAAAAAATATGAAGGAGAATCCTACCACACAGAGATAATCACTTTAATTTTTTTCTATTCATATTTGCACATACAGGTATATATGGGATCATGCTCTGTATCTGTTGGGAGTGCATTAATCTGAAAGTTCAGTCACTTAAACAAAGACAGGTTCATTTTTCTTACATAGTTAGAGTATCTATGGTTCCTGGCTATGGTTCACTGGTTCAACAATGTTAGGCCCAGCATCTTTTTGAGTCTATTGGAATTTAGCTCATGGCTGTAAGACGGCTACTGGAGCTCCAACCACTACATGAGTTTACAAGGCCAACAAAAGCAGTCACTTCTCTATTCTTATTAGAAAAGCAAGAACTTCAGAGGTGACCACCCAGAGGTTTTCTCTTTAGGTCTGGAAGTCTGTGTTTAGACTGGCCAGAACCTGATCTCATGACCATCCCTAGCAGTAGAGAACAGCATTGTCATGATTGACTTTGGATCAATCATAATTTATTGACTGAGAGTGGGCATGTGGTCCCCCAAAGAAGATCAAGAAAGGAGGGAATTTGCAGTGTGTACCACAGCATGCATGCTGCTTTATAATCTGCTCTTTCTCTTAATTGCATATTTCAAACATCTTTCCATACTAAGAAATATAGATTCAGTCATTCATTTAACAACAAATTATTGAGAGTGTACTGTGTTCCAGGAACTTAACGTGGTGTGGAGGACACAATAATGAACACAGTATACTCCTTGCCTCCATGGAGCTTAGCATCTAAGGAGGGATACAGAAACTCATCAAAGAGGTTCACAAAGAAATGTAAAATTACGATTGTAATTTGTGCTGAAAAGCAGGGAGGTGTGTGGTGTGTGAGAGCAGTGACAGGAGATTTGACTCAATCAGGAGGGTCTGTGTTTTGAATGGCCATAAGCCAGCCCCTTGTCTAGCTGTAGCACAATTATTTAGCCAGTCTCTTATTGCTGGACATTTACATTCTTCCCACTTCTTACCTACTATCATCAATGCAATAATAAATACCCTTCTCTAAGTACCACTTGGCACACTTGTCTGAATATTTCCTCAGGATAAATTCCTAGGGTAAAGCCAGGCACCATGGTTCATGCCTGTAATCACAGCTACTCAGGAGGCCAAAGTGGGAGGATCACTCGTGGTCGGTAGTTCGTGGCCAGCCTGGGCAACATAGGGAAGTCTTGACTCAAAAAAACAAATCCTAGAAGAAATGAACAATTCTTAGATGTCGAATTGCCAAATCAAGGGGTGCACCGTCACCATCCCCATACTCACCATCACCATCCTCATTATCATCATCAGTCTCACCCTCACCATTCTCACCAGCATCAGCAGCAGCATCCTCACCATAACTATCCATATCATCATCACCTTCAACATCACCATCCACACCATCACCATCATCATCACCACCACCATTTTCACCATCACCATCCTGACCATCACCATCATTATCACCTCATCATCACCATCCTTACCATCACCATCACCATGCTCACCTTCACCATTCTCACCATTATCACCATCATCCTCAGCATAACTGTCACTATCATCATCACCACCTTCACCATCACCATCCTCACCATCACCAACGTTATCACCATCACTATCCTCACCATCATCCTCAACATAACTATCACTATCATTATCACCACCTTCACCATCACCATCCTCACCATCATCATCATCATCACAACCACAATTCTGAAAATCTTGGAGGAAAAGGAGAGGAGGTAGCATATTAAAATACAGGTACTTTGATGAGGAGGAGCAAGAAGAGTTGAAGCTGGGGAGGGGATACCAAACAATGGAGACCCCCAGAACATAAAACTAAGCAGCTCAGGCTTTGCCCAGAATCAGAGGAATCCTCGAAGATTTATCAGCAGGAGAGTATGTAGTCAGATTCATGTTTAGGCAGAACATTGAGCTATCCTCAGAAGGAAGAAGCAGAGAGAGGGAGGCCCACAAAGGAGACAGAACCTTCAACACAAACCAGGTTCCTGGTCCTGGGTCCAGCAGATCTGGCAGGAATGAAGAATGGGAGGCTTATGGGTAAGGCTGCAGCCAGGCAGGGAAAGGCCTCACTCTCCCTGCCACTCCTTTCCCTGCTCCCCACATTCCTGTCCCATCTTTGCTAATAGACTCAGCATCTCAAACTGCACCCACCCACTAGATTTGCCCCAATTCCTCCTCCTCTCTCATGCCTGAGGCCCAGGTGGCTTCCAGAGCTGACCAGGTCTACTTTAGAATTTTAATGAGATAATCTGGGTGGAAGTGCTGGTGCCCTGCCAGCCACAGCAGGTACTACACATATGGTAAACTGGAACTGTCTTCTCAGTTCCTACAGCCTTGGTTTCAAATTCTGCCTAATCCAGATGACCACTGTCTCTCACCTGAACAGAGAAGCCTCCCGTTAGTCTCGCTGCCCTAGACCTTCCTCTTTCCAGATATCAGCCTGATAATTTTCTCAAACTGCAAACCTGGTCATGTCCCTCCCTTGTCCGTTTGACTAAAGGGTAAGATCCAAATTCCTTAGCATGACACCCCAGGCACTGAGGAGCTGAGGCCCCTCCATTTCCACCTTGACTTGTTCCCCTCCCCCTCTAGTAGCATTGCTGACCCACTTGCCTTGTTCTTTCACCACATGGCTTTGATCCTGTTGCTCTTCTGCCTGGAGCGTCTTCCCACATCTTCTCTGCCTGCTGAATTTCTACTTCACCTACAAAGCCCGGCTCACCTTCTTTGTGAATCCTACTTCCTACCCATCATGCCGCAAATTATCTCTCTCACTAGAATTCCAGCCCCTAAAAATCAGGGACAGCTTAATGCATGTTAGAAATGGCTACTCCTCACTTAATTAACCTAATTAGCTAGTTGTTTCCCTTATATTTGTTTCCCCATTTACTGAAGCTTTCCACAGGCCAGGCACTGAGATCCAAGAAAGGACCCTTAGGGTAGGACAGGCATGAGCACTGAAGGCTACAATGGCACAGGCACCAAGAGACCATGTGGGGTGCAGGAAGCCTCATCTCTAGAGTGTCTTCCTGGTTTACCATGCACTTTCCTCCCTTCCCTTATTAGACCCAACTTGTGCTGGTTTTGATAGCCTGTGTCCCTGAAACATGCACTCCCACACACACAAACAGACCCACACCTATCCACATATACATGCCCATACATACACAGACCTCTCTGTGTATCCCCCAGAGCTACAAATGCTAATCTTGAGAATGAAGATTTTGCAAGTGCTCTGTGCCAGGTATGATGCCAGGTCCCTGACAACACAAGACCCCTCTGGTTTCTCCCACTCAGCTGTGCAAGGTTCAGGGTTGAGGAGCTCCCCCTGCCAAGGTCACAGACGTGGAACATGAGGTAACAGCTATTTGAATGTAAGCCTGTAGGTCACCAAAACATATGCCATCTGCACCCCACCACACTGCCTCCACAGCACATGAAGACATGAGTCTATCAACTGTGACTCATTAGTACCCAGCAATATTTCCTCCTCCACCTCGTTTCCCACTGTCACTCCAGTATCTCTGCCCACCGTCCCAGAGCCACCTCTGCTTAACGGGGAGGTCAGGACAGATGCTCCGTTCCACCTGATGCCATTTCCCAGGGTGCAGCCTCCTCACGGGGAAGAGGACTACCATGGCTAGTGGTGACATGGGTGGCTCTGGCCCCCAGGACTTCTCCCCGGGACCTCTGCTCAGGACATGGCATGGACAGAGGTGAGGTTACCATAAACTGCCTCAGAAATGACTACCATTCTGAGTAATGAATACCAGCTCAGACCATTCCAGCACCCCAACATGCTGACAGTCCAGGGTGGGCCCACAGAAGGGGAAGGGCTAAGGAGTCCAGGGCCACAGGAGTCCCCCCTCCCTGAGCCCTTGAGCACAGCCACCCAGGTGTAAAGGACAATATGGGGGTTCTGGGGTTTCCCAAGCCTGGTCCCTAGAGGTGAGTTCTAGCAGGGCCCACAGATATCCTCTCCATCCATTCCCTCATCCTGTCTCACATATTGTAAAAACAAGGAAACTGAGGCCTAGAGAGGGAAGGGGCTTGAGCAGTCTCCCAGGCAGTTAAGAGACAGAGCCCAAGTTAGAATCCATGTTTCTCTCAATTTTTTCCCCTAGGTCTGTCTCTGACTAGCTATGTGACCTTGGAAGGATCACTCCACCTCTCTGGGCATTGAAGGTTTACAACTTCTGACATGTTCATTCCAGATGGTTGTCAGGACCTGACATCCCTTCCCCTAAACAAAACACTCTACAGTCTACAAATATTCTGACCTCTGTAATACCCCTATGAGGCAGTGAAAATTGGTGCTTGTGTCCTATTATGCAGATGCAAATACTGGACTCAAAAAGACAAAGATCACAAAGAAAGTTTGGGACAGGACTGGAACTAGAACCCAGGTCTCCCAAAGCAGGGTCCTTGCCATCACTAAGGGTAGGAATACATTAAGACTCCAAAATATGGAGAGTTGCTGAATGCATGCCACCAAGGTTAGAGCTGACCAACCCCAGAATGCTTAGCAGCTCTGGGACCCTGGAGTGGAGGACTCAAGGCAGAGGGTGATGCCTAAGTCACACACATCTGAGCTCCAATCCAAACTCCACTACGCAGCTGTGTGACCCCACTTTATGAGGCTCAGCCTTCTCTACTACAAAATGAAACTATAGAAGGTACCAAAAAGCTCAGGATGAGGGGAGAACTGCACCCTAAATGCAGGACTGCCAGGCAGGTGGTAAGCACTCATTAACTTTTGTTTCAAGCCTACAAATCATATGTTGTTTTTCATAATGTCTCCCCATGGTGTCTGGTCTGCGGCTCCAGAACAAGGAGGCTTCTGATCAATCCTTATGCTAAATGATGGAAAGATAGATGGATGGGTGGTTGGACAAATAAATGGATGGGTGCATGGATTGATAGATTGATGCTGGGATGAATGGATGGATGAATAGATGGATGAATGAATAGATGGATGAATGGATAAATGAATGGACGGGTGCTCAGAAGAGAAGAAAGAATAAAACAGGGAGTCAAAATGAAAATAACAAGATGATTGAAGGATGGGGCTGATACATGGAAGAGGTACAAGATCCAGCCCTTCTGGCTCCACTCAGCCCCACAACCACATACTTTGGGGCAGCACTGGCACATGCTCCAGATTATACCCCTGGACACCATGATGCTGCCACAGAAGGTTTCATTA